>NC_143577.1:203860925-204180125 GCF_048544385.1 Mastigoproctus giganteus
ATATTTATAAAATAGATGATTATTAACTTTAGAATAAATTAATGCGCATAACGCTACTGCGAAATTCTGTGCATATCGCATTTTATTTTCTTTCCATCCTTCTTCGAATGTGTTCGAACAATGCCATTAACATTTTATTCATTTTTTTAGAAGTACGGACATCTGAGGTGTGGTGTGCTTTAGTACTTTAGTTCAGAGATTGTTCCCTGACGCAAAGGGGAGACAAATCGCTGTCAAGGAGGCGCTTTTTTCCAAAAGTGAAAATACACCCACAAAAAAAAGTTCCTTGAACTGAAATTTTATTTTAGATGTGTTGTTGTTTTGTAGATTCCTCATTGAAACACTACAATGAGGAATCGGCGATCCAGCAGTCTTTCTTCCGAACGAGATTAAATAATCGCAAGTGTAACCTTTTAAAAACTATTTTTATCTTTCAGGCCTGAAATGCGCTTTATTTCCCAGGACCAACACAGCAACTACTAGATTAGATGACCTTTCCTCTGTTGAGGAATCAGATGACTCGTATCATACCTGTCAATCGAGTTTTGAAGCAACCCAGAACTCAAATGAATCTTCCCATACCTCTCAGATGGATTTTGGACCTCCACCGCCACTCGTTCAAAACTTCTTTCCCGGTGTGCCTTTGCCGAAAATGACCGGCGGTTATTACACTTACTGGTAAGTGAGTTGCTGACATTCGTACCCTCTGCTATCGCAACATGTTTGCTCACAATGTTCACTGTAGTACCAAAACTTATTGGAGAGTTGTAGTTATTAATACAACGGGAAAATTTTCAAAGTAATTAATAGGGTGTTAGTCCAAGTGGACGCTGATTACAGCGTTCAGGCTTTGAGAAAGTCTTTCTCCTAATTCCTGTTAGAAAGGTGATAGTATTTTAAGCCTCTAAAGAATTTCTTCAGCCGTCCTGCAGAAGAAAACTTGTAATTTTACCTTTAATTCAATGCAGAGACCTATTTTTGTTGATGTATTGACAGATCGGTTTTTAAAAATATACTTCGCAAACGTTTTTTGATTTAAATAGTTTTGGTTGAACACTTGAAATTTCCATTTATAAGGGTTTCCTTCCTTCCGTTCATGCATATTCTCTTTTTTTTTTTTTTTTTTTTTTTGTAGTTCTAAGTACATGGTGGTTCCAGAACGTGCAAGACGTCGCTCGGTGAGTGAACTCTTTTTTCCTAAGATGCAGAATAAAATAGTTCATACTTTAAAAGAGTTGCAGAAGAACATTATTCGGTGGTTTGCCATGAAATCTGATTTTCTGTAATGAACACTGTTGTACCACGTGAATACTAAGATAGTTAGCTATTAACGTTTTGGGAACCTTGCTGGAACCCATCCTCAGAGCATCAATGTATATTCTGATGATGGGTTCCGGCAAGGTTCCCAAACGTTAACGTAATTTAGAGGGATTTATTTATTTATTTGTTTTTTTATGAGAACCTCAAACACGTGTGGTATCAGAACTTATAGTACTTGGTATCTACACTAGAAGAAGAAGGTTCAGAAGATGGAAGAAAATACTTGTTCACATTGGATCTGTAAATTGCAATTTTCATGAAATACGTATGAGAGAACATTGTTCCAGAAAACGGAAGTTAAATGAATAAATGAGGAAGAAATAACCTTCTGTCAGTTTGAAGATGGACAGCAAAAGGATACTGAGTGGTCGCTCCTCGTATTCTGAATTATTTGAAAGAAAGAGAGAGAATTATAGAAACAACTTCAGAAGAACAGTGTCTATGGAAGTATCTACAGAAGAGGCATGCAGCAGAAACAGAACGTCTATGAGACAGAGCGTGGAGAGACTTTGTTAAAGATTGTTCTTTAATTAACTTAATTATCCTCTTTTGAATGGAATCTAAGAGCCTTAGAGATGTTTCGGGGAACTCTATGTAATAGTGGCGCGGATTTATACAGAGTAAACGGCTGTTTCGAATAAAAGTAACGCCGGGAACGAACGAGAAAACCCACTTTTTTTTATGCAGAGGAAGCAACATTTGTAATGTGCTTATGCCAAGAACGATTAGAAATCAGGATAATCCCCAAGATGTGACTTTGCCTAGAAATCAGGGTATCATAAGCACAAGAGCCGAAGAATCCTAGTGCTAGATAAAATAGAAGACTGGGTTTTAGAAAGACTGAACTCAACTAATTTATCTTTACCCCACTTCAGTGGGGTAAATATAAGTTTGTTGAGTTTAACTCTATCCCACGTGGCGAACAGCATTTAAGGAATTGGTGGAATATTCGAGAAGTTGAAGCTATTTGAACAGGGAAGTTTTTCTCAAACTAGAAAATTGAATGCAATGTACTATTATCAGCAAAACTATGGATAGGCTTTCCGTTCAATGAAAGAAGATTATTACTATACAAGAAAAAAAGTGTGGGAGAAAGATCAGAAACTTGATGAACACCCACCTTAATGGAGAAGTTAGAAGATATTGAACCATCTTTCATTATCCTCAATATGTAGTCAGAGAGAAAACATGATACCTAGTTATAAAAAACAGTTGGGAATCCATAAGATAGAAACATGTTTAGAAGACCGTTTATGCCAAACACGATGAAAAGCCTTTGCAATGTCAAAGACTAAATGCTTGAGTTTCACCAAACGTTTCCATTGAATTTGTACATAGATGAGTAATATAAGCCACAATATCAGCAGTGGATCAACACTGACGGAATCCATACTGAAGATCATTGATCAGATGGAAGGTTTCTAGACAGTTTAAGAGTTGGCGTTTGATTGGTTTCTCCATCACATTAGAAAGAGTAGAAGAAAGTGTAATGGAACGATAATTCGATGGTAGGCGATTGTCACCCTTTATAGAAACTGGATGGATGTGAGAAAATTTCCCAGCAGAAGGAAAAACACATTTAGAATAAGAAATTGTCAAGAGGCGACAGAGAACAGCAGTAAACTCTGCAGTACAAGTTTTGAGAACAAGTATCAGGACCACCTGTAAATTTTTAGCACTCAAGACCGATCGAAATTTTGTATTCTTCTGACATTCTTCAATAGCTAATACCAGTTAATAGTTAACAGTTAATATATAATAATAAATAATAATTAATAATTGATAGCTTAGTCAACTATTTTAATATTCGTGTAGTATAAAGAGTGGTCCTTATAGAAATATAGTTTGTTTTTTTTATTATTATTGTTTAATACGCACACCAAACAGTTTATAGAAGGATTGAAAACAGATACGAGATTGTGACTTCCCTCTGAGAACTTTTTTTTTACCATAGTATGGTTCTTTCACTCAAACATTCGTTCATTCTTATTTTGAACGTTGATCGAAAATTAAGAAAAGGTACAGTAACTGCCTCACTTCCAAAATGTTGCCACAACTCCAACACGTTTACTGAAGCGAAAAACCTCTCCCAAATGTTACGGTTAAAATGGATGATAATTTTTTTTTCTTTTGCTAAATAATTGAAAGCGTTTCTCCAATAAAATATATTTTTGCAAAACTTGAAAACAGAAAATCAAACTTACTTTTTTCATCGACAACTGGAATCCCAATTTTGAAAATAATCCCCACAACATACGAACTCATTGCAATTTACTCCATCCATCGAATTTGAAGTGAAGTGAGAACAAAGTGCAGGTTATTCCTCAGCATTTGTTGAAAGCACACATCGGCAGTGTCTTCTTAATGTCATTCTGTAGAGTAAAACCTTAGTAGTCGTTGAGATTTGAATTTCTACTGTGGTAATTGTCTTCTAAAACTCTCACTAATAATTGCCGAAATCAAAATACTATTTAATTTTCATCTGGAATATTTAAAATTGTATTAATATATAGTTTGGTCTCCTTATACAGCTTATTTAATTCATTTATGAAGATATTGTACGTTCAATACGCAAAAAAAAATTTTGATGTATCAATTACAACCTCTTAAAATTGTGTCTTTCTTTTTTTACTTAGATTTAAGATTGACAAACCGGATCATCTGAGGGAACAAAGAATGCCAAATGACCAAGTGGTACACGCTCCAATAACAGAGCTGGATATCATCAGTCTTCTCTTTCTTGGTTATTTCCTTCTACTTTTGACTCTCTCTCTCTCTCTCTCTCTCTCTCTCTCTCTCTCTCTCTCTCTCTCTCTCTCTCATGGTAACTCCACCTGGATATCATCATTCTTCTCTTTCTTTGTGATTCCCTTCTACTTTTGACTCTCTCTCTCTCTCTTCTGGCTTTCATTTGTTTCCTCATCGTTTTGCAACGAAGAATTAAAGAATTAAAAGGAAAATATTATGGGCAATATCAAAGAACGGGAAGAGGTGCCTCTTTTAGAATAATAAGGTCTTGTGTTGAAGAGAAATTCAAACCGTATTCTGATGTGTTTTTGAGACTATAAAAACTTTATTTACATGGAAAGAAAAACTGGATAAAAATCTATTGAGTGACAATTCTCTTGCTAGTTGATTACAAGTGTCCATAAAACTAAAGAATTCTTTGAAGTATTGGAAATTGAAGAATGCTTCTTCAAGAATAATCTATTCAAAAAACTTTTTAAATCGTGAACGACGATGACATTGTTCTTGGTGGTGCAACTTTTAATAGTGGCAATTGAGAACTCATTGAAGAGCTGCTGCTGGTGGATGTAATTCCATTATAATTTAGAACTCAGACTATTTATTTCATGACTGAAGCATTCGCGAAGTTATAAAGGTAATGAAGCCATGAATGCGCCGATAGAAACGGCGATCTTATATTTACTACCAGAACTTTTGGAAGGTGACGAGGATAGGTGGTGAGCGCATGAATAACAAATACAAATGAGTAGTTAATAAAAAAACTTATTGTGGACAATTGGACGCAAATGCCGTGGATAACAGAAAATATCTCTCCTTTTAACAACGAACTCAAGGGAATTACTTTCCGTTGTCATTTTATCCTGATGTTCGAGTTTTGAGACTACATTCTCTGTCAGCATCTTCTAACTGATGTAGTCCAGACACCAGTTCCGTAACACTGGCTTCAATTGGGTTCACAAGGATTCTCAGCTCATCACAGCCAATAGGATCAGTCTGTTCCGAATGTTTTCTGTAAAATGTGGGATGCGATGTGTCAACTTAATCGCTGTCATTATTCATCGTTTTGCAGACATCACATTTCCAAGCAAGTTTAATTTGCTTTGCAAGTTTTTTACATCCCAATAAGGGCTAAAGATCCGCATATACATACCTGCTGACCGGAACATCATACAATCAGAAAATCTGCTTATGTAAAAATATTAAAAAAAAAAAACACAAACTGTGTATCAGGTACATGATTTGTCCTATTTGACGTGTTTTACAGTTGAGTGTAATCGAAAGGCGTTAAAACGTTTGAATTTTGAGATATTAAAAAAATTCACGAATAATAATATAACAATGTTTTTTTTTTCATTAATAATAATTACATATCGGTTACTGAAAGTATTGGTCTGTAATCACTAAAGGAGGATATATAATTTTTACATTGAACAGTTCACGACTAAATACACCATCTATAGTTGTTCCATTAGTGTAGTATTTATCAAAAGATCCTGATGACATGTCCAAGTTGAAGAATGTTTTCTTAAATGTGCAGAACTCTTTTCCACCCTCAGAATTTAATTGTATATTGAAATCACCAGCCAGAACAAGAGGTAAACTATCCAATTGTCCTTCCAGTAATTTTGCGCCCTCAGTTGAATATGGTAATAGATTTCTATATATAAATTTACTGTATGAACAATTAAGATTTACTGTTCTTGTATATTTAACAACCCTAACACAACCCTTGAAGTTTTTTAGGCTCTCTTCCCTGATATTAGCTACCCACTTGAAACGTTGGCCGACCGGGCTAACCGAGTGGGTAAAGTACCTGCCCGGCAACCCAAAGGTCGCGGGTTCGATTCCTGCATCGGGCTTGGATCAAAGTACTGCAAAAACCTTGGGAGGTGCAATATGGCCACAGAAGCCGATGCGCCAACAACTACCAAATCAATCACTTGAAACGTTTCTGCCCCCAGAACATCTAGATAATATGTCCAGTTGGGGTAACAGATAAGAACTCTTAAGGTATGTGCAAGAGTTACTTTGACCAATATTATCAGATAAACGCGTGTTAGTATTACCCATATCCCCCCTAACTAGCAGTTTCCCTGAACCTTTAAGGTATCCTCAATAATACTGGCAAAAACGTTTGCACCACCTTTGTTTAAGTGTATCCCGTCTCTACAAAACAAATTCCTTCTACCAACAAGTGTGGGCCGTGCTGATAGAAATTTCCCCCTTAAAGCCTTGCAGATTCCTTCAAGTCTTGAGTTAATCCACAAGGCTCTTAACATATAATCCCTCCTATCGTGTCTGGGCAGAATTGCAGACAATAGACATTGTGGCCTAGCTCGCGGCATTTCCTCAGCATGGTCCTGTATTTTTCCAACAAATCGTCAGATCGTGTACGTTTAATATCATTTGTGCCCACATGAATAATAATATTCTCTTTACCCCCTTTAAAATCTGACAATCTGTTAGTGACATCATCAATAGTTGCTCCCGGCAGACATACCCTGGTTCTACTCCACCTATCCTTATTACAAAAAATATTCCCCGTTTCCCTGACAATGGAGTCTCCTAATAAAACAATGTCCATTTTAACCAGAGTAGTTTGCACTTGGTTTTTCTGTTTTGAGGTTCGATCGAGTGTGCATCTCTTGGTAGATTGCTGGAGTCTTGAGTCCCTGACGAGCTCCCATATGCATTATTCTCGAGGGCAACCACCCGTTTTTTCAGGGACTCAAATTGTTCCATCAATGCACTAAATTGTAATTTAAGATCGGTGCACTCCTTACATCGATCACAAAGAAAAGAATCCCCAGGTGAGCTAGGATTAGTCACCAGGTCGACCTTGGAAAACATTCCACAGGTTCCACAACGGATTAAATCATGACTCACTCGTAAATCGCCATCGACTATTTTCGTGTGAGTCACGATAAGCTGTGACGTTTTTAAGGCAGATCTTGTAACTACCATTATAAAATTAAATAAATATCAATGAAAGTTTACTTTAAAAAATTATATGTATAATATTATTAAAATCAAACTGTTACAGGAAAATCTATAACAAAATAATCCAACAATATCTAAATAAATCAAATATTTAAAAGCACTATCCAAAAGTAAACCACTTAACTGAGGAGCCCTGTCTAAGCGCGTCCGCTCACCTCCAATGCCAACACTATATTCAACCAATTGAGACTATTGGTAATTCTTTATTCTGTACGAAGTCTTGAAATTCATCTTGTGTTAATTCTAGTTTGTTATTTTTCAAACGATCCATCGGTACAAAGTTCCATATTGCTGTTTCCTTTAACGTGGTAGAATATGAAGTCATTGTTGGCAATGGCGATCTATAAACCTTCCTCTGAGGTCACTCGAGATAAACAACGTATACAATTTGTTGTTGATGATCATTCGTGTAATCATATACAACTTCATCAAAGGTTCCTCCTTGTGATTTATGTATGGTTAAAGGACAGGCGGACACTGAAGGAAATAGTGTACGTCTGCATGTTAATCGCCTATTATGTTTGAATGGAATCGTAGTTGATCGGTTCACAAGAGGTACACATTCACTAGGAATATGTTTATCTTTTACGTATGGTCTATGTGGACACTGAAGATTGCGTCCTATTTTTCCCTCTGGAAATTTTAACCATATTTGTTTTACAGTTCCATCTTCATACTCAATGTGTTCTAAAGTACTACGATTGCACTATTTACAAATCCATCAACAACATCTACATTTGTGGTAATCGTAGGTGGTTTACCTTTCAACAGTGAAAGTATATATGGGATCGGTTATCGCCATTTTATGGATTTTATTTCGTATACTTCTCAGTTGTTCAGTCGAATTATGTCTTTGATATACATATTGGGCAACAACTTCATTCATTTCATCCTAAGATAAAGCATTGCTGTTTATATTCTTTTACGTCATTATTCCTTAGAAACAATCGAATGCCACGAGGACACCAACAACAAGCATCTTCTTTAGTAAGGAACCAAGATTCGATAATTTTAAGTTTATCTTCTGTCGATGCTTCTCCATTACGTATTTTTGTGATAATGTTCGAAAATGCACTACGGGGATTTCCTTACGACTTGGACAAGTTCATGAAATTGTAATGACTGCCACAGTGGACCAACAAATAGCTGTCGCGCGCATTGGGGGTAATTGACACAAATCTCCAATGAAGAATACAGTCATACTTCCAAAAATTGTTCATGAACTCCAGTTATCTGCTTTAAACGAATATCTATAACTGATAACAATTCAGCACCAATCATACTAACTTCGTCGATGATTATTGCCCGTACATGTCAGTGAAGACTTTCATTTGCAGGTGGTCTATTATTTGCAAGACAAATACGTAATGCAGAATGATCCGTTGAACTCTCGATTGATTTTTTGTATCTTAAAACCTTAATATTTCTGTTTCTAAATTCCTTAGCTTTCCAACGATATGTTCCACAGCGTCCCATTTATTATCTGAGAAAATTTCCTCGATCATACGTTCATATTTTGCACTATCCTGGAAAAACTACTGCATTTTTCAGATGTTTGAAATTGTATCCTCTAGTAAAGAGCTAAGATGAAGCTCAGATCAAGCTAAGATGCAAAATTTTCATTAAATTTGGTCCAGTAGAAAATAAATTAAACTGGAAAAAATTTTCGTACCGCTTTTCGCATGACGGTTTTTCGTTACAGGAATTTCAGCCATTCACCGTGGTCCATCTATTGTTATTGTCTTCAAACTGCAAAAATCCGTCATTAATTCCAAATTCCATTTACACAATCTCTCACAATAATCATTGCCATCTTACATTTGGTCACAAATAAAAGATCGCGCGTTTCCATCAGCAGACTAAACGTATTCCCTTTAATCACATTTACGAGAATTCACTTAGAGATTGCTTTACTATAAATCTGCAACAGCTCAAATCGGAAATTACACCACAACCGAAAATTATGTTCAAATGAAAACAGTTTATAGAATATTGCAATAAAGGTGTATCTAAATTGTTTTCAGATGTTGATCACTGAACAGTCCTTTCGAATATTCCAAGATGGATCCACCACCAAAATTGGCATCAACTGGACGAATTTTATTCAATTTGGCATCCAATGGCGTAAATTAATTGAATAAACTAAATGCCGATGCTATCCTTACTCTTTTTCAGCGAACACAAACAAGGAGACGTAATTTGAAAAATGATGGCTGATGTGCGAAAATTTACTTTCAGCCAGAGAGTGACTGATTTTTGAAATAAACTTCCATCTAGTATTGCGAATGTGGGTTGTTTTAATACATTTAAGGAAGAATTAGAGAAATTATTAGAAGGGTTAAGCAAATGAAGTGGGTATAAACTTTTGTTTTTGGTTTATGGTTCCTTTTTTCTTTGTATTGCCATTACTATTTATTTATTTATCTCTTTTTTGTTCTACTCAAGATCCACCCCCTGAACAGCAGTAAGCTAGGGGAGTGATATTTTCATACAGAGGTTAAGACAGGGACATGTGTCCGGCGGTTACATGAAGCACATGCCATGATAACCCGAAGGGTACAGAACTTAGAGTGTTTATTATTTTACATACTTAAAAGTTGTGCAATATCAAAGTGTCTAGAATTAAAGGTATTATTTTCTCAAAAGTGCTGTAAATTACAAAACCATGAGAAATAGTACAAAATATAAAGAACTGAGGCAGTCCTTCACTGGTTGTTGCCCGTGGTATCTCTTCAATTTGCACTCTCCTAGTGCACACAGCCAGGCGTCTTTGAAGAAGTACATTCTAAGAGACAGCACCAGTGAGGCTTCACTTTATTTTATTTTTGTTTCATCTTTCTCTGGATCCATTGTCGTGACAAATTTCCTTCTGGTGGCGTCTCTTAAGTGTACGGTTGCATATGTCCGTCAGCTTCTCGCGTCTGTATATATGTTGCTCGCAGAATTTATCCAGGTCGATGGCTAGATTGTTCATCAAATCTACCGTGTTTCCTGGGAACATGGGTCTCAACACTTTCAGGTTGTTGAAACTGATTCCAAGTCAGAGCCTTGGGTCCATTTGATTCCTTCCGGCAATGCGAGGAGTTTTTATTCGATCAGTAATGTCAGAAGCGTCGAGTCGTCTTGTAATTAGTTTGGCAAGTGTAAGAAAGTTTGCTACCACAATCTTTTGTTTCCATGGGGGTGACTTCCAAATTTATGTAAAACTGAGCCCAAGAAATGGTGTATTGGTTTCCAGTCCGCCTGTTGAGCCATTTCAGGAACCAGTATTCCACGCTGAGGAACTTGTTGAAGTGTGTTGTGGGAGCAGAGGACCAAATGGCTGCAGCATAGAGAGGTATGGAATAGACACATCGTACAACATATTTCTTTACCAGTTCGGCGTCATGAATTCCCGTTAGTTCCTGGCGGATCGCCCACATAGCGGAGTATATTTTGATGGATTTTGTGTTCAGGAGGTGAGCCTGGAATGTCAGCCCCTTCATCCCTTACTAAACTGAGATCCTTGTGTGTTTTAACTTTCTGAATGGGTGATCCATTGATATCATTGCGTAACTTCTAGGTGAAAGACAATTCAGCTGTTTTTGCTTGATTAATCTGTAATCCGATGGAATCCAGATATTGTCGAAGGTTATGTATGGTTTTACGTGCCTGCAAGGTAATGCTAAGAACGTGAGTTTGGTCAGAAGATGTGATATAAAGTTTCACGTCATCAGCGTATGATTGGAAGTCAGTTTGGGTTGTTAGGAAGGGATCCAGTGCTGCAGCAAATACGGTTGATGATAGGACTCCCCCTTGTGGGATACCCCTATTAGTAATGCAAGTTGTCCGAAATCTGCGATGGGAGATGATGAAATGTCTATGCTCCAGGATTGATTTAATGATGCCGAGAGTTGTTCCTGTAATGTTGAAGTAATGCTGGAGAATGGTGATTATAACTGTTATGCCTATTTTGTCATAGGTCGCTTTTATGTCAAAGAAAATAACACCAAGTTTTGTCTTGTTGCTGAGGGCTTTCTGGATTCTGGTAATGGTGTCCAGGAGGCTGCTGTTAGTCGATCTCCCCTTAATCACCGTGTGGGGGTACGGAGGCCTGTGATTGAAACAGTGGTCTGCAATGGTGGGATGGATTGCTTTATCAAATATCTTTAGGAACCCACAGCCGATGGCAATAGGCCTCAAATCTTGAGGCCGCTTTGGGTCCCTGCATTTAGGGACTGGCCGAAAAAATTATGTGTTCCAGATATTTGGAATCTCTCCAGTTTCTAAGATTTTATTGAAAATAATGACTAAGGGGTCTATAATATATATTTAATGATCTCCATCAGATGGTTTCGGGTTATGGTTATGAGTGATATTGAAGGTTTGCAGGAGGGCCAAAAAGTGTAACCGGGGGTTGTGCACGTGTCTGGTCGGTCTATTTAAAAGTGAGCTCAGTCCATTCTTTAAATATTTCTTCATTCATAGTGATTTGCTGATGGCTCTGTTTCTGGAGTCTTTTAGATCTTTTCGGCTTATCCCGGACAAGTTGGTTACAGACAAGTTGTTTTTGTCTTAAGAATAGAGCACTTGTCTTTTAATAGGCGCTGAAGTGTTCGACGTCAGCAGATTTTCTCCATCGTCGGTAAGCCTTCTGCTTCTGGAGGAAACTTTGCTTGATTGTTTGGTAAAACCATACAGAGGTTCTGGAAGTGGTGATTATTTCTTTTTAAGCTCCCTCTTTGGCTATTCCAAAAATCTCTTCGGCTAGGTGGCTTAGGGCTACGTCAGGAGGGACCGTAAACAGGTGTATCCAGTTGAATTCTCTGAGATGTCTGAAGATGTTTTCTAGTTTCAGGAATTATGTAGAAAATGGTAGTTTCTCTCAGATTGGTGTTCTTTCCTAGGCAAGTGATGATTGTGATTTTTTTGTAAGCCGATTTCACATGTGATATGATTGTGGTCAAAGTAAGAATTTAAAGGAAGAGGTGGTCATAGAGATGCTGTCAAGATTATGAAATTACGAGGTCCAGTGAGTTATTACCGCTGGTTGGGTTTGTAATAATTTTCACGAGGCCCAGGGAAGCAAATATTGCGCCTAGTTCTTTCCTGGCTTCTTCATGGCGTGGTGAAGGCATGGTGAAGTCACCTGTCACTATGGTATTGAGGTCTCTTTCTAAGGTTGTGGTTATGTCTTTGCGTAGCTGCAATCTACAATCTTCCGTATGATCTGAGGGGAAATATATTACACAGACTTGAATCTGGGTATCCTTGCACGATAAAACTGTGGAAAGAGATTCAAAGTTAGGTGTTTCGCCGGTTTTAGTTTTATTGGTTTTAAAATGTTCTCTGAAGACCAAAGCGGCTCCACCTTCTCTTCTGACATCTCTGGAATTTTCTAGAGAGCTATAACTTGTTGGCTGCGTGAGTGTATATAAGTGATTGCTCTTGGGTAACCATGTTTCTGTAATACATATGATTTCATATTCTTCCATGAGGAGCATTGATTGAAGTGTTTTTAGTTTTTTGATGAGACTTCTGACGTTTTGGATGAAGCAACAGAACTGAAGGCATTTGGGGTTCATATGTTCCTGGTAACACTAACGCTAACATTAATACAATTTTTATAAATGGCCTAGTCGATCCAGTTTCTGTTTTCCTAATGCAATTGTTCTAATATTTCTGACAATTCAGTTTCGCTTTGAGTTGGGAAGGGCCTAATTTTTGCTGAGAATAAACAATGTGTTATTATAAAAAAAAATTCAAATTAAACACAACTCAAATTGAGACCGCATAGTGTGCATAGTGTTGGGGTAAAGGCGCCTCCGGTGGTTTCCCACATCTATCCCGTATGAACTCTGTGG
Source organism: Mastigoproctus giganteus (assembly GCF_048544385.1). Lineage (NCBI taxonomy): Eukaryota > Metazoa > Arthropoda > Arachnida > Uropygi > Thelyphonidae > Mastigoproctus > Mastigoproctus giganteus. The sequence goes on from NC_143577.1 coordinate 203,873,837, forward strand.
AGACAAACAGTATCACTGTGAAATCCAGAAAGTGTTGTGTTGTAAACAAAGTATTGTGCTGGGTTCTGTTGGCTGTCCTGACTTTTGGCCGCATGGCCCCTGTGGAAACCCACCTTGCACGCGCACACCACTAGGAGGTAGCCAGGCTGCTCATAATTCTCTGGCTAGTCTCCTCCAGGTCGCCTGAGCTTCCGGGAAAGAGTCCAAGTAAAAAGAAAAAAATGATATAGGGTACAAGGGGTACAGGATGTACCGGAGAGAAAAAAGGAAAGGAGGTATAGCCAGAGCAACGGAGGATGTAGAGGAAGGCATCCTCCGCAGGTTGGGTGGGATTTTTCCCACCTTAGAGGAAAGTGGAACAAGAGGGCCATCGATAGAATGGAAACACAGTCACGCATCAAGAGAGACACGAATGAAACAATTCAACCGACCTGAGTATCAAGTCTAATAGCTAGAAGTGGTCACAATCTAGGTGAAGACGTTCACATTCGGGTTAAGACATTCGAATCTGTACGAATCTGAGGTGGAGATGTTCGGTATATGAGAAAAGGATGTTGATCAATGTGCATCAGTTCCAGAACGTTGTACCAGTGAGACTCTAGATCACGAGCGAAGGCAGAGAAAGCGTGGTACTGGTCTTCCTCATTGATCAGAAAATGTTCATTTCCTCGAGGCAAGGCATGTATTTTTATTAGGAACAACATTCACAGTTCCGCGTAGAGCGGGCAAACATAAAATAGGTGATCCCAGTCTTCGTTTTCACCACGAAGACAGCGAGGGTCATCCACGATGTTCATAGAGACAAGTTTGTGATTTATGGATCCATGGCCATGGCCATTTATGGATCAGGAAAATGGTGTATAAACCTGGGCTGTCCCATTCTAGAACCTTAGGATAGATCTGAGCTAGTTGAAGTAAGAATTTTGTTAATGATGGAGCCTGTGGAGTGGTATTCCATCTCTTTTGCCAGGCGTTAAGAGGGTAGACTGCAAGGTGCTTTTTTTCTTCATTGATTGTATTTGCTGGGTTTGTAATGAAATCCAGGGTGCTAGTCGGGAGTCCCTTTGCGAGCTGGTAGTGCACACCTTCTCGAATAACCTGCAGGTCCAGAAGCAGACGCAATGGCGAGCACAATGCCAGAAGAGAGAGAATCTCTGAGCCTGCATTATATATTGTTAATCACAGAGTTTGTTATCCTATGAAGCCACGCTATAGATTCATAAGTTATAGTACGAGCTTCTTAACTCGGCATAAAAAGAAGTAATCACTCATTAGTACATCACTCATTAGAATCACTCATTAGTACATCACCTACCTGAAGAGAGAACTGAAACTATTTTCCAACGACTCTTGCTTCTCCCGTTTGTATTTTTAAACTATTATTCCACCAAATCACAGTCCTTTTCCTAAACTTCTTTCTCTGCATGCTGCACTTGGAGGCAACAGGCAGAATACTTTGTAATTTTTGGACACGTTCGACTGCACTCAATAAATCCCACTTTACATCATCAACTTGAATACAAAGTAGGCCACGTCGAAACTTCCCCAGTTCTCAGTTTTTACAGCAAACCGTTTTAACTCTTCATCCTCTCTTCCAGCATCCGTACTTCTTAATTCAAAAGGATTTCCTTCCAGCCAATTAGAAATCTCAATAGGTGTGTTCACATTTCAATCACTAATTTGTTTCGCGTACTATTTAAAACTAAACTTACAACATGAAAATTTTCTACTCAGAGTTTCTAGCTATACACCCAACTTCAAATTAGCTTTTGAGAATCATACCATCCTATTTAATTTCCTTCTTTTCTTTTCTAAAGTTATTAGTTATTCTTATCGTTCAAATGTCGCACTCGTCAGTTGAACAGATTTCCCTAAATGTTATCTCATATTCTCTCACCCAGAAAACGTAGTTCCGCCTTAAAGGTCTCCACTAAGGTAATCAAATCCTTCTCTCCATTCCATTCAACCGAATTCCAAGGTCTGTACGTTATCCATCCTCTCCTTACGTTTCAGCGCCGAAAACTTCCATTGTTTCTCATTCAATCTTTCTTAATCCTACCCAGATAAAGATACAGCTTTTCTTGGAATCATAGAAATTAAAGCTTTTAAACAGCGTCCTAACTGACCTAAAGTGTTTTATTCTCCATGACAATAATCCCATTCGTACATGACTTAAATTTTAGTAAATAAATTTGATGAATTTGAGGTATTGCTCAAAACATCAAAGGCAGATATTGTTGGGATCTCAGAGACTTGGTGTCACACAGATATAAGAAATGCAGAACTGGAATTTGGGGAGCAGAACGTATACAGAAAGGATTGACAGGATAGGAAGGAGGAGGGGTTATGCTATTAGTTAAGAAACACATAAAGTCCAAGGAAGTGAAATCAGTCGACATCGCTGGACAGTGCGGTGTCGAGTCAGTTTGGTGTGACATTGGGAGATCAAAATTGCCAGTAGGCGTTTGTTATAGGCCTAACGACTCTGATGAGTATAATAAGAAACTGTACAGGGAAACAGAGTGGGCCAGTACATCAGAGAGTCTTATAATGGGGGAATTTAATTTCCCAGATATTGACTGGGATTTGTGGGTTGGTCATTCGCACACTAGCAAGGCTTTTGTGGATTTATTGGATGGTTGTTTTCTGCAGCAGCATGTTCGGGAGGCAACCAGAGAGGATAATACTCTTAATCTGATTATCAGTAGTGATTCTTCATGCATTAAGAATCTGCAGATAAATGAACCACTAGGTGGCAGTGATCACAGTATGCTGAAGTGGGAATTACTCAAAGAGGTAACTACCATCAGGGGTAAATGGAAGGGTTTTTGCTTTCGTAAAGGTGACTATGATGGTCTGAGACAGTATTTAAATTCTATACAGTGGGACCAACTGATGATGTTACCAACAGCAAATGCAAAATGGGAAACATTCAAAGAACTTATCTTGGAAGCTACTAGGCTTTACATACCAACTAAGAAATATTGTTCAAGGTTTAGGCCAAAATGGATGTCAGATGAACTAATGAGACATATGACATAGAAGAAAAATGCATGTGATACATACAAATTAACACATGACACAAAAGCCTATGTTAGATACAAGTTGATCTGTAACCAAGTTACAAAGGAGGTTAGGCAGGCAAACGCAGATTACGAGAAATCTTTGGCAAGGAATGCAAAGAAAAACAGCAAAGAGTTCTTTACTTATGTAAACTCTAGAAGGAAGGGGCTGAATCAGATTTGTCCACTTGTTATCGATGGGTCAACTGTTGATGATCCTGCTCAGGTAGCTAACAAACTAAATGAATATTTTGCATCGACATTCACACATGAGGAGTTATTCAGCGAGGAAAATGCCAGAGGTGTATGCAACTCTGACAGTAAGCTAGATAATCTTGTAATAGCTGAGAGTAAAGTGGAGGAGAAATTGTTGAAGATAAACACAAGAAAGGCACCTGGGGTGGATGGGATCTATCCAGTTATATAAAAGGAGGCAGCAAAGGAAGTAAGCAAACCCTTAGCCATAATTATGAGAACTTTTTTGGACTCACGGGAGGTACACACAGACGTGGAGATGTGCAAATGTAACCCCAATTCATAAAGGAGGATCAAACGCTGACACAAGTAATTATAGACCTGTGAGTTTAACCTTTGTTCCAGGAAACTTAACGGAGGCACTGAGCATGTTTTATAATCGATATGTGGTTTTCGGGATGAAAAATGTGGTTGTGTGCTTTAATGAGGACTTTATTTATTACAACTTTGCCCGAGTACAACTAAATCGGCCACAGTGTGATAATAACCTATAAACGTTCCTTCCCTCCAAATGGGATTCGAACCCTTTCCACAGTGTAGTTAGATATAGATAGTTTCCACTGTGGTAGTTAAAAGAGCGATATATACAGGCCACGTCACTGAACTTGAAACGTTTAATTTGGACTGAAGGATTGTGCCAGGTGACGCGATTGAAGTATTTATGACTTTAAATGAATTGAATAAACTAAATGCCGATGGTATCCTGACTCCTTCTCAGAGAACACAAACGAGAAGACATAAATTGAAAAATGATGGTTGCAGAATAGATGAACGAAAATTCGCTTTCAGCCAGAGAGTGACTGATTTTTGAAATAAACTTCCATCTACGGTTGCGAATGTGGGTTTTTGGAATAATTTTAAGGAAGAATTAGAGAAATTATTAGAAGGGGTAAGAGAATGAAGTGGGTATAAAGTTTGGCTTTTGATTTATGGTGTATAAGACTTCCTTCTTTGCATCATTTTGCCGTAAATACTGTTAATACAAATGCCATTTTTGCGATCTTTATTACATGAAAAACAATTGATGATTACTTTATTCCGAATATAAATTTTCTGGTTTTTATTATTCTAAACTCGAATTTCCGTCCGAGAAATAAGTAAATCGAGCAGAGGATGCACGGAATTTATCGAACCAACGTACTGACACCTCATAGCCTTAGTTACTTTGGTGATAAACACACATGCATCCCATTTGTTTTCCTTAAAATTTAAATTGATAAATTCACTGGAATAACTCGTAAAGGGCATCGAGTTATTAACTTTGCAATTTCAGTGAAGAAAGGAAGACGTTTTACTTAGGAAACAGAAGAGGTACAAAACAGGAAGGAATCATTGAATTTTACAACGGTAACTTGCTTTTTCCCTCATAAATTTACGGGGATTCAAAGTCAATAGAAGTTTCCCATCTCTCCGATTGGCCACTCCAAATATATCGAAGCAAATTGTTAGATATTGTGAATCAACAGAGAAAAGAATATTTCCATGGACAGGATTGAATCCGTTGTTGGGTCACAATGGTCTAAATGCACTTAATTCTTGACGCTGCTTTTCTCTTCGTCATTTGCGTGTCAGTAACAAAAGGTATTTTACGCTCAGTGATTCTGATCAACTACAAGATTCTAATCGTAGGATTAAAGAGAGATTTATGTAAGAAAAGATATTTGTCGTTCATTGATACTCATCAAACACAAGCAACTAATCAAAGCAGTAAAGATAGATTTAACTATAATAATCAAGAATAAACTTACAAGAATTCAAACATGGGGTGTTTCCCCTGTTGCCGAAGGTTGAGAACTTGTTGTAATCGTGAGTATATTTTTACTATTTTTATCAAATATATTTATAAAATAGATGATTATTAACTTTAGAATAAATTAATGCGCAGAACATTACTGCAAAATTCTTTGCATATCGCATTTTATTTTCTTTCCATCCTTCTTCGAATATGTTCGAACAATGCCATTAACATTTTATTCATTTTTTTAGAAGAACGGACATCTGAGGTGTGCTTTAGTACTTTAGTTCAGAGATTGTCCCCCGATGAAAAGGGGAGACAACGCGCTGTCAAGGAGGCGCTTTTTTCCAAAAGTGAAAATACACCCACAAAAAAAAGTTCCTTGAACTGAAATTTTATTTTAGATGTGTTGTTGTTTTCTAGATTCCTCATTGAAACACTGCAATGAGGAATGGACGATCCAGCAGTCTTTCTTCCACACGAGATTAAATAATCGCAAGTGTAACCTTTTAAAAACTGTTTTTATCTTTCAGGCCTGAAATGCGCTTTATTTCCCAGGACTAACACAGCAACTACTAGATTAGGTGGCCTTTCCTCTGTTGAGGAATCAGATGACTCGTATCATACCTGTCAATCGAGTTGTGAAGCAACCCAGAACTCAAATGAATCTTCCCATACCTCTCAGATGGATTTTGGACCTCCACCACCACTCGTTCAAAACTTCTTTCCCGGTGTACCTTTGCCGAAAATGACTGGCGGATATCACACTTACTGGTAAGTGAGTCGTTGATATTCGTACCCTCTGCTATCGCAACATGTTTGCTCACAATGTTCACTGTAGTACCAAAACTTATTGGAGAGTTGTAGCTATTAATACAACGGGGAATTTTTCAAAGTAATTAATAGGGTGTTAGTTCAAGTGGACGCTGATTACAGCGTTCAGGCTTTGAGAAAGTCTTTCTACTAATTCCTGTTAGAAAGCTGATAGTATTTTAAGCCTCTAAAGAATTTCTTCAGCCGTCCTGCAGAAGAAAACTTGTAATTTTACCTTTAATTCAATGCAGAGACCTATTTTTGTTGATGTATTGACAGATCGGTTTTTAAAAATATACTTCGCAAACGTTTTTTGCTTTAAAATAGTTTTGGTTGAACACTTGAAATTTCCATTTATAAGGGTTTCCTTCCTTCCATTCATGCATATTCTCTTTTTTTTGTAGTTCTAAGCACATGGTGGTGCCTATTCGGGCAAGACGTCGCTCGGTGAGTGAACTCTTTTTTCCTTAGATGCAGAATAAAATAGTTCATACTTTAAAAGAGTAGCAGAAGAACGTTATTCGGTGGTTTGCCATGAAATCTGATTTTCTGTAATGAACACTGTTGTACCACGTGAATACTAAGATAGTTAGCTATTAACGTTTTGGGAACCTTGCTGGAACCCATCCTCAGAGCATCAATGTATATTCTGATGATGGGTTCCGGCAAGGTTCCCAAACGTTAACGTAATTTAGAGGGATTTATTTATTTATTGTTTTTTATGAGAACCTCAAACACGTGAGGTATTAGAACTTATAGTACTTGGTACGTACACTAGAAGAAGGGTCAGAAGATGGAAGAAAATACTTGTTCACATTAGATCTATAAATTGCAATTTTCATGAAATACGTAAGAGAGACCCTTCTTCCAGAAAATGGAAGTTAAATGAATAAATGAGGAAGAAATAACCTTCTGTCAGTTTGAAGAGGGACAACAAAAGGATACTGAGTGGACGCTCCACGTATTCGGAATTATTTGAAAGAAAGAGGGAGAGAGAGAACGAGAAAACACAGTTTTTTTTTTATCCAGAGGCAGCAACATTTGTAATGTGCTTATGCCAAGAAAGATTAGAAATCAGGGTAATCCCCAATAGAGATATGTGACTTTGCCTAGAAATCAGGGTATCATAAGCACAAGAGCAGAAGAATCCTAGTGCTAGATAAAATAGAAGACTGGGTTTTAGAAAGACTGAACTCAACTAATTTATCTTTACCCCACTGAAGTCGGGTAAAGATAATTTAATTGAGTTTAACTTTATCCCACTTGGCGAACAGCATTTAAGGAATTGGTGGAATATTCGAGAAGTTGAAGCTCTTTGTGCAGAGAAATTTTTCTCAAACTGGAAGATTGAATGCAATGTCCTATTATCAGCAAAACTATGGATAGGCTTTCCGGTCAATGAAAGAAGGTTATTAATATACAAGAGAAAAAGAGTGGGAGAAAGATCAGAAACTTGATGAACACCGACCTTAATGGAGAAGTTAGAAGATATTGAACCATCTTCCATTATCCTCAATATGTAGTCACAGAGAAAACAGGATACCTAGTTATAAAAAACAGTTGGGAATCCATAAGATGGAAATACGTTTTGAAGAACATTTATGCCAAACACGATGAAAAGCCTTTGCAATATCAAAGACTAAATGCTTGAGTTTCACCAAACGTTTCCATTGAATTTGTACATAGATGAGTAATATAAGCCACAATATCACCAGTGGATCAACACTGACGGAATCCATACTGAAGATCATTGATCAGATGAAAGGTTTCTAGACAGTTTAAGAGTTGGCGCTTGATTGGTTTCTCCATCACATTAGAAAGAGTAGAAGAAAGTGTAATGGAACGATAATTCGATGGTAGGCGATTGTCACCCTTTATAGAAACTGGATGGATGTGAGAAAATTTCCCAGCAGAAGGAAAAACACATTTAGAATAAGAAATTGTCAAGAGGCGACAGAGAACAGCAGTAAACTCTGCAGTACAAGTTTTGAGAACAAGTATCAGGACCACCTGTAAATTTTTAGCAATCAAGACCGATCAAAATTTTGTATTCTTCTGACATTCTTCAATAGCTAATACTAGTTAATAGTTAACAGTTAATATATAATAATAAATAATAATTAATAATTGATAGCTTAGTCAACTATTTTAATATTCGTGTAGTATAAAGAGTGGTCCTTATAGAAATATAGCTTGTTTTTTTATTATTATTGTTTAATACGCACAACAAACCGTTTATAGAAGGATTGAAAACAGATACGAAATTGGGACATCCCTCTGAGAACGTTTTTCGTTTACCATAATATGGTTCTTTCACTCAAACATTTGTTCATTCTTATTTTGAACGTTGATTGAAAATTAAGAAAAGGTACAGTAACTGCCTCACTTCCAAAATGTTGCCACAACTCCAACACTTTTAATGAAGCGAAAACCTCCCCCAAATGTTACGATTAAAATTGATAATAATTTTTTTCTTTTGCTAAAAAATTGAAAGCGTTTCTCCAATAAAATATACTTTTGCAAAACTTGAAAACAGAAAACCAAACTTACTTTTTTCATCAACAACTGGAATCCCAATTTTGAAAATAATCACGAAATTATCGCAATTTACTGCATCCATCGATCTTGAAGTGAAGTGAGAACAAAGTGCAGGATATTCCACAACATTTGTTAAAGGAGACATCAGAAGTGTCTTCTCAATGTCATTCTGTGGAGTAAAACCTTAGTAGTCGTTGAGATTTGAATTTCCACTGTGATTATTTTCTTCTACAACTCTCACTAATAATTGCCGAAATCAAAATACTCTTTAATTTTCATCTGGAATATCTAAAATTGTATTAATATGTAGTTTGGTCTCCTTATACAGCTTAATTAATTCATTTATGAAGATATTGTACGTTCAATACGCTTTATAACTTTGGATATATCAATTACAACCTCTTAAAATTGTGTCTTTCTTTTTTTACTTAGATATAGTTTGGACAAACGGGATCATCTGATGGACCGAACACAGCAAAATGAATAAGTCGTACACGATCCAATAAAAGAGCTGGATATCATCATTCTTCTCTTTCTGCTGATTACCTTCTACTACTTTTGTCTCTCTCTCTCTCTCTCTCTCTCTCTCTCTCTCTCTCTCTCTCTCTCTCTCTCTCTTTCTCTCTCATGGTAACTCGGGCATCATTCTACTCTTTCTTGCAGATTACCTTCTACTTTTGTCTCTCTCTCTCTCTCTCTCTCTCTCTCTCTCTCTCTCTCTCTCTCTCTCTCTCTCTCTCTCTCTCTCTCTCAGGGTAACTCAGGAGACTTTCTGGCTTTCATTTCTTTCCTCATCGTTTTTGCTACGAAAGATTAAACCTTTTCATCTCGAATTTGTCAAATACCAAAGTCCTAATCAGGAAAATCTTTTGGGCGATATCAAAGAACAGGAAGAGGTGCCTCTTCGAATATCAAAGAACAGGAAGAGGTGGACTTTTAATATATTAAGGACTTGTTTTGATGAGAAATACAAACCGTATTCTGAAGTGTTTTGGAGCATGTAAAAAATTTATTTATATGGAAGGAAAAACTCGATAAAAATCTACTGAGGGACAATGCTCAAGCTAGTTGATTACAAGTGTCCACAAACCTAAAGAATTCTTCGAAGTGTTGACAATTAAGGAATACATCTTCAAGAATTCATTTCTTTACTCATCGTTTTTGCTACGAAAGATTAAACCTTTTCATCTCGAATTTGTCAAATACCAAAGTCCTAATCAGGAAAATCGTTTGGGCGATATCAAAGAACAGGAATTTCAAAGAACAGGAAGAGGTGGACCTTTAATATAATAAGGGCTTGTTTTGATGAGAAATACAAACCGTATTCTGAAGTGTTTTGGAGCCTGTAAAAAATTTATTTATATGGAAGGAAAAACTCGATAAAAATCTACTGAGGGACAATGCTCAAGATAGTTGATTACAAGTGTCCACAAACCTAAAGAATTCTTCGAAGTGTTGACAATTAAAGAATGCATCTTCAATAATTCTCTATTGGAAAGAACTTTATGAAATCATGAACACCGATGACGTTGTTCGTGGTGCTGCAACTTGAAATAGTGGCAATTCTGAACTCATTGAAGACGTTCTGCTGGTGGATGTAATTCCATTATAATTTAAAAATCAAACTATATGATGACTGAAGCATTCGCGAACTTTAAAGGTAATTAAACCATGAATGCACCGATACAAACGGCCATCTTTAATTTGCTACCAGAAATTTTGGAAGGTGATGAGAACAGGTGGTGATCTCGTGAATAAGAAATGATTAAAGAATAAAGAAGTCATTTTTGACCATTTAAAGCAAAAACATTGGCGCAACTGCCCTGGATAACAGAAAATATCTCTCATTGTAACAACGAACTCAATGTTCCTTTATGTTTGGTTATGTATTAAGACTGTGTTTATTGAATAAAACTCTGTAATAAATCGTTACTTTAATGTGTCTTGTTTTCTTTGATTTGGATTGTGACAGAGGAGGTTGCTGACTCTGATAACCCTGAAAGGAATTTAGTTCTACCAGTTTTTCATCCAATTCGAACAAATAGAAAATTCTCTCTCTTCATCACATTGCAAACGACAAATCAATAAAACACTGGAGTGTACTCTGATTGAACAACATTCACACTTATCCGTTTCGGCGCAATGCGGGGGTCATGGCCAGCTGTAGTGTTCTTTCAAAGAGAGACCGCGCTCACATGACCGACGTATTTCTTTGAAAAGACTGGACAGCACTTTCCAGGATCTGGATGCCATTCAGGAGGCTCATAACGCAGTACTTAACTTCATCGGGTGCCCCTTCTGCAAAGTACTGAAAAGGAAGGTATTCATAAATAGTTCTCATTGCATCGAAGCAACTAATGCCATGAGGCATCACTAACTCGTTTGCCCGATCTGCTGAATAAAAAAAAAAATATTACCCACAGTAGTCAGGCGTGCGGTCAAACACGCGGTACAGTAGTACACGTGTTTGGGTTGAGCGTGGATCAAACACACATAACTGCTAAATACGGTGCGGTTCTTGTGTTCTGTTTATCTTCCAAACTCCTTAGACATTATGTGGCAGTCCTTCAGAAATTATGGAAACGTAGCTCTCTTGTCCGCCCATTCACCTCAGCTCGCCAGATAAATACGAACCTTTCTTCAGTATCGAATTCTGAGCCTTTGTTCCGAAAAACAAAGTGTTCGCCACGACACAGATTCTTGTCTATAAGATTGTGTGACAAAAATCCTATTGTTCCATAAGCGCAGACAGACTTCAGCTCATTAAGTGACCGAGGAGTTGGCTGTCGGCATGCAAAGCGATGCCCAAGGACGTCCCACACGTGTTGATTGCTATTTAAGTCTGCTGATTGTGCTAGCGACGGCAGCCGTTGGATATCTTCACTTTTAAAAGCTCTATATGCAATGGGTCTGTTGTGAAATGAAAATCTCGGACAACTGCACCCCTAAAACTTCGCACATAGGGTTCGAGGATCTGTGCGCGGTACCTCTGCGCAGTTACGGTATTCCTATCAAATATATGAAGAGGGGTGCGGCCGTTGATCATTATGCCTCCCCCGCCCACAGAACAACACCAATTCCACCGTAAGTGTTCCTTCCTCTGATGTTGGAAGAAGGTACCGCATTCCTCGTTGTCTCCACATGAAATAACATCTAGAATCTGTTTTTAGGCTAGAACCGGACTTATCACAGAAGAGAACTGTACCACATTTTCAAGGCTCCGATTCACATGTTCATGACACCAGTTCCTGCGAGCCCTCCGGTGGTTAGGGGTTAATGGGAGACAAATTCGAATGGCTTCCTTACGCAGAGGCCACTTGAATTGAGCCCTCTTAACACAGTCCTGTTGCAAATGTTTTCTCCTGGGGCCGCAGCAACCTCAAGAGACAGTTGATGACAGGACAACGTTGATGTATCTCTCAAACGACCTTGGTCAGCTCTTGTTGTAATGAGTCCTGCGTCCTGAAACTGCTGCTTACTGTACAGATGACATTTTGTGACACATTAAACCAATGTGCAACCTCCCCATCCGACTGGCCGGCTTCAAATTGTGCGACGACCCGCCCTCTTAAAGAATCATCTAAACGACGACTTTTTCACACAATCTTTCTTAATCCTACCCAGATAAAGATTCAGCTTTTCTTGGAATCATATAAATTAAAGCTTTTAAACAGCGTTCTAACTGACCTAAAGTGTTTCATTCTCCCTGACAATAATCCCATTCGTACCGGACTTAAATTTTAGTAAATAAATTTGATGAATTTGAGGTATTGCTCAAAACATCAAAGGCAGATATTGTTGGGATATCAGAGACGTGGTATCACACAGATATAAGGAATACCGAACTGGAATTTGGGGAGTACAACATCTACAGAAAAAAAAAATTACTATATTAGGGTTACCCGTAAATGATTACATTAACCCGTATTCGTGTCTGTAAATTGCGTGTGTTCTCTGTTCGATGTGCCTGATTTTCTGGATGAAAATCCTCACTTTCGGAGGGAAAAAACCTTGCTATCTACGCCTGAGATCGATTAACTCAGCCACGGAGTGAAAAAAGCCCACTAAAGTTCCTCGCGTCATCGACGGGATTCGAACCCGGGCCTTTTCCACCCGGTGTGGGGAGGATGGTGACGATACCACTGTGCAACCCACGCAGACAACGTCTACAGAAAGGAAGACAGGATAAAAAGGGATGAGGGGTTATGCTATTAGTTAAGAAACACATAAAATCCAAGGAAGTGAAGCCAGTCGACATCGCCGGACAGTGCACTGTCGAGTCAGTTTGGTGTGACATAAGTATTGGGAGATCAAAACTGAGAGTAGGAGTGTGCTTTAGGCCTAATGACTCTGATGAGTATAATAAGAAACTGTACGAGGAAATAAGAGTGGGCCAGTAAATCAGAGAGGCTTATAGTGGGGGATTTTCATTTCCCAGATATTGACTGGAATTTGGGGGCTGGTCACTCACACACTAGCAGGGCTTTTGTGGATTTATTGGATGATTGTTTTCTACATCAGCATGTTTGGGAGGCAACTAGAGGGAGGAATACTCTTGATTTGATTATCAGTAGTGATTCTTCATGCATTAAGAATCTGCAGATAAATGAACCACTAGGTGGCAGTGATCACAGTGTGCTGAAGTGGGATTTACTCAAAGAGGTAACTACAATTATGCGTAAAGGGAATGGTTATTGCTTTCGTAAAGGCGACTACGATGGACTGAGCAGTATTTAAATTCTATACAGTGGGACCAACTGATGATGATGTTACCAACAGCAAACTCAAAATGGGAAGCATTCAAAGAACATATCTTGGAAGCTACTAGGCTTTACATACCAACTAAGAAATATTGTTCAAGGTTTAGGCCTAAATGGATGTCAGATGAACTAACGACACATATGGGAGAGAAGAAAAATGCATGGGATACATACAAAGTAACACGTGACACAGAAGCCTATGATAGATACAAGTTGATCTGTCACCAAGTTACAAAGGAGGTTAGGCAGGCGAAGGCAGATTACGAGAAATCCTTGGCAAGAGATGCAAAGAGTTCTTTACTTATGTAAACTCTAGAAGGAAGGGGATGAATCAGATTCGTCCACTTGATATCGATGAGCCAACTGTTGATGATCCTGCTCAGGTAGCTAACAAACTAAATGAATATTTTGCGTCGACATTCACACACGAGGAGTTATTTCGGGAGGGGAATGCCAGAGTTGTATTCATCTCTGGCAGTAAGGTAGAGAATCTTGTAATAACTGAGAGTAAAGTGGAGGAGAAATTGTTGAAGATAAACACAAGAAAGGCACCTGGAGTGGATAGGATCTATCCAGTTATATTAAAGGAGGCAGCAAAGGAAGTAAGCAAACCATTAGCCATAATTATGAGAGCTTCCTTGGACTCAGAGGAGGTACCCACAGACTGGAGATGTACAAATGTGACCCCAATTCACAAAGGAGGATCAAAGGGCGACACAAGTAATTATGGACCTGTTAGTTTAACTTCTGTTCCAGGAAACTTAATGGAGGCACTGGTTAAAGAAGCACTGTAGGATCATCTAGACAAGACTTCACTTATAGCTCGGACACAGCATGGTTTTGTTAAGCCGAAGTCTTGCCTGACCAATTTGATTGGATACTATGATGCAGTCACAAAAGAACTGGATGCAGGGAATAACTTTCATATTATATATTTGGATCTTAGAAAGGCTTTTGATACTGTTGCACATGGAAGACTGCTGCACAAATTGGAGCAGTGTGGCATTGGAGCCAAATTTCTGCTATGGATAAAGGGGTGGTTGAGGGGGAGAAGACAGAGGGTGGTAATCAATGGACACAGCTCATCGTGGACTAATGTTATCAGTGGAGTCCCTCAGGGTTCAATGTTGGATCCGTTATTGTGTTCTGTATTTATAAATGATACTGATGATGGTATATCAAGCTTAATGTCCAAGTTTGCAGACAAAACGAAGATTGGCAGGGTTGCCAAGGACACTACTGACACTATGCTGCTGCTGCTAACAGGATCTGGAAAGGTTGAGCGGATGGGCTGAGAGGTGGCAAATGAAGTTTAACATTGACAAATGTAAAGTACTACACATGGGAAACAGCAACCCCAGAGCAACGTATCAACTCTCTGGTACTACAGTGACAGTGGTAGAGAATAAAAGGGACCTGGGGTGGTTGTGCAGGCAGATATGAAGTTCTCTGAGCAGTGCAGACAGGTGGCAAGAGTAGCTCATGGTGTATTGTCAATGATATATAGGAATTTTTCAAGCAGGGATAGGGAGGTGATTATTCCCCTTGTATAAGGCAATAGTCAGGCCACACCTTGAGTACGGTATACAGGTTATATAGGATAGACATGTAGAAATTTTCCTTTAGCCAGCGTGTGGCTGGTTGGTGGAATAGACTTCCATCGCTTTTCGTGGAAGTTGATAGCCTCAATAAGTTCAAGGCTCAGCTGGACAGGTATTTTGAACGAGCAGAGGGGTGAAGTGGAAGTGGGTTCTTTTTTTTTTTTTTTTGGCTACTATGCTACATAAGCTTGCTTTCTTGCATCAAATGCCTCTATTAATGCTAATTCTAATGCTAAAATTCGGACAGATTACACAGTCTCTTTAAAATCTTTCTCGATTATACAACACTGTTGGATTCTAGTCGCCTCTTTTGGAACAAAATTACCTTGTTTTAGATCTCTTGCCCTAGCTAAACTCAAATTTTTGTAAAACCACATGTCTTGCAATTCCAAAAATCGGTCACTGTCTGTCTGAAATGTAGCCATCATTTTTCAATTTATGACTCCTTGTGTGTGTTATCTGAGAAAGAGTAAGGATACCATCAACATTTAGTTTATTCAATCGTATTACCACGCACATGCCAAGTTTCTAAGGGTACCCTTTGTGTCCTTGACTAATCTCCGTGCTCTTCTTTGCATTCCTTCCAATGGATCTGCATCCTTCTTAAAATGAGGCTTCCAGACCTGTATGCAGAGCTTAAGAAGCAGCCTAACCAGCACCTTACAAAACAGGGTAATCACTCCCTTTTCCGTGCTGGCAAAATTCTCGTATCATTGGCAGAATCCCATGAATTGTCCTAGGAGAGAACCACGTATTGTATTGTACATTTACCTCTAGGTCTATTTCTTCAATAAATACGTTCAGTTGAATATACCTCAATCTTTTTCAGAAAATTGAAGTCTTAGAACCTTATAATCATACCTGTTGTTTTTTAAAAGAAAAGTGATATCAACTGATGACTTTCTTGAATCTCGAGCTGAGTTACGTATAAAGACCTACTGATGGATTCATAGCGTGATAGATATTTCAAGAAATGTGTCCCCTTTCCTGGGCGCCTCCGTAGCCAGGTGGGAAGGAGCAGCAGTGCGTAGCACACGCTTCTTGATTAGACCGGGGTTCGAGCCCGTCACCACTAAATACGGAGGATGCGGAAAGTTCAGGGAATGACCACCGCATAGCCCGGAGCAATATGGCCTTAGTTGTTAATGCTCCTAAAAACCAAATAACTAACTAACTAACCCCTTTCCTGAAATAAGAAATTTCAAGTGATAACACTTCGACTTGGAGTGACCGGATTCTTTTGGTTCTGAATGCGACCACCAGCAACCGGAATGCGTCATAATACTCCCGTATCTCTTTTCAGCTTTAAGAATAAATGGAGAACAAATTAACCCAGGGAAGAGTGCTTATGATGAGGAAAAGGGACTTAATTCTAACCCTTACCACACAACATTCCAGGCCTCCACAGACAACTGTTTTTACTATGAAATGTTTAATGCAAGGTAATGGTGTGCTGTTGGAAAGACCTTTTTAACAAATGCCTTAAAGTAAGGCCGCCGTAGCCTTACCTTCAGGCGCACGGGTGCATAAATTCACGTGCCTTGAGTGACCGGGGTTCAAGCCCGTGACTGCTCAATACGGTGCTGTTTCTTGTAATCTGTCTATCTCTTGAACTCCTCTGACCGTTTGGTAGTCCCGGAGTATAAACAGAAAATTTAATTAATTTATTTACTTTTAAAATATCAGAGATACATAAACATCTACACTGCCCTGTAAAATGTTGCAGTGATGGCGTTAGCATAACTAATAGATGGCGCCACAATCAAAGTTGTAAAACTTATATTCTGAATACCGATACAACTTACAAAACCGAATGAAAAATCTCAGTTATACGATAATTATTTTGTTTTTGTTTCTACTTACGTAAAATCAGAATGGATGACAGAAACAGCATGGATCAAGGGCTGCCTAAATAACTTGCAAACCGCAATTAAATTAAATTTAAAAAAAAATAATAAACAAAACAAAAAAAAAAAACATTGTTTTGAAGTATTTTCAAATATTTCAGGTTATCGTTTAGTTTCCTTAGTTTCCAATCAATCTGATAGGTGGCGCCACAATCAAAGCTGTAAAATTTATATTCTCAATACCGATACAAGTTACAAAACTAAATGAAAATTTCTCAGTTATACGATAATTATTTTGTCAACCTTCTTGCAATAATCTTTAACTGTAAGTATTGTCAAAAGTGTTTTCTAAAGTGTGGGAAGAAATCATTCTGAAACTGACGAATTGGGAATCGCCATTCATTTTAAAATCGTTTGCAAAATTCGTAACATTATTATTATTATTCGTTGTGAACTTTTTTTCGTAATGAATGATACCTTCAGTGGACTAGGCCTATTAAAAGAAATTTTAAATGGACAGTGAGTAAAAGGTAGGAGGAAATGTCACAAGCACGTGAAAGCGGCTGGTTTTATCCACAATAACAAAAACCCTGAATGTCCTCCTTTCACGATTTTTTGACCCAAAGCAGCAGAATATTCCAAACCCCCATATTTATCTGATCTTTTCCCATTTTATTATTTTATTCCCTTCCCAAAACTCAAATGAAACTGAATTGACAGAAATATTAGCACAATTTAGAGAACACAAAATAATTATCAAAACATTTAATAAGACAAGGTATCTGCATAAAAAGCAATCGCTACAAACCATTAATTCCTTCATTCGACTGTTTATTTTCTACGTAATTCACTCTCCTCATCCACAATGAACTCTCAAATAAATACTGCAGCTTGTTCAGTTAATCATAAATCGGTCAGTCTTTCTCGATCCAGTTCCTTTCAGCCAATTATAAATATCAATAGTTATCAATTACAAATATCACTAATCTGTTTCGCGTACTATTTAAAAGTAAACTTACTACATGAAAATTTTCTATACAGAATTTCTAGCTATACACCCAACTTCAAATTAGCATTTGAGAATTATACCGTCCTATTTAATTTCCTTCTTTTCTTTTCTTAAGTTATTAGTTATTCTTATCATTCAAGTGTCGCACTCATGAGTTGAACAGATTTCCCCAAATTTTATCTTATATTCTCTCCCCCAGTAAATGTAGTTCCCCCTCTAAACATCTGCACTAAGCTAACCAAATCCTTCTCTCCATTCCATTCAACCGCATTCCAAGGTCTGAAGGTTATGCATCCTCTCCTTACTTTTCAGCCCCCAAAACTTCCAATGTTTTTCACACAATCTTTCTTAATCCTACCAGATAAAGATACAGCTTTTCTTGGAATCGTAGAAATTAAAGCTTTTAAACAGCGTCCTAACTGACCTAAAGTGTTTCATTCTCCCTGACAATAATCCCATTCGTTCTGGACTTAAATTCGGACAGGTTACACAGTCTCTTTGAAATCATTCTCGATCATACAACTCATTGGAAACCAGTCACCTATTTTTGGAACACAATTACTTTGTTTTAGATCTCTTGCCCTAGCTAAAACTCTAATTTTTGTAAAACCATGTGTCTTGCAATTCCAAAAATCAGTCACTGTCTGTCCGAAATGTAGCCAACATTTTTCAATTTATGTCTCCTTGTGTGTGTGTTCTCTAAGAAAGAGTAAAGATACCATCAACATTTAGTTTATTCAATCGTATTACCACGCACATGCCAAGTTTCTAAGGGTACCCTTTGTGTCCTTGACTAATCTCCGTGCTCTTCTTTGCATTCCTTCCAATGGATCTGCATCCTTCTTAAATTGAGGCTTCCAGACCTGTATGGAGACCTTAAGAAACAGCCTAACCAGCACCTTACAAAACAGGGTAATCACTCCCTTGTCCGTGCTGGCAAAATTCTCGTATCATTGGCAGAACCCCATGAATTGTCCTAGGAGATAACCACGTATTGTATTTTACATTTACCTCTAGGTCTGTTTCTTCAATAAATACGTTCAGTTGAATATACCTCAATTTTTTTCAGAAAATTAAAGTCTTAGAACCTTATAATCATACCTGTTGTTTTTTAAAAGAAAAGTGTTATCAACTGATGACTTTCTTGAATCTCGAGCTGAGTTACGTATAAAGACCTACTGATGGATTCATAGCGTGACAGATATTTCAAGAAATGTGTCCCCTTTCCTGAAATAAGAAATTTCAAGTGATAACACTTCGACTTGGAGTGACCGGATTCTTTTGGTTCTGAATGCGACCACCAGCAACCGGAATGCGCCATAATACTCCCGTGTCTCTTTTCATCTTTAAGAATAAATAGAGAATAAATTAACCTAGGGAAGAGTGCTTAGGATGAGGAAAAGGGACTTTATTCAAACCCTTACCAAACAACATTACAGGCCTCCACAGACTAAACTGTTTTTATTATGAAATGATTAATGCAAGGTATTCGTGTGCTGTTGGGAAAGACCTTTTTAACAACTGCCTTAAGGTAAAATATTAGAAATACATAAACATCTACACTGCCCTGTAAAATGTTGCGGTGATTGCGTTAGTATACCTGCACTTTCAAGATTCAACATTTCTTGACGGCTACTGTTATCTTATGCGCTTTTGTTACGTTATCACAGATAATTTCTATCAGCGCCACACTAACTCTAATTTTCAAATTCAGTATTTTTTAAGATAAGCCATAGAGCGAAAGAAAGGCCAGATTGAAGTCCAACATCATTACGTCATTTTCCTTTCTGTCTCTAATTGGTTGATCATTTGACATCACCTCCAATGAGCTTTCTGGACTACAGTATTCTTAACTAGCGTCCCTCGCACATAACTTCGGGTTAATTAGTTAGTTAGAAATATATGTGGGGAGTGTTCCAAGATTGATATCCATGTTTGCTGGCGGTGAAAAGATTTTCAGGAAGGTTAAGGGAAGTAATCAGCTTATGCTATTTCAACGAAAAATTATTTGAATATGCTTACAAATACCAGCTGAAGTTTGGAAGCTGCTGTGTATGATTAGAAGTATTCCTAGAGTACCAACTTGCATTATACCACATTTGAAATAACGAATAACAAAACGGACAGTGGGGAAAATTTCCAGACATAAAAATTTGTGCGTATGCATCATATCTATACGCACAAAACTAACCGAAGTTATTATAATGGCATCCTTATTTTGCATCTCATAAAATAAAAACTTTGGTTATTATTTTATGATGATACTCTTGTCGCGTTAATGTTATCAGTTAGATACCACTGAAACCTGGAACCTAAGAATGATCGAAAATGCACCATGGGACTGCCTTACGATTTGGACAAGTTTATGAAATTGTAATGACTGCCACAGTGGACCAACCAACAGCTGTCGCGCGCAGTGGGGGTAATTGACACAATTCTCCAATGAAAAATACAGTCATACCTCCAAAAGGTTGTTCATGAACTCCAGTTATCTGCTTTAAACGAATATCTATAACTGATAACAATTCAGCACCAATCATACTAACTTCGTCGATAATTATTGCCCGTACATGTCAGTGAAGACTTTCATTAGCAGGTGGTCTATTGTTTGCAAGAAAAATACCTAATGCAGAATGAATCGTTGTATCGTCGCTTGATTTTTTTTATCTTAAAACCTTAATATTTGTGTTTCTAAATTCGTTAGCTTTCCAACGATATGCGATACGTCCACACCATCCCATTTATTACGGGAGAAAATTTCCTTGATCATACGTTCATATTTTCCACTATCCTGGAAAAACTACTGCATTTTTCAGATGTTTCCTCTAATATAGAGCTAAAATGAAGCTCCATGCAAATATTTGATTAAATTTGGACCGGTAGAAAATAAATTAAACTGGAAAAAATTTTCGTAACGTTTTTCGCATGACGGTTTTTCGTTACAGGTATTTCAGCCATTCACCGTAGTCCATCTATTGGTGTTATCTTCAAACTGCAAAAATCCGTCATTAATTCCAAATTGCATTTACACAATCTCTCACAATAATCATTGCCATCTTACATTTGGTCACAAAAAAAGATCGCGCGTTTCCATCAGCAGACTTAAGAGATTCCCTTTAATTCCATTTACGAGAATATACCAAGAGAGTGCTTCGCCATAAATCTGCAACAGCTAAAACCGGAAATTACACCACAACCGAAAATTATGTTCAAATGAAAACAGTTTAAAAAATATTGCAATAAAGGTATATCTAAATTGTTTTCAGACATTGATCACTGAACAGAACAGTCCTTTCGAATATTCCAAGTTGGATCCACCACCAACAATGGCATCAACTGGACGACTTTTATTCAATTTGGCATCCAATGGTTTAAATGAATTGAATAAACTAAATTGCCGATGGTATCCTGACTCTTTCTCCGAGAACACAAACAAGGAGACATAATTTTAAAAATTATGGTTGAAGGATTGATGTGCCAAAATTTGCTTTCAGCCAGAGAGTGACAGATTTTTGAAATAAACTTCCATCTAGTGTTGCGAATGTGGGTTATTTAAATAAATTTAAGGAAGAATTAGAGAAATTATTAGAAGGGGTGAGGAAAGGAAGTGGGTATAAAATTTTGTTTTTGGTTTATGGTGCCTTTCTTCATTGTATTGCCATAACTATTTATTTATTTAATTATCTGTTTATTGCTCTGCTCAAGAGCCACCCCCTGGACAGCAGTAAGCTAGGGGGATGATATTTACATGCAGAGGTTAAGACAGGGACATGTGTCCGGCTGTTACATGGAGCACATGCAATGTTAACGCGAAAGGTACAGAACTTGTTTTGTACAGAACAGTGTTTATTATTTTACATACTTGAAAGTTGTGCAATACCTAAGTGTCTATTGCAGGCCTGGGCAAACATTTGGGCTGAAGGGCCACAACAGGAATTCAAAAAGAAGGCAGGCCACACGTAAAATACTGTTTTTAGATATATATTATTTGTTATCATGAAGAAGAAATATAACATAAAAAAATTATTCTCTAACAACCAAGAATTTAATGAGATGAATGGAACTGTTTTACATCTTTTACCATTTTTTTTAATTTCGGGTGTTAATTTTGTAGTTGAGATTCTTAAAACTGCTTGTAAATGTTCATCGGTGATGCTTGATCGTAGAGAATTTTTATTTAGATTCATGATGGAAAATGTTTGTTCACATAGGTAGGTTGATCCAAAAATAACCAACATTTTTCGGGCAAAATCTTTTAAGTTCGTCGGATTTGTCCGAATTAAGAGTATTGTAAAATTTACAAATTTCCTCAAGACGGTGCAATTCCCTTAAATCGGTATCACACTGCAGATCTATAATCTGAAGTTGTGGTTCACTCGGTGCACTATCAGTTTCTATTGAAAATGGGTCCCGCACTATTGCCAAACTTGTCTCAATTTTTCGGAAGTCGCCAAATCTTCGTGAAAAGTCGTCATTCAAAGCGTTGATAATTTCATAATATTTTTCAAATTTATTTTCTGGAATCTTCAGCAACTTCATGGTTGGAAAGTGGTCTACCTCATTAATCAATAAATGTTGAAGGAACAACTGGAGTTTTAATTGAAATGCATTCAAACTTTTTACCATATCATGGGCGTATAAATTTTTCCCTTGTAACACGGTGTTGAAAGTATTTAAGTGTGTCACGATGTCCAGGGTAAACGCAAAATCACGAATCCAGTTATTATCAGTTAATTCGGGAAAGTCCATAATATTTTTCAGTTTTAAAAATAGAACGATGTCATCTTTAAGATCCCATACTCGCCGAAGAACTTTTCCTAAGCTAAGCCATCGAATTTGGCTATAATAAGGAATATCTGTGTACTCGGATTCAATATCTTGAAGAAAATTAACGAATTGTGTGTGTTTCAGGCCCCTCGATCGTATTAAATTTACTAGTTTAATAATACAAGATGTGACGCGTTCAACTTTTAACACATTTTTACATAATACTTGTCGATGTATAATACAATGAATTGTAATTAAATTATAATCAGGACCGTCAATTGTTACACTTACCATTTTGTTCCATTGTAAATTATATCTTGTTAAGCATTTTTCAACTTTTTCAAATATATCAGCTCCCGTTGTTTGGTCTTTAAGAAATTCCATTGAAAGAAGCTCTTCAATAATTTCAAAATTAGAGGTACATCCACGTATGAAAATTAATAACTGCGCAGTATTCTTTTGGTTGTTACTTTCGTCGAGAGCTATCGAGTACCATGTTATGGATTCTAATACTCATAATAATTGGTCATTCAAATTTGTATCGATACATTCAATTCTTCTTACTACGGTTCGCCCAAATAAACTTATATTCTCAAATTTGTGTTTAATGTCGGGACATATAATTCCACAAGCTTCAGTCATACATTCTTCAATATAGTCTCCATCAGAAAAAGGCTCGTTGCTTTTTGCAATTATATGAGAAATAACAAAACTTGCCTCTACAGTAGCTTCTTGTTCCTTAGTTAGCCGCGTAACCACATTTTGTTGTCTAGATAAATTTTGAATCAATCCATCAGCAGTTTTCTTTCTCGCTTCCGGAGTTAAATTGGCACCATATTTGGAATGTTTAGTAGTGAAATGTCTTTTAATATTGTACTCTTTCAACACTGAGACACTCTCCCGGCAGATGAGACAAATAGTCTTATTTATGTTAGCAAAAAAATATTTCTAAATTTTAATATAGAGATCAGCACCGATTAATGCCATCTAAGTGACAGATTGCGCTTTACATCGGTCTCTGTTGATATGTTCTAGATATGATAGAAAAATAAAGATTTATCGGATTGGCAATGAGGTAGCACGTTAAGTGAGATTAGGTACAGTCTTCGGAAGACCTGTGCGTCAAAAACGCCCAAGTAACGCCGGCACAGTAGCAAAAACCTAGAAGTAAAATGAGAGCAGAACAAAATGAGATAGAACGTAAGGTAAAACGGTAAAGCAAAAGGCGAAAAAAGTAGTGGTGGTAGTGACAAAAATAGAAATGTGATAGAGCAAAAAATGTGAAATAAAATATAAAAATAACATAATAAAGCAAAATTATAAAATGTGTTAATTATGGGTTAGTAGATATATTGAAAGGGACTTTATCTAGGGCTAACCCTCTCAATATATCAGCGCATAATTAACGTAGCTATCTGTTTCTGTTGTCAACCGCCCGTAAAACTAGTTTCGAATATATATAAAAGATGGTAATAAAGTAATGCTCTAGAGAATCAAGAATTTTAGCCGTATTATAAAAATATCTATAATATGCAAATGAGGAATGAATTATTAATGAGGATTATTAATTAATGATAGTATTAGGAAATTATGACGCAATAGCTACTCCATTCTTAATAACTCTTAGCTATAATAATCTGATCAATATGTCGAAAGTGTGTTGTGCATATTGCCTACTGTGACGTCACGTGGCACACGTGTTACTAGTACGCGTGGACAAATAGTGCTCCCTAACTGATTTCCTTAGAACTACAAAATTCGGGAGTTTTGTTCCTCCTTTGTTTTGTAACTTTATTGGTCTTTCACCCCAACCATACAACCCTTAGACATGAGCTCAAGAGAAGCATCCTCATCGTCGGCTGACAAGAATGCTGTAGCAGACGATTCAGACCAAGTTGGCCCCCAGCCTCCCAAAGTCAACAAGTCCAAGAAAAAGAAACAGAAAAGTGAGAGGAGAGCAAAAACCAGGACACCCCGGTCTCCTCAAACCATACTACAATTTCTCAACAAAGTGCCTCTTGATGAATCTGACCCTGTGATCTCATCTAAGTTTCAATTTAACACTTCAATGCCAATAGCAGATCGCCTAGCCCCTGTCCCTCCTACTCTGCAATATTCACAGGCAAGCTCTCCCTACACTGGGAAATTACAAACCACTCTCTCTCCAACAGCTATAAGTGATCCTGCCACCCAGGCAGCTTCAGGGCCCTCCCCCAATCTAACCGAGAGTCCAAGCACAGTATCTACAGCCAAACTATCAACTAATCTTCCTACCCCATCAGGGGACCCTAAGACCTCCTCTGCCAAACAACCAGAGGGACCACGCACAGCATTAGATCAGACTGAGGCAGAAGGCCTCCCACAATCCAGAAAACTAACCGTTACAGCAACTACGCCTTCTGCATATCCTACAACTCACAAAACTATAGATGAAGACTCTCCAACCCATCAAATAATATCTGCTTTACATAGGAATCTTGTGACTTTTCTTAATCAAGATAGTAGTCGATTCACCAGACAAATGGCAAGTTATGTCCAGGAACTCTGGGCCACCCTTGAATCTAATACCACTGCCCTCCTCATCGACAGCGAGAAACTAAAAACTACTAACGAGGAACTTAAGACAAGAACCTCCATCCTTGAGAAGGTGCTGGACACTCTATCGAATCTTCCTACACCACAGTCTCCATAGCGTACTCCCACATATGCACAAGCGCTGAGGAATCCAAACAACAAAGAGTCAAACCCAAAGGCCCCGCAACCTAGAAAACAACCGCTTCTTCGAACACCAAACCTTGTGGTCCTCAGACCAGCAGAGATAGAAGGAACACAAACAAGTGAGGATTTTAAAACCACCATAATGAAAAAACTGAAGGATGATTTAAAGACAACAAAGATAAAAGCAATTCGAAATACGAGAAATGTAGGGGTAATAATAGAAACGGAGTCAAGGGAGGATATCAAGAATATCGTGGAAAACCCCAAGATAGCCACACTGGGTATCACGGCAGAACCACCCAAGAGAACAGGGCCATCAATCTTAATTTTTGATGTCAACAATGTCTGGGCAGGTATGGTCGGTGACTGCTTAGTCGGCCCATACCCGTTACCATCTCGCAAGAACTCTGCTAAATATCGGATCTTTCTTGAACAAGTTCTACCAGGACTTGTTCAAGAAAGATCTTGAACAAGTCTCGACGTTACTTGAAGATGTTCCGGCAAATGTGAGACGCAACATTTGGTTTGAACATGACGGGGCGCCTGCCCATTATGGAAGGTGTGTTCGTGACCATTTGAACAGGCGTTTTGGGCGTCGGTGGATTGGCCGTGGTGGACCTTGCCTGGCCCCCACGCTCACCTGATTTATCGAGCCTGGATTTCTTTCTGTGGGGGGCCCTCAAATCTATCGTGTATGAATTGCCTGTGGAGACGGAAATGGATCTCGTGGCGATACCTGTCTGCGCTGCTGCTATTGTCAAAAAAACTCCAGGTGTGTTCGACCGTGTCCGCCAATCCATGCTGCGTCGGTGTCACGCATGCATCGCGTCTCATGGTGGAACCTTCGGGCATCTGTTGTAACATCATGAAATGCATCCATCTCGTACTCTATTGTTAATATTATGTCAAATAAATGTTTGCCACTAATTACTGTCATTTCTACTACTTTCCCGTGACGTTTCCGGTTATGGGTTCCTATGCGGTACACATTCCTTTAGAACTTCCTTTTATGCGATTCACATTCCATTCACCTACCTCCCCTAAACGTTTGTACCAATATTTTTGAGACACCCTGTACATATATGTTCTCATTATCTTAAATGTAATGAAATTAATAACTTCTATTTATCATATTTTAAATCAAATAAATTTAGTACCAATAAATGTTCTGGATATAGATGTTTTGAGGTACGCAGCTACCAACTCACGCTGACGGTCACTCAAACAGGGCTTGACCGCGTGGTGTACACTGAGAACAAAGGCCTTTGTTTATTAAGCAGCATCCTAAAGTCAAACAAGGAAAGCTAGTAAAATATCCAAAATTCATCATGAAAGTTATATGTGGCTGTAGAATTGTTCAATTACTGTTCCCGATAATTACTATCATCAATATTTAGGAAATATTTGTGGTACTATTCACTTTAGCAAAATTGGCAACATAACAATATACAATGCAAAATCACGTTGTAACCCGGAGAGATCAGCGCTAATGGGAAATGCAAGAACAATGACGATGGGCCGCACTCAGACGTATGAGGTTCCACAGCAGACGACCCAAGAAACACCCTCTGCTCACTGCCGATCGTCGACGTCGAATGCTATCGTGTCAACAATACGTTGGTTGGACACTGGAGGACTGCACACAAATGTTCTGATCGGATGAGTGCAAATACCTGGTGCAACACGCCAACGGATGCCTTCGTGGGTGCGGTAGCAACACGAATCCATGGACCCATTGTGAATGTTGCTCGCTATCCAATTGAACACCTGTGGGATGTTTCGGAACGGAAGTGAGGCGTATGGTCATGTAACCGTCATCTGTTCCGACACTGTGAAAAGCCTTGCAGGCAGTCACGCTGCCTGCAAGGCTTTTCACAGTGTCATGCTGCCCTTGCAGACAGTCTGCTGCCTGCAAGGGCAGCATGACATAAAAAAAGAAAAGAATTGCAATGTAATGCGAAGCAAACGAAAAGAACATTAACGAAAGCAGTTTAATGTTACAAAGAAATAGCACAACTTGTGGAATTTCTTGCATCGCACAGAATGCACGAGTCTGTATTACATTGTAAAGTTGGCTAGCATCGTCCTTTGTATTTACAATAAAATTGAAACTACATTAAACAGTAAAAAAAATAAAAGTTTATTCGCATATATAACCTTTCACACATGAGACTGTTCTCTGCTTAATATGGAAACGCAGCCAAGATGAGATCTAAAATGGACTGTGTGAGAAAGTTCGCTTTGTCCAAAGTTCAACAACGGTAATCACGAAACGTTGGAAAGAAGGTCCTGCATGCCCTGAATTACATGACGGGCCATGAACTTGTAAACAGCAAACCACGCGTCCTCCATTTCCTGAGTCATTTCTTCCTGATGAACGATAGCTAAACCGCTTCGTGTGGCATCCCACAATTCCTGTATAAATAACAAAAAAAAAAAAAAAAAAAAAAAAAAAAAATGAGAATTTAATCAAAAATTATAAAAATAGAATATCTTTTTCATCATGAACTTGGTCCGGCTTAGGTCTTTTAAGACCTGTTCCGTTGTAGCTCTTGGAGGTGGTCTTGATCTCGCCATCATTGTCTTGATCAACGTCTCTCTTGTTGTTGTTTGATTATTAGGAGCATTAGCAACTAAGGCCATATTGCTCCGGGATATGCGGTGGTCATTCCCTGACCTTTCCGCATCCTCCGTATTTCGTGGTGACGGGCTTGAACCCCGGTCTAATCAAGAAGCGTGTGCTAAGCACCGCTGCTCCTTCCCACCTGGCTACGGAGGCGCCACGTCTCTCTTGCCAGTAGGTTTGTAGTTAAAGGCTAATTTTGGGATCCGGTCTGGGTTCATTCTTTCTGTGTGGCTGATCCATTTTTCCTGATACCGTTTTATGTCATTTACTATGTTATCTACTTTTAATTTCTCGCAGATATCTAAATTTCTTTGGTGGTCTTAAAAATCTCATTTGTGCTGCTTCTAGTTTGTGTGCATCTTTCTTATTTATGACCCAAGTCTCACAGCTGTAGAAGAGGGCTGGTTTTGAAGTGATGTTGTGAAGTCGTAATTTTGTTTCAGTTGTCATTTGTTTTCCGAAGTGGCGTTTAATCGTTCCATTCATTTTATTATATTTTTGTAGTTTAGTGTGGATGTCTTTCCTTTCATTTGATATTAAATTTCCCAAATATGTGAAGTCAGATATTTGTTCTATTATTTTTTCATCAATAACAATTTTGACTCTTTGTATGTTTTTTCCACATAATCCCATTGATTTTGTTTTTGAGGTGGAGATTTTCATCTCGTACTTTTTACCTATTTTATTAAGTTCATTTGCTGCTATCTGTAGTTCATCTTCGCATTTTGCAATTATAACTTGATCATCAGCATATAATATAGTTTGGATTTTATTCCTGTTGTTCGACTATATTCCGTTGTTAATTGTTTCTTTCCATTCTTTAAGAATTTTATTGATGTAGATATTGAATAAATTTGGTGATAGTCCACATCCTTGTTTCACTCCTTTATTGGTGTTAATTGGGTGGCGCCTCAGTAGCCAGGTTGGCAGGAGCAGTAGTGCACAGCACACGCTTCTTGATTAGACCGGGGTTCGAGCCCGTACCCACCAAATACAGAGGATGCGGCAGGTCACTGAATGACCACCGCATATTCCCAGCCCGGATAAAGGGTAAGGGTTGGCGTCAGGAAGGGCATCCGGCCGTAAAAAAATTGCATGCCAAAACAATAAAAACGCTGACCCCCACATAATAATGGGAAAAAGGCGAGGATAAACAAAAAAAAAAAAAATTTGGTGTTAATTGGGTCTGATATAGGCTTTCGATCGCTTTCCGGAGTTGGGTTGGGATACTTTCTTCACGTAGAATCTGCCAAAGTTTTTCCCGGTTTACATTGTCATATGCTTTTTCATAATCAATAAAGAGCAGAAATGTTGGTAGATTGAATTCTCTTCTTTTCTCCTAAATTTGTTGCAGTGAGAAAATGGCATCTATTGTGCTTCTCCCTTTTCTGATCCCACATTATTCTTCTTCTAAGAATTGTTCACTGTATTATTTATTAAGTTTGTTCTTTAGTATATTAGAGTATAGCTTCGAAGCAGTTGATAGCAGTGTTATCCCTCTGTGGTTGTTATGGTTATTTCTGGAGCCTTTTTGTGTAAATTTATTACTATTCCTGTTTCCCAATCTTTAGGTATCTGTTGCTTATGCCATATAATGTTAAATAATTTTAGTAGTGCGTTTTTAATAAGGTGCCACCATATTTAATAGTTCTACATTCAAATTATCCATGCCTGGGCTTTTTCAGTTTTTTGATTTTTGTAATATTAACTCTAGTTCTTCACCTTCGGTTACCACAGATTCATCTTCCCACTCTTCCTTAGTCCTAGGACTATACCATAGTTTATAATAGTGTTGCTTCCATTCTGCTTGGGAGATGGTGTTGATTTTTATTTGATCATTTGTGTCTAGTTGTAATTTCTTAAAAATTTCGAAACCTCTTCTCTGTGGGCCCGTGATATCACGTTCTAAGGATTTAACAAATTTATCCCAGTCATCTTGTCGGATTCTTCTGGTTAGTTTTCTGACTTCTGCTCTAAGCTTTTTATATTTTATGTGTAGATGTAAGTTCTTTAGTTTATAGGTCTTTTTTTCTCATTGATTGTTTGTTTCAATTTTTCATTCCAAGTTCTTAGCCAGTTTTTATTTTCTATAGGTTTATATCCAAGACTTTCTTCAGCAGCTTCCAGAGTTAATTTTTTCATGTTTGACCAGATTTCCTCAACATTATCATTTTCATCTGATTCGAGTTTATCTTTCAATCGACTTTCATACAGGAATTTAGTGCTTTCGTCTTCCAACAAATGTATTTTTAATTTCTTAGTAGTTTTTGTTGGTATTTTCTTCTTTTTATTAAGATAATTTCTTTTTATTTTGAAAGTGCTTTCTACTAGGTAGTGATCACTGTCAATTTCACTGCCTCTGAATACTCTGGTGTCTCTAATTTTGTCATTTAAATTTTCATTAATCTTTATAGACTTTTATGTTTCTTGCTTCCCATGTGAATTTATAGATATTCTTAAAAAAGTATTTGTAATTTTAAGTTTATTAAAAATGCAGAAGTCTATCAGGCATCTTCCATTATTGTTGACCACGGGTTCGGATTCTAATCCTATACATTTGTCTACTGATTGAGCACCAACCCTTGCATTAAAATCTCCTGCTAGTATGAGATACTCGTTTTTGTTAGTTTGGTCTATGATCTGTTGTAATTCGTCATAAAATTCTGCGGTTTCACTAATGTTGCCTTCTACTGGTGCGTAGATGCCAATGATTGTTATTGTATAAGATAGAATTTTTAGTCTTAATTTCAATATTCTGGGTGATATCCAAGAGTAGTCTAATATTTTGTTTTCCCATTCTTTCTTTACTATAACAGCAACTCCCGATGATGCCCACATTTCACTTGGTACGCCGGAGTATATCATTATGAAGTTACCTATTTCTTTGGATCCTTTGTTCTTCTTTTTTGTTTCAGTAATGACTGCTATGTCAATATTTCTATTTTCTAGTTCCATGGTCAATTCATCTAATTTGTGATTAACGTTCCAAAAAAAACGTTCTAAAGTTGCTATTTTAAGTTCCTTAATCGTAGTCCTATATCCATTGCCTAGGTCATTATCCTTGAGATCCATCCAGTTTTTTTATGTTTCAGCTTATTTCGGGTATTTGGAATATCCCCAAGATAAGTTACCAGCCTTTCGCGGAGTAAATCTAGTGGTGGGGCTGCCACTTTATAGCCTACAGACAGGCTTCAAGTACAGCCTTTCCTCTGTAAGTGATGGGGCAGTTTATAACGCTGTGACTCGGCCGCCAGAGCCTCATCTGTGGAAACGGATCAGTTAGCCATGAGAAGGTGAGGTTGACATATCTTTTTCTCTCCTTAATTTTATTTCAGTAAGTATACTGCAATTTAATAAACAGGGTATGATAAATACCCTGTTTGTGCTTAATAAAACCCACAAGCCAGCGAGAGCAGCTAAGGAATAAGCATTTACAAGTACACTGAGTGGCCACTTAATTAGGCACACCTACCCTTTTCATGAAATGTAGAGCAGGTAGAGCAAAGCATGCTTGTACCATGCCATATAAAGCGAGTGGGAAAATACGTAGGGATGCTGTATATGTGCAATCCACTATGAGAATGGGTATGACAAAAGATTTAGGTGACTTTCAACGTGGCATGGTACTTGGTGCTAGACGCGTTACTACAAGTATCTCGTAAACTGCAATCCTGCTGAGATTTTCAAATACCACTGTGTCTCGGGTCCAATATCGGTCCAATATTGGTCCAATAACTAAATAACGTCCATTTAAGGGCGATCCTGAGGCCGGAAAGAGCTCGTTGATGATAGAGGCTCACGAAGGCTGAAAAGGCCTTTTGCAAGGTAACAAAGTACACAGTCAATCAAATAACAATCTAGTACAACAGCGATAACCAAAAAGGCATTTCAGAAAGCATAACTCGTTGTAGCTTGCGACGGAATGCGGTTCAGTCGACGATTAAACCGCATTCCGCTACTTTCAAAAATAAAAATAAAAAGGTATAACTTACAGTGGGCTGAGAAACACCACTAATGGAAAAACGTTGCAGATCAGATGAATCCTGGTTCTGGACGTTTCACGTTGATAGAGGCCAAATATGACGGAAATAGAATGAGTCGGTGGACCCATCTTTCCGGCTCAACAAAGCAGGCTGGTGGTGAAGGTGTAGGGAGTAGTTTTGTGGTACACACTGGCCTTTTGACACCAGCTGAGAAACGTTTGGATGCCATAAGTTATCTGGAAGTTGTTTCCAATCAGGCACGGGAGAGTATAATGGTTTTTCCATTTGTCACTAGTTTGGAGAGATCTGGGTTCGATTCCTCTCAATGAAAGTCCCTCAGTCGATGATTGGAGGAATTTCTAAATCCTCTTCAATCGGAGTTGTCATTAGCCGACCTCAGGTGGAATGAATACGGTTTTCCCCATGAGTTAGTCTGACTTTTTCAGTCAGCACAATGCAAATCGGACGTGAAAATATACGTTTGTATACAGATATATTAATAGTGATACAATATTGTCTGAATCGCTGATATGCCTAAAACCAAACAACAAAAACCGACCAGGCGTATTACTTCATGGTTGCAGTACATTCATCTACAAATTAATTCTTCCAACAGTTTGGAGAGATCTGGGTTCGATTCCTCTCAATGAAAGTCCCTCAGTCGATGATTGGAGGAATTTCTAAATCCTCTTCAATCGGAGTTGTCATTAGCCGACCTCAGGTGGAATGAATACGGTTTTCCCCATGAGTTAGTCTGACTTTTTCAGTCAGCACAATGCAAATCGGACGTGAAAATATACGTTTGTATACAGATATATTAATAGTGATACAATATTGTCTGAATCGCTGATATGCCTAAAACCAAACAACAAAAACCGACCAGGCGTATTACTTCATGGTTGCAGTACATTCATCTACAAATTAATTCTTCCAACAGAGTAATGCACCAGGTGATTGGAGAACTGCGCATTCTCCAATTACCTGAGTCCATGTCCTTAGGAACACGGACTGTTCGGAGGGCTGGGACGACTCCCTATTACGCAGCTGAACCTAATAAAATGTATATAAACCGGTAAATTGAGTAGCCAATGAGAAAATAGTAGAAAAGAAAATACTTACGTCGAACATATCTTTCGTCACATTAGCCTCTGCATGCTTGGCTCCTAAGTCATATAGTATCTTGGACAATCCTGAAGTATCCTCAATATTTTTTATTGCCCTTCCAAAAAAATGTAGGAGGATTACTGTATGGCGCTTCACTTCATCCTTGTCTACTACGACTATTTCTTCATCTGTAACATCTACCGGCGAAGGCCTTTTGTCTGGTTCTAATTCTGGCAACTCATCTTTCTGGGAAGGAATAAACCTAAATAACTGAACCAACTCCGGGCAGTCTTCTAGAAGCCTGTAAAAAAAAAAAAAAAAAAAAATATATATATATATATATATACATACACACATACACACAAACTCCACACAGGACTAAAGTAACAGCAACGTCAGGCTACATGGGACTAAAATGAGGAGACTTATTTGAATAATGTCTGATGATAGGATCTGGCAAGATTCTTGAAACGCTAACTTCGTAATAAGTTTAGAAATTAGGTCAAAGCACTTAATTAATAAATTAACTTTGTACTATCCATGTGGTAAAAGAGTTCTTCTTTTCAAAAAAATTTCATGAATGGTGAATTAATTTTTAAATAAATATTAAAAAATTGATATTGTATTAATTTTTAATTTTTCACCACGTATCATCGTTTCCAAATTATGTTAACAGTAGCAGGTTATGAGGCCCCTTTTGCTATTTGTGATATGCTAGGATTAACCACTCCAAGTCTGTACAAGAAGTTCTCAATATAATCTGTTGCAATCTTGTTTCATCTGATTACAAACCAATTCAAGGACTCCCATCAGGTGTCCTTAAACAAGTATGGTTGTGTCTGGATGCCCTTGCGAATCGCGCAATAAATAGCGTCATTGATCTCCCAATTCCTATGGAAAAAGTGTGTGTGTTCGATTCCCTTTGAAAACTGAATTCAAGAGGGGAGAATCAACATCCAGAGGACATATCTTTCTGTGACAACGTACTACTTTGGGCTCTAAAGCTGAAATTAGAGTACTACTTCAGTTAGGATGGAAAACATGGTATTCAGCCAAGAGGATTTGAAACTTTCGAAGAACAGGAGAAACTGTCAAGATGAACAATTTCCATCATCCAACAGAAGTGGTTAGACAGCTTTAATAGTTCATATTATTGAATGATTTGATAAATGTTTCTGATATGGTATGAGTAGGAGAAAGAAGTCCGTAACCCGAAAACCCCCTTATTTGATGAACAGAAGTTGTTGCTGCTGCTGCTGCAGTGTTTAAGGCGCATCAGCAACTTACGCCATATTGCAATGTTCTGTTTTGTGACGATTTACTGTTTTTGGACGAAAAACTCGAGTTTCCTGGAGGTGGGGGGAACCATGCTACGCCTGAGACTGACTAACTCAGAATTATGAAAAAGACCCATAAAAATTCCTCATGTCACTGACGGGATACAAACTCAGGTTTTTTCAAACCAAATGAAATCAATCTGAAATCAAGCCTTTGGTGTATATTAACTAGTTTTTACCCTAATGCATTTTAAGCCGTCGGGCTCTTAAATAGACCTTATCGTGATAATGAGAACCATTGTCTCTGTGCCCTAGAGATTAAATGATCATTATAAATAAAATAAACGTTACAATATATCTCAACAGTTCGTTCCACATAGTAAATAAGTAACTATGTCTTCAATCCAAGATGCGCATTTCCTTCGGCTGTATCTCATTCTTTCACTCTCTCTTGACTTCAGAATTCGATTGTATCAGGTAGTAAATATGTGGCCTAAGTACAGTATAATCATTTTAATATTGCGCTTTTCTGCAAATATCTCCTGCATAATAATACTGAATCTGCACATCTTATCTGATTTATTTTCTCCTCCCATCTTAATGTCTTCTATATCTTCTAGTTCCCAGAATAAGCTCCGTATACATTTTAAATAGAACTTGGGGTAGGACAAGGCCCTGTCTTGCTATTCTTCGAATCGTTCAGACAGGTTCGCCTTGAATTTCATTACCATTGTCAGATTCATGTAAGGAATTTTGATTAGCCTTGCATCTTTTCCGTCAACTTCTTTAAAATGCAAAACTTTCCAGAGTTTCTCATGTTTAATACATGAAATAACATTTGTTAAAATAGTTTTGAATAATGTAGCAAGCATAAATACATAGCTCTGCCTATCGTGCACCTTTATATTACTGTCTTTAGTTTAAGAATGTTCTGTCTCTCCCTTTTGTTTTCGTAAAAATCCGCTCTACCATTTTATTAACTGTTTTACTATAATAAAATTAAAATTATTCTTCATTGTTTTTCGATTTTCATTCCTTGTACGTGTTTTAATCACATGGCTTATCAAATTTATTCTTCTGAAATCAATACATCTGCTAATTTAAAAAAAAAAATCTATTTTGGCGATGCACAAAGATAATCAGAAGTTGCTGGACAATTAATGTTTAACAAATTGATTGTTTATTCAAGAATTCAATAACGTGTGGGCCTAAAATTGCAATTTCCAATAAGACAGTTGGCATTATTACCAATTGTGATTTTTCTGGTAATACTTTCGATCCTTCATTCCTCCTTCAACAGTCGAAGAAGGATCGTACTGTCCTTACCCTGACTCAACAGCTCAGCCCAAAAATGTTCTGCAGAATCCCAGTGCGGGGTGTTTGGTCTAAAAGAATGACTTCGATTCTACGAAGTCATTCTTTTAAATCGAATATCTAAAAAGCCTAGCTTTGTGATCGGGAGGATTATGATGCAGTAGTAATTTCCATAAAATATTCAACTTATTTTATGGAAACACTATATTCAATTTGCTTATAATAATACTACCCGGTGAAAATAACACTTCTGTATTAATATTTACAAAATCACTTGCCAATAAATATATAAATTAAAAACCTATTTTAATGCATTTGATTTTAAATCCATCACCTGCCAATAATTTTAGGAGTATTAAGTAATCAAGTGTTCATCTAAAGAAAGATTATTCCTAGTTGAATCAGCATAATATTCTTTTTCTAATCACTATACATACTGTTCACAGCGTATCCTTAGGATCTCTTAACTAATTTGTCATTACAAACTGCAATATTCTGGTTTTTAAAAGGAAAATCTTTAGTCTTCATCATTCAATGTCTTAAGATACGTATTATTCACGATATTCTTCAGCCATTCAAGTGCGTGCCCTTCTGTGAGAAACAAGCTGCACACGGAGATGTAAAGATCTCATGGGAACTGTTCGGCAATCTGGCGGAAGGTGGGGGAGCCCAGAATTTATAGTTTCAACACCGGTAGAATAGTATAAAGTGGGTAAAAACATATGGTGATGACATGTTTGCAACAGATAAAAAATGAATGGAATAATTTCACACATTTACGATGATTTTAATCCAAATATGATATTCGAAAGATGCGTGACAACAGATCTTCATGACTATTTGCCATGTTGTTGGAAAATAATTTCAATTTTTTACAAGATTCTTCAATACCCCCCCCCCCTCCCAAAATATTTATAACTGATATGGATGGACTAGTCATATAAGGTGTTTGAGTGGTTCAGACTAACAGTTCTGAGAAATTCAAAGCTCACCTGTCTTGTTGCCTACGTTAGGAGGGCAACAAGGTGATATATACATATATATATATATATATATATAATTAAAAAAGAGTTGGTCTAATCATATAAACGATATAGTGTTAATCATTTATTTCTTTTATCATGTTAAAAATGAATTGGGGTTAAATACTAAAATTATGATTAATTTTTCTATTATGTTTTTCTGTTTTAAATTAGAGTGTAGATAAGTGTATATGGTCTAAAGGTAATGTCTTTGATTCGAAGCTGATTAACCACATAGTAAAGAAGACCGTAGAGTTAATAATGGATAAGAATATTTGAGAAAGCAATAAAAGAAAACAAAAAATTACATATGAAGTACAAGTTGTTTCCACTTTAAAAGTTGAACAAAAAAATCGCATTGCATCAAGTTATACCATTGCGGCGTCATCCTTTAGCGTGAGATAAATTTTAGTAAGATATTCTTTTGTAATTGAAAATGAGCTAGTGATGATTTTTGATTTAACGAAAATTGTTATGTCTCTAATATAAAGTTTTACAAGGAATATAATATTTGGTTGAGGGTTAGCTTCCTGCCTAATGTAATTGGAAGAAAATACCTAAATTTGTGTCTTTTCCCTTTTTTTTTCTTTTTTTTTTTTTTTTTTTTTCTAAAGGGAAACGTTGTTAAGCAAAATGGTTTTTGTATGGTATGCATTCCAAAGATTCTTCCTGTTGACAATGGACTCCTAATGCCACAACGAGCTGTATTAGATATGTAAAGTTGATGTGAAAAATAATGGTATTATTATTAGAATCCTAATTTGCTTAAATTTTCGGAAACTACTGTCTTTCGTGGGTAGTACAGTTGATACACAATCCCCACACCGGAAGGAAAAACCTGAGTTCGAATCCAGTCAATAAATTTTTATGGGCCTTTTTCACAACGTGGCTCAGTTAGTCGGTCTCAGGCGAGGGCAGCGTGGTTTTTTATCCAGGAAATTCGCGTTTTTAAGTCCGATAAACAGGAAAAACACCACAGAGCACACACACACACACACACACAATTTACAAACATAATATATATGTAGCAATATAGCCAAGCCTCTGATGCACCTAAAAAGATAAAATAACAATAAGAAACGACGGAATTTTAAAAATTTGGGAAAACCCTTTCTTCAAAACCAAATAGCCTTTTCAGAAACAGTTATCCCTCATAACACAATGTTCGGCTGTCTCCACAGTTACGAACGAAAAGTCTTTCTACTGCTTAGGGTCAGGAGTGTGTGGAAATTCACCAACACAATCATTAATTACATATTTCGTTTTTACTGGTGAAAACCAATAGATTATTTTTAAAACCTCATAAATGTAATGATAACAGCCACTTTTTCTACTTCTAATGCTGTTTTATAAGCACACGTTTTGATATACTCAATGTTATATGAATAAGATATTCTTTAACAACTGCATTGTGGCATGCAAATCAAAAAAGTTGTTTGATCTTGTTGTAACAGACTACAAATAAAATCATTGCCATCATACTCGCAGTTTAAACGAAAGTTATTGACACAGTTCATGTTTCAGCTGACAGACATTGCCATACCGTAGTGAGTATCCCTAAGCATTAGAGACTTCCCGGCTATAATGAGAAATTGCATGAAAATCGATCATGGAAATTTTCTAAACTTTTGTACGCATGCTCAAATGGATTAATGTGGAAATACAGTTGCCCTGTCTAGCGTTTTAAATGCGGGAAGGCGGTTAAATCTTCCTTAATCATTGTGCACGTGGTACACGCTTCGCCCATTAGCAACGTGCTCCTTATGCTCTATTTACAAGGCCCTCCTGGCGTTCCTTAAGTTAGATAATTCCAATCCAAAATGCCAATCTCTTAGGTACATAAAAGTATATTTGAATTTCAGATCTAAAGCGCTTTGCTCAATAATATTTTACTTTGTAAGCTAATTCACACTGTGTAATATTCGAAAGGCGAAGAATATTGATTGCACGCAACACAACTCTTCGACATAAAATGAACTGAGATAATGGTTATCCCTAATCGAAGATTTTAACTTAGGAAAGATTCTTTAGAAATAAGTAAAGAAGGATTGGAGATTCTTTAGAAATAAGTAAAGAAGGATTGGAGATTCTTTAGAAATAAGTAAAGAAGGATTTGAGATTCTTTAGAACAACAATCTAAAGCACTGATGATACAAGAATAAAGCATTGATAGTACAGGACCGTTTTAAGCCCAATATCTTTCAAAAGTGTGCACATAGAGCAAAACTTAATTTATACAACAAAAATTAGTGAGTCTCGGCGAAGGTGTCGTGAGTGTCGTAAAATAACACAAATTATAGATAAATCGTATTAACGCTCATGGCTTCAGAACTTCCTCTGAAAAAAACCCAACCCAAATCCTATTTTATTCTTTCAGAAAGCGTCTTTAAATAATCTTTCGCAAACCGAATTTATTTACCTAAAAAAATATAGTTAGAAAATGACGCTACCACGTAGTTGTTTTCCATTAAGTTTATTATTATATTAATACCACTTTTATACCACGTGAAATTAATAATATAGTTTATTAGGCTGTTTGCCTACATTACTATACATTAATGTGACGTTTCGGGTATCTTAATGATACCTAGCATCAGACCATGCTGTTGGGGAAACAGAAAACCAAAAAGGTTACAAATTTTTAATATTTTAGAAAATTACAGTTACAATTACCAATACTACACTTACAATTACCAAATTTTTACAATTACATTTAGAATTATCAATATTACAATTTTCAAATTACGATTCTAAATTTGCAATTTGTAATATTGGTAATTCCTTTGGCAAGGGACCAGAATGTTCAACTACTATTTGGACAAGAAGCAAGTTTTAGAAATCTAGTTTTGTTTGATTAATTGTTGCGAGTTTTGGTGTAGGCAGAAAATGAACATGGAAATTTAGATACAAGCCAATTGCGATATGCAACATTCTTATCTTGAACAGCCATTTTCACTTTTATTGGAAATCAAAGGTTTAGATAAATGAGAAGATTTTAAGCTGGAGTGTGGAATAAAGGATTTTTTTTCAGAGAAATATCGTAGATCATTCCATTCTGCATTCTTGTAATGCCAAACAACACGAGGTTGATAATGGCCACAAGAGAAAGGCTCCACTGGAGAAGAGACCTTTACCAAGTTGCTATCTGAGGTGCCTGGAGGATCACTCACCTCGATCGTGTACTTAGAAGGATTGTTTGTGAGAAAAATATCAAGCACGTTGGCTGCGTGGTTAGGATTGTCTGGTATTCAGGTAGGTAAATGAACAATCTGTGCGAGGTCATTAGTAATTGCAAAAGCCTCGGCATCTTGACCAGCTGGGACCGTGTGACTAGAAAACGGAGGGCAGCTGGAGTTGTGAAGTTTAAAATCGTCAAGGAAAATTACCTCTGTTAGGAAAGTTGGACTGGAGAAATCAAGTCTCAGAGTTCCAAGTGATTAGTGGAATTGGGAGAACGATAGAGGCAACAGGTGAATTTAACAGAATGTGGCAGAGAGATTTTAAGCCAGAGAAGATCGAAAAAAAGAGATTACAAATTATTAAGTTTCTGACAGGGAATATCAGAACGGACATACGCACAAGTACCACCTTGGAAGCTGTTGTTGTTATTAGGTTTTAGAAGCATCGGCGATTAAGGCCATGTTGCTCCGGGTATATTGTCTGTAAATTGCGCGTGTTCGGAGATCGATTTTCTGTTTGCTGGACGAAAAACCCGAGTTTCCGGGGGAGAACTATGCTACCCTCGCTTGAGACTGACTAACTCAGCCACGTTGTAAAAAAGCCCCATAAAAATTCCTCCCTTCATCGACCGGATTCAAACTGGGGTATTTTCTGCCTGATGTGGGGAGGACGGCGACCTTTGTAGCAAAAGAAATCATACAGTGAATAATTGGGTCAACTGAGATGAGCACTGGTTGAATCAACAGATAACTAGGATTCTGTGAGAAACAGAAGTCTCAAGGGGAGCAGAGTGGTATCGTCACAATCCTCCCCACACCAGGTGGAAAAGGGCCGAATTCGAATCCCGTCGATGACGCGAGGAACTTTAATGGGCTTTTTTTTCACTCCGTGGCTGAGTTAGTTGGTCTCAGGCGTAGATAGCAACGTTTTTACCCAAGAAACAGCGGTTTTTCGTCCAGGAAAACAGTCAAATCGACTGTAGAACATACATAATTAATAGACATAAGAGACGCAGCACGGCAGATGAATTTAATTATTCGGTTTCCTAAAAATAATATTTTTTTTTTTTTTTTTTTTTTGTCAGAAACAGTACATGGGGTTTGGCATATTGTAAGTAGAAATGGACATTACTGAGATTATAACTGAAGCCACGTATATTTTTAAAATGAAAGACCAAGTGTTAGAGAGGTTTAGATCTTTTCGCAGATAAGTTTGTTCTGTTAGGTTGACAATTCATGATGTACACAGTAGTAAAAAAGGTGGGGCGGACATGCTGTATGAAGTAATGAAATTTTTGGATATGGCGTACACATGGCAAGAATATACCCAGCTCCTTGACATAAAGTGACAATGCTCCCCGCATATATACTACTCGGACCCCTTCCAGTCGCTATCTGGCAGAGTAGAGACAGCGAAATTATACACTAGCTGATCCCTAAGCCTCCTAGAGAGTTACCAATAGGTTCGTTCCGGTGGAGGAACGAACCTATTGGAACTATCTAGAGGCCGGCCTGCGAACACCGTTTTAGAGCTATACTCTCGAGATGTAAGAAAGATTGAATCTAGACAGGATGTCCATAACCTCAAAAGACATCAGTCATACTCCATGATGGTAGAGATGGAAGGTTGCCGGAGCTTTGCTCTGGAGACTAAACATGGATTCCACCAATTCAAGCCTTCACTAAGAAAAGTGATGATACTGCACCGGTTGATCAGAATCATCTCCCATCTAATATTGCCAGGTAACACAGAGGAACGGCATTCCTCTGTGTGGTGTGGGCGCCACACCTCGATTCCTGCTTACACCTGGGTGGTCACCTCCCGTATGCTAGGTGCAATATTTCAGGACTTGCACAAGGGGTTATACTAAGGGTTACTAACAGTCCCA
Source organism: Mastigoproctus giganteus (assembly GCF_048544385.1). Classification (NCBI taxonomy): domain Eukaryota; kingdom Metazoa; phylum Arthropoda; class Arachnida; order Uropygi; family Thelyphonidae; genus Mastigoproctus; species Mastigoproctus giganteus. The sequence goes on from NC_143577.1 coordinate 203,915,336, forward strand.
CCATCTTGAAGGTGCAAGAAGAGGATCTGGCTGTCACAGACAGACTGAACGCCGAAATTAGGTCCACTTGACTTGAGAGTCCCCCGAATATCAGTTCCATCAGCGTTTTAGACTCCCAAGTAGCAAGCCCAGCTTGGCATAAATAAGAGAATGTGTGTGACTGCTAGCAAAACAGTTCTGCTCCCCACAATCACCTCCTACTTCCAACCACCCCGGCTCATTTTTTCCTGTCCTTCTCTTAAAACGACTTCATACAATAAAGAAAATCCTCTCTTCCCTCACTTTCACCTAAGAGAAGGGGGCGAATATACTGATTTATTTCATCCTGATATAGCTAAAATTTAAATTTACGCAATTAATCCTGTTTTGCACATACCATACGAGCCGTTTTCTCCAAACCTTTTACGAGAATTTTACATTATGGATTTATTCCAAATCTGCATCCCTTAGTGCTTCTTAACCTGAATTTTCCAATCGGCCTTGGTGCGACTTACTGGGTACCATATATTATTATTTGCTCTTTGCTTTTAGTTTTAAATCGTATAATATCTTTCTGTACGAAGCCCAAATAACAATTTGCCTGCTGAACAAGAAATTCCTTGAGAGTCCTTTAATAATGGTTAAAAAAATGAAAAAAAGGTCTACTTTCAAAGACCCTTTGCAATCATAAAACGCATTTCTCGTTGAAAAAATACCCCAAGAAAACATTATCTGATCACTAAAAAATAAACACATAATTTTTTTTAATGTTGAGTTAAAATGGTGAGAAAAATTGAGAAAAAAAACTGAATATTTACTGCAACAGCTCATTAAATACTCAACTTGATAGTTCAAATGTTAATTCTGACTTACTTGGTAGTAACCAAATCGGCTACCCCTGATATATTTTGTGACATGAACTCCCAAGATGATTTTAGTAGGGATATTTGCTTGGCACTGAGAGACTTTGAAAGTTGTTTTTCGCTTTTACCTTTCATTATCTTATGACGACTTCCAAAGCACCCCATGGTGACCCACAAGGGTTTTACTAAAGCGTTAAAACAAATAAATAAATAAATTCACATATAAAATAAATTAAAATTGAGAAAAACTTTAATTTAAAGACTTTTTTAAAAATTTTAAATTATCATTTAATTTATTTCATCAGCGTTGTTTTGGTGTTTGACCAAATTATTCTGGGCATTTCAGCCTTTTCGCAATATTCTGGCTTAAATTGTCTAAGAAGTGTTCACAACTGTTTTCCCTAATATTTTAAAATATAGGGAATATGAGTATGTGAAAAATTATTAATAGTTTCAAGCTTTTTCTATGAATATGAAATACACTTACAAATCGAACACGTATAAAGATTAAGATGTGTTATTAAAATGTTACAAAGTTAATTTGAACACACCTCAATATTTACAGTCCCACTAGTTTCTATTCCTAATCCAGGAGCCAGTGACAAAATACAAAAAAAGTAATATCGTTCAACACCGTAGATTGATGAATAACTCTAAGTAAAGCTCCTCTTTCAACTGATTGATTTTTTATATATTATTTCCAATGTGAAAATGATATATAAAAATACATATATTATTTTATAATAATATTTAAAAATATATATAATTTTCGACTTTGTCAACAATTATATTGCATAAGATATTCTATTAATATAGTTTTTGTTGATTTTATGGAACTTGTCGACGTCTTCTGAATATTAATTCCATTTATCCTCAAGTATCAAAAATAACACTTTAATGTACACTCACAAGTCAAAAATTAGAAACCTTTATTCAACGTCTAGTAGGGCCACCTTTTTCCCAAATTACAGCCAGTACACGTAATAGCATAGATGTCACTGTGGGTCTAAGGGAGTTTAGCTCCAGATTTAACCATTCTTCTATCATAATATTTGTCAGCAGCTGTACTGTGGTCGACAGAGATCTGAGAATCTGAACTGCCCTTTGCAACATATCCCACACATTCTCAGGTGGATTCAGATCTGACGAGTTAGGCGGCCAAGGTATCTTAAGACTATTCCTCGAACCATTCAGATACAAATATCCAATAAATATAATAAATATATCCAATACATATAATAATCATACAATCATTCAAATCCAACAGCCCTCCAAGAAATCCACAAAAGTCATGATAGTCTGTGAGTAACCACTTCTTTTCCACTCTTCTTCCACCTTCCTCTCAATTATTACAAAATCATTTAGCTCCCTGTTAGAGTTTGATAAACTTCTGGAACTGAGAGGAAAGTGGAGGAAGAGTGGAAGAAAGCGGTCGCTCACAGATTAGCAATACTTTTGTGGATATATTGGACGACTGCTTTCTACAGCAGCATGCTAGAGTTTGTAATAACTGAGAGGAAAGTGAAAGACATTGTTGAAGTGAAACATAAGAAAGGCACGTGGGGTGGATGGGATCTATCCAATTATATTAAGGAAGGCAGTGAAAGAAGTAATTAAACAATTAGCCATAATTATGAGAGCATCCTTTGATTCAGAGGACTAGAGATGTGCGAATGTATCCCAGTTCACAAAGGGTGATCGAAGGGCGACCAGAGTAATACACACCTATTAGTTTAATTTCTGTTCCAGGGAAAATATTGGAATCACTGGTAAAAGAAGTAATGCCGGATCATCACACACAGCATGGGTTTGTAAAGGAAAAATCTTGTTTGACCAATTTCGTTGGATATTACGATGTGGTTACAAAGGAACTGCAAAAAAAATAATAAAATAACCGCTGATATCAAATAACAGGAAAATTTCTTAATACAGTCAACAAATCAAAATTAGCACCGACTATTTTTTTTTTACCATTACTGTATCATAATAATAAAAGATTTAAGTACATGTTACAGAAAGCGAAATCATCCTTTCAGCTCTCTTCTTTGAATTCTTCGACCAATGGTCTCCGAATATTCGTTTAGTTCAGCGAGATCCGCAATTTTGAAATGAATACTGACAGATAAACAGCCGGACACACTGAAAGGGCATTTAAATAGGGCAATTTACGTAAATCCAGTCGAGCCTTCATAGACAGGCAGAATAGCTGTTCGCACATCGTGGCTGGGATGTTATCAGATGAACAGCTTGTGATATGGATCACTTTGCTGTCTGCAAAACATCTCATATTGTTCCAAAGAAGGGTGGCAGATAGAGACATCTCACAGCCGTTCGACCCAGAAATATTCGAAGGAGTTCAAGTCACAGAAACTGGCGGCTACCGGAAAAGGGTGAAATCTTCGGCGTGTTCAGAACTCGTAACATGTAATACTATCGTACATGACAACTTTACACGTACCCACACATCGACTGCTAACTGTTCACCTGGTCCAGAGTTTATTCCCGTGTAGTTTTGCCTTTTGACCTAATGGTCAAAAGGCAAAACTACACGGGATTTTGCGATCATTTTGGCAAAATGAAATCTACTGAATGGACATGCCTTTGCATTTCCTCCAGTTTTTTTACAGAACATTTATAAGTTACCATACTGAGGAGAGGGCTAAATAAAATGTAATACTCTGGAACATAATTTACCCACATGCATGTTTCATTTCATGTAAATAATTTCATAAAAATAAAATTTAACTGAAGATATTAAAAGCAAAATAATATTCATAAATAATAGCTCCTCTGCTCATAGTTATCTCCTTTAAACTATATTTTATTTATTTATCCCCCACCACTTAACTATTTATTTTTAAGCAGGATGGCAGTCACAAACTTCACAATCGTTACTGTTAGGCTTAGGTATTTTATTGTCTGCAAAGGAAATTTCTGGGGAAAAAAATAAGTATTATTGATTGAAATATAAGCTCAATTCCTACGCTATTTAGTGCATGCTGCGTAAAATTAAAGATAATGTTTGATATTATTTATAAAGTGCTTTAATAATAAATATTTGATCCCTACCTCAGTGCCTTCCAATTGAATTACGCATATTAAGCATATCAGCAAACTATGACATCTTTAAATTATTAAAAATATAAGAGTAAAAAATTACAAAGAATTTGAATTTCCTTGTGATTATCACCATTACCAATTAATGTAACACTTCTGTGGTACTTCGATCTAGAACTTTAAAGATAAAATAGATAATTAAATATATCTATCAACAGCATATTACTAAAAACAAGCTTTTTTAGAACGAGCGCGAGTTACTTGGAAATTCAAGTGATTGTATCATAAACATGACGTTGAGTGGCGCTGAATACGCTGGCCAAAGTTCACTGATAATCAATATATTTATTAAATACATTTATTAAATACATAATACTGTAATGTTATTTTTATTTAAAAATCGTAAAATTTTACTTATTTAATTTGCGCAATTAAACATGCCATAAACCATAAATTAATTTGAAATATTAATATAATAATTAAAACAATCGCAAAATCTGGCTAAACCATTATGATTAATTATGGAAAAAATCATTACATTTAAATTATTATTTTATTATTAATTATTTCAAAACTTCCAACATTTCGTTTATTTTATTATTAATTTTAATGATTTGCAAACGAAAAAATTCAAACTTTAAAGTTGAAATCACCCGAACTAGTTAAAACATGTTCACCGCAGTGGAGAATAGAACTAACGACCTTAAAAGTGTAAATAATCGGCAACCGTGTAAACTAACACACGGAATTAGTCAAAGAGTGGTTTTAGTCCCTACCAAGAAAAACCCTAAGAACACAACCAAGCTTATTTATGAAATCTTCCCTACTTTCTCCAACCAGAAAAAGGTGTTCAATCGTTAAGTTATATGTTTTCCAGAATTTGGAGCATCGTATGCAGGCATCTGAATAGTGATAAAACTTCATTATCTATTAGTTGGATTTATTTCAGATGGTCTGAGCAGGATTCAAATACGGAAGATAAAGGAAACAGTTCCCTCTGGAGATGGATCTGGTTTAAGTAGGAAAATGTCTCCTTGGAAGCAAAAACTTAGCATAAATACGAACTTCCAAGATGAACTAACTTGCGTTTGTAACTGCAAATCATAAAAGAGTCATCAATTCAGCGTGTTTTTGAATTATTTCCAAGCACTTGTCACAGAACTATTATCAATTTTTGGATTCTCTACCCTGTAGATTCAGATTTGTGGCAAACCTACAGCTTCTGAACTCCACATTGAATTTCTACTAAATTACAATCGGTTTGATGTCAATTGCCTTGACAGACTTATCGGAAAAGGCTACAAAAATTAATACATTTTCACTTATGATGATGGAATTATTATATATCCCGACGACCTGCAGCCTCTAAGCTGTATCCCACTTAAAAGCAATGCAAGGGTGTAACTTAATCCTAATTTCAAAAAGCTCAAGATCACTGACACTTAAATAAGTGTGTAGTGCAAAATAAAGTCCTTGGACACACCTTGTCTCGGAAAAGAAATGGTGGGCGTGCCTTATCCGACAGCATCCCTCTTGGAATGTCACGCCTGTCTGAAACTTGCATTAACGCATTTGAAAAAAACTCCCTTTTTTACTCCCTTTCTTTGCCGGTATTAGCACATTATAGCCAGCACAGAACTAAAATCATAAAAATAAATAAGATTGTAGAAATTTATAGCTGATCTTATAAGTGATGATGCGGCCAAATAATTTATAAACGTGATTCAGCATTGCCCTACAGACACTTTAAAAGCTCCTGTTTAAAGGAATGGACAATAAGAACTTAACAAGTTCATATTTTCATATTCTTATTTACCAGCAGATGGTAGCACCAACATCGCAAGCAAGGTGAAGTCTGAGCTTGACGAAAGGAAATCAGCATCGTTTAGACATTTTGTTTTATTTCTACTGAAACCGCAAATGTTGATCGATAAACGTTCCGGTGTTAAGATGTGCATATTAATAGCATAATTTACTTTCAAACTGGTATGAGATGATGGGAAGTCCATTAATTCCTTTCCTGACAATTATGTATTACCCGGCAAGAGGATTTTCTTACCAGAAAGCTTCCAATGATTCATATGATTCATAATTGTTAATAGACTTACCTTCGTGGGTAGCAGATTTGGTATAATCATCATCCTCCTCACACCATGTGGAAAAGACCGGAGTTCAAATCGCATCAATGAAATGAGGAATTTTTTTTAATGGGCCTTTTTCGCAACATGGCTGAGTTAGTCAGTCGCAAGCGAGGTTAGCATGGTTTTACTCCTGGAAATTCGGGCTTTTCGTTGAGCATAAACAACAAAATAACCCCGGGGGCTCACATCTGGTGAGTATGGGCTTGGCACACCCAGGGTCCTGAGCTGGATATCATCATTATTCCCTTTCTTGGTGATTCCCTTCTACTTTTGACTCTCTCTCTCTCTCTCTCTCAGGGCTACTCGGGAACTTTTTTTTTTTCCTGGTGCAGCATAAGCCTCAGGCTTCCTTGCATCATATGGATAATAATAATAATAATAATCAGAGGCGGATTTAACGGCGGGCGCACCGGGCGCGCGCCCTGGGCCCCGACTTCTGAAGGGCCCCTCAAAACCCCAACTTTACACTTTTTTTCTAATGACACCAAGTTTGGTTTCATATGTGCAATTTTAATTACGTACAAGTTTACAATCGGTGGTAAAACCTGATAGTATTTTTATATTCGCTTATTTTCATTATTTCATTACTACGCTTCATACTATACACATACTACGCTCTATACACATACTACACACACAAATGCTACAGGTGCTGCCGCTTTGGTCACACGCCCCACACCTGTAAACAAACAAAGCCTACCCGTGGCCATTTTTAAAAACCTCCATTTTAGTTAAGTGGATTACTATTAACCACAATCACCTCTCCATCCCCTTTTCTTCAAATGTATCATATAAACTTATCACTTCGAGTGTGCCAGATGGAAGGGCATTCATCTACAAAGACATTTTCCAGTAACCTGATCACAGAAGCAGTTGTTTTTGGGTTTCACCAACGTAACAACCGAGGATCGAGACCACCTCGGGTAAAATTAAAAATAAATTGAATAATAAATTGTGAAAAATACTTTGAACAGCTAAGGTTATGAGGCGTCACCATATTGTGCCTCTCAATTAAGTGATTCAATGAATGGTGGATTTCTCTGCTTTGCTGGATAGAAATTATTTAAAAATACTAAATCCGGGAACAGTCAATTTCGAGTCAGTTATTAATCAATGTATTCTACTTTTAAAAATAAGTTTCACAAGCTCGAGATGAAGGCACACTCGTCCGTATGGTTCTTCCACCATCTAAAGGTCTATCCGAGCAATTATTTGTAGGACAATTCGATATAAATTTGATCAGCACAAACACCCCATAATAAGGATTTTGTGCAAAAGTACGAGGTTAGGAATAACTTCATAGTAACTCCATAATCATATGTGTTCTCCTCCAATCTCTTACTTAAAATTAGACACCATCCTTTCAAGGATTTAGACAAGATGGCCTGTTCCGATATTCCAATAATTAAATTTTAATTTCGTTCTCCGTTCAGTTCCATTTTACAGGCAAAGTCATAATCCGTGTCGACCAGTTTGTTTTTTCTTGAGACTTTTGAGTAGTTATTATTTCAGCTGGGTTGGTTACCAGCCATAAAATTAGACACAATCCTCTTAAAACAGTAATTCTATCAAATTACCAAACCATAGGGGTTCCCTCCAACCGTCCCCATGCTCCTCCAGCTGCCGACAGCTTCCAACTTCCGGATAATCCTCTTAGAACAGCCATTTACTTCTATCAAGTTCCTTAACCATGGGGCCGTTTACTTCTATCAAGTTCCCTAACCTTATTGACCCCATGTCCCTCCATCTGAGGACTGCTTCAAAATTAGCAGTCCCCTTCGGAGAAACCAATTGTTTCTATCAAGATCCCTAACCGATAAGCCTTGCCCGCCTCCTACCCCATGCTCCTCCAGCTGCGGACTACTTAAGAAGTTGCAAACAGTCGTTGGCCATTTCTGTAAAGCTTCCTAAACTCGGACATTAAAAAGGATTTCGACTAAGCTGAGTTCTGGTTGAAAAAAAAAGGACAGTCTACTACCTCTTTCCAGATCAACCATCTGCTCAGACAGTCTTTCTTCCATTCCAATGGTCCTTCAAGCTAGAATACTCCACAGCTGGTACCAAATTGGAACAAGTCGTTTCAATTTGGAACAAGCTTTTTAGTTCGTTAGTCCTTTATATAGCAGTTTAACAATCCAAATTGTTCAATTCGTAATATTAGGGTACCGGAAATAAGTTTGCAACAGTTAAGCATTATTGCGTTTATTGTGAATCTGTTGCGATGCCCAGTTCATTATTCGTACATTAGATCTGACTCCTCTTCATGCTGAGACCTGCAGTTCAAAGAAGGTAATTGCTTTTTTCATTAGAGAAAACATTCCTCGTTCCTGTTAGTTACTAGCTAATAATTATTATTACTAACATACTAATAATAATACTTTAATATTAAAAGGATATCTCTTGGCCATTTGGTACAGTCCCTCCTTTCAAGAACTAAAGCGTTATTCTGCGAATGGGACACACGGTTCAAACTTGCAACCACACCCGTGTGATAAAGGTCCCACCTGTAATCCAATCCTCCCATATTCAGCAAAACATATCCCTGTCAACGAGTCTAAATGCCTCACAAATCCCAGTTTCACGAATCATCAGATAGTAAAATCTAAAAGAGCCATATCAATGGATCCTGTTGACCGCACAGTTGGTCCTGCTCTTCTAGTAAGATCTTCGCTGTAGTAAGATGGTGGAGCTCAGTCTTTTTAGGAAAATCATCAACTCCCCTTCAATTAGGACATTAAGATGATACCCTCTATCACCTGGAAGTGTGTTAAGATTCATATCGTGTATCTTATTCGCGGAATAACGGTTTAGTTTTGTAAAGGAGTTTGTCTTTTTTAAACTGAAACATATTTATCTTTTCGTCGTATAAAAGATTATTTAAATGATATGCGTGCGCGAAGCAAGAAGCAAAAGCATCTTTAGCATTGTCACATGCTCCTTGAAAGGGCTGCCATTAGTTTATACAACATGCAGGTATTTTGAAGTAAGACAAACACGAAAATTTCATTTAACACTTTTATTTTACAAAGTAACACTTTTATTTAAGAATACTCTTTAACAAAACTTCTGTACAGTATTTTGGAAAGACTCGTAAATATACATGAAGACGAGTAAAGTAAATGGAAAACATTTACATAAACTTAAAAATCACGTTCATAAAAACAGTAAAAACGTAACATTCTTCATAAACAGAACACATAAACATGAAATTAGTATGATAATCTCAAAATAAAATTAACATAAACATGAAATTAGTATGATAATCTCAAAATAAAATTAAACGTACATATATAAGGTAAGATGGTGTAAAAGTGCATTCGACAAACCATATGTTCTTGCACAATTAGATGAAATACCGTATTTTTCCGATTATAGGCACACTTTTATAGAAACGTTACCTCTAATATTATTCTGTTTCGCAATTCACAGCCAATCTTGTGATAGTAAGGAATTGGCATAGACATTGGAGACTTGGTTGAGCAACCTGAACTCATTTATAGTGCAGCAGGGTCCAAAAGAAGGATCTTCGCTTCCCATCGCCTATTTACAGCGCATTTTCCATGCCGGTGTTATCGCTTACCCACTTCAGGTAGCAGTGACTCTAGTATACACTCCGGGAAACGTGGGCCCTCCACATCTGTAACCAAAGGACACGATTCCGACCAAAGTCCATCCAGAGCCACGGCGATTAATGAACAGCAGTCCACTGGAAACATTTTTATTTATTATAATTAAAAAGTAATTTAAATTAAATTAATTATTTTTAATTATAATTAAAATAAGTTCCAATACGAAACAACTTTTAAATATTAAAATACTTTTTAAATATTTTACTAATTATCAAATGAAATTTTAATTTAATTATTTTTAATAATTTAAAAGTTAGTTAAAATAAAATTAGTTTAGAATACAATTTACGAAAAAAAAAAATCTTTTTACTAAATCGGGGGCTCTCAACAGCCCTCGAAGTGTGTCAACTCCAAGGAAACTTCCCTCCATCAACTCCGAATTTTGATGCTTCACTGAAAATCTACTTTTATCATTCTTAGTTAGTTTTCTTACCTGACAAGCGTCTCTATCTCCCTCCTTCAGCCCCGCACATAAAAAGTCCTCTATCAGTCCACGTGGGAGAGGCGGATTTAACGCCGAGCGCCCTGGACCGCGACTTCTGAAGTGCCCCACAAAACCCCACACTTTACACTTTTTTCTAATGACACCAAGTTTGGTTTCATACGTGCAATTTTAATTACGTACAAGTTTACAATCGGCGGTAAAACCTGATAGTATGTTTATATTCGCTTATTTTCATTATTTCATTACTACGCTGCATACTATACACATACAACGCTGCATAGGCCCCCCCTGCATAGGCTCATCGGAGCAATAGAATCGTATTTGCTCCTTTGTACTTACAAAGGTTCTCCTGCAGTGCAGACTTAACAAATACGCGTATATCGTATTTGTTGAAATTAAATTAAGATAAAATTAATTCCTGTTGTTACATCAGCGCCTGGATTTTCGTAGTTTATGAATAATTTTTGAATTTTAATTAATCATTAATTTATTGCGCTATAACGAAAAATCTCTTCTCTAGTATTCTAATCATTCAGACTATTAAATTTTATATTTTTCTTTTCATTGGTAGGCTACCAATGGTAGCAAAAAAAATGAAACGACATCTATCAGGGGTTGAAAAAAGACAAATTAAAAAAAGACGCGAATATAATATGATACATATATTATGTTCAAATTTTATTGGAAATAAAATATTAATAGTACATAATATTTTTTATTTATTTAAAAAAATGGTTAACATGTATTTTTATTTTCCCTGTCTCTCTCTTTTTTTTTACGGGGCCCAATATTTTCTTCTGCGCCCGGGGCCTCAACCGACCTTAATCCGCTTCTGATAATAATAATAATAAATCGACCCCAGAACACACGCGATTTACAAACAATATATAAGGCGCAATATGGCCTAAGTTGCTGATGCGCCTAAAACCTTACAACAACTTGGAAGAGGCTATCAGAAAGAATACTGTACATTTTTACTCAATAAATATTCTCAACATACGACTAGGGTGGTGGTGGAATTATATACATGTCCTAATGGCTTGTATCTTTCAAGCAATCTTAAAAGTTTGGGAACATTTCATTTCAGAGATGCCACGCCTGAATTTTCTTCAGATCTGTTACTAAATCAACAACTCTCCTCTTTGTAATGCGCACATATCAGTAATGCATAGTGATGCAAAAAAAAACGAAATAGTTAAGTAGTTTCGGAACTGCAACACAGCTAGATGTGCACCGTATCTTAATGAATTTTCTCTAAAAACTCCTTTCCATTAAGCCGGATAGTTTTACACTCAGTGCTTACTCTTCGAAACGCATACAGATAAAGAAACAGTTCAACTTCATTCACACGCACTTCAAAGTAGAAGAAAGAGAAAATTTAAAGATATTTGTTTCCATTGCAACTTTTTGATAATGGTAACCTCAAAATCAGTTTTTTTCTTACAGACTAAAAAGGACATCGATCATCATGAGTCTCTCTCTCTCTCTCTCTCTCTCTCTCTCTCTCTCTCTCTCTCTGCCGTGTGTGTGTGTGGGTGTTATTAAAATTCAGACGTCTTTTAAGCCTTCTAAACCAGAAGAATTCAATTGACGAATCGTATTCGGGGAAAACTGTCATTATTTTCAGCTGTGCTGAAATATATTCTAAAAATAACAAATTCTGCAATGGCATGCTCTTCTATTACGCCAGGGAATTTTTTTTCTCCATCCAATTCGATGCTTCTGGAATTGTTCCAGAAAAGTTTCGGACTAACTTTCCTTCGCAATTGCTCTGTGTATGTGCGTAAAATGTCTAGATCAAACTCTTATCACCACGCTATCAACTTTTCATTGCCCATCGGTAATCGCAAATGATGAAAACATCTACGGCATTAAGTTATAAGTTGGAGTCGTATTGAAAAGGAACAAACGATATGGTATGTATGTGTTTAAGAAACATTTTTACTGAAGCTCAATAACCAAAGAAACTGAGACAAACCGAAAGTTTTTATTGATGATGAATCGTAGTATGCGCATGTACCCTGGGGGCAGCGGAGAATATAGGATGGACGGGTACCATTCTAAATATGATCTGCCCTCTTCATCTACCACATAACTTTCAACAGAAATTTAAAATGCTGTTTGAAAGAGACGGAACTCGTAATCTGCGTCTATATTTTCATTGTATAGTGTCCCTTCCCACTCTCCGCAAATTGAACGATGCCAAGCTGAAATTCTTGGTGATGTCACTGCATTTGCCCTTTCTGATTCCAAAAAAAAAGAGGAACTCATGAGTTTAGTTTTTGACAACTTATGAGTACAGTATTTTCTTCATTTTTTTTTTTTTTTCGTTTTATTCTTCTTAAGTTGGTCACTCTGAATGTATACCGCTAATCACTGCTCCTTTGTCTCGTGATTGTACAGATTGCAGAAAATGTTGATGCAAATATCTTTGTATCGTTTGTAATTTCATAGCCAGTACTTTTAAACAAATATAAATTTTTCAGGAATGCAATAATTTCGGGAAAAAATCCACATAATTCTGTGTACAATCTTCAAATAACCTATCATTTTCTTCGAAGATTGCTCAGAATGTGGAGCTAGGGATGAAGGAATTCGCTTCAGATGTTGAGCACATAACATAGGAAGTCAGCAGTTCATCTCAAGCGGTATTGGACCTCTTTTAAAATATGTATACTGGTTTCCAAAATCAGAGTTAAAAATTATAGCAGGGCGGATAATAAGGAAGGTACAACAGTGGATTAGGGATTAGTTGAAAGATAGGAGACTCATAAATGGATAGTTTCCTGAATGGACTGGAGCAGCAAGTGGAGTTCCTTAGATCATTTCAGGAACCTCTCTTGTTTTTTTGTCTTCTTCAATGATATTTATTAGGAAATGAGGAAAAGCTGTCAAAGTCTGCTGACGGTTTAAAGTTTGAAAGCGTGGTTAACGAATGGAACCAGAATATTCTGCTTCAAGAGGAACTGTACCGACTGCAAGTAAGATTTAACCAAACGAACGAATTGTAGTGCACTTGAAATAAACCAAGAGTAGTTTGTAGACTGTGGGGTGAATTAAAGGATTTTAGGATAAGAAAGATTTGATTTGGGAATTATGATACACAAAGACACAAAGTTCAATATTCAGCGAAAGTAGGCTGCAAGAAGGGGGCCATGGCATTCTTCTGTGATTTATCAGGATTTTAGGTAGTGGGAAGAAAGTCATTATCCCTCTCTACAAGATGATGGTAAGACCATATTTAGAATATTGTATCTATGTCCAGTTTGGTTAGTTAATTGTTTTAGTTTTAGGCGCATTAGCAACTTAGGCCATATTGCTCTGCATATAATATGTCTGTAAATTGCGTGTGTTCTATGCTCGATTTGCTGTTTGCTGAAAGAAAAATCCGAGTTTCTCAGAGCAAAACTATGCTACCCTCGACTCAGACCAACTAACTCAGTCACGTTATGAAAAAGGCCATTAAAAGTTCCTCGTGTCATTGACAGGATTCCAACTTACCTCTTTTCTACTCGGTATGGGGAAGATTATGATTATACCAACTGCGGTATAATTATGGGGAAATTATACCAACTGTGCTATGCACGATGACATCTATGTCTAGATGCCGCATTTAAAGAAAGATATAGAATTTATAGAGAAAAAGATCGGTGAAGAGTTTTAAGCATTATACCGGTAAGTAACGACTTGCTAGATATCTTGTGGGGAGCGGAGGATTTAATTGAAGTGTACAACGTCTTGAGGATTAATAAAATATGAGACGAATATTCTGACTTGTGAGGGAGATAAGCACTGAGGGACACAAATATAACAAACTAGAGAATAGAATTTATCTTCGGGCACTGTTTTATGGAATGATGGAATAAGCTGCTTGCAAGGATGACGGAAGAGATTTTGAAAAAATTCAAGGAGAAATTGAATAGCTATTTTTTGCCCATGGGAACAATACGAAGGAGGCGAGAGAGGTTTTCACTCTTTTTTAGCAAATTATGACATTCCAAACTAACAATATTAATAATACTTGCACTGCGCACCACAAACGTTTATTGCAAACGTATATTTTAGCGCAAACAAACATCTATTGAGTTCTGTAACAAACGTAGCCTATGTATCGCACCGTGGTTCGGTCATTATCGTAATTTTTCGCTTGGCTAGTGCGCAGTGAAGTGTAAAAGATTTTTTAATCATCCATACATTAAAATTAACACAGCTAATGAGGAAACACGTACAGTTCGTGGAGAGAAACTGAAAATAATTTAATGGCTACTTTGTAAGCTGTAATGATTATGTTACTAAAAATGATTCCTAATGAACGGCTATAATACACTGTACATTATCCATCTACTACTGAATACATCATTCATTTCAGATGGACGAAAGAAGCCACATTAATAGTTAATTCCTGAGAAGAAATGTCAAGGTGGACATGATAAGATCTCTGCAAAAAAAAAGGATATATCACCATTCAGTGACATTTTTAATGCAAACATAAGTGGTTCTTCTTCAGTATTACTAATTGGACAATGCAGATGAGATAGGTACGAAGAAGTAGCAGTGCTTCATATGTAAAGTTGGTAAGTGAAAGACATTTAAAGATATTGTTTCCCACCCCGTTCGCCACTGTTGGTAGCACAGTGAATATAAGTATCGTCTTTCCCACACTGGTGAAAAAGGTCCTGGTCCGAATCCCATCAATGACATGTGAAACTTTTATGGGCTTTTTTTTTCATTCTGTGGCTGAATTAGTCGGTCCCAGGCGAAGATGGTAATGTTTTTCACCCAGAAATTTGGGTTTTTCGTCCAGCAAAACAGGCTAGTTGGTGTAGGGTTTTAGACATATCAGAGCGTAGGCCATACTTCGCAGTATATAACATGCCTTTAAATTATGTGTGTTCTGTGTGATTTTCTGCTTTCTGGACGTAAAACACGAATTTCCGGGAGAAGAACCTGCTGCCCTCGCCTTTTTCACAACTCGGCTACGAAAAAGGGACCCATTAAAAATTCCTCGCATCATTGAAGGGACTCGAACTCGGGTCTTTCCACCCGGTGTTGCAATTTACAGCCATACTACCCTTGAATAGAGTTCATTCTCGGGTGGCCCTAATATGACAAGTTTTTTTTTGGGGGGGGGGGGTCTGGCCACCTGACTTAAAACATTCGCTTTTATGTACAGTTCGATATGTGACAAATGGTCCACTTTGGCTGCTATTAGATAAGCATGATTAAGCTGATTGAACACTCAAACATGTTCCTCGAAGACTTCTATTAGTTCCCACAACTGACGAAACACCCAGAAGACAAAAGTTTCCAAACCTACAGTGGATTCCAACTTTGCAGTGGAATTTATTTCATTGGCAACCTTCAGAGGAATTTCTTCCTTTAAAGGAAGTCAATAAATGCCTGTATAAAAGAAAGTCTACGCGTAGTATTGTGGTTATAATCACCATCCCCATACCGGGTGAAAAAGGCTCGAGGAACTTTTACGAGTTTTTATTTTTTTATTATTATTTTTTTTATATGAGTAATATGGAAAGTAATCTGGGTTGTTGGCGAAGTCACCTAGACTGTGGGTAAATAGCGATAAGTTTTATATATATTTTAATTTAATTTTATATTCTCTTTTTTCCTTTCTTGTATATACTGTATATATATATAATAGGTACAGGAGTGGTAATAAGAGAAATATATGAAATATAGAAACACAGGCATTACTTTTTTGCAGCATTTTGATTGGTTTTGACGGCTGGCCCTCCTTAACGATGTTGAAATCATCTGAAGTACAGCACTAAGTACTTATAATATTTTTGACTTTTTGTTGCAGTTTCGAATTGTGTTATTTTATGACTGCCTTTCTATGTTATCTAACCCGTTGGTTGATTACACTACCTGCTGTTCTCTTCACACTAAAAGCATATCCTACTAGCATTTATGTATTTATGTATATACAAATTTTTTGTTTTTTGTATATATTTTTTTTTTACTAACCTTACTTTATCCCTTGCGTGTTCTATAAATCCATCTTGAATTGTCTTCAATATTAATTGCTATATATATATATATATATATATATATATATATATATATATATATATATATATATATATATATATATATATATATATGTGTGTGTGTGTATGTACACCAATGAACCAAAACAAGACCAGCGAGTCGTTATGCAAATCGAAGCAACTGCAAACTACGGCGCGTGCACGGGTCAGAACATAGCATAAAAAACACCTGATACTGAGTTCTGTTAATCAGTGTTACTCTTGTTCTTCAGATGGGAAAGGCAGAGGACTTAAGCGAGTTTGACAAAGGCCAAATTGTAATGGCCAGACGACTGGGTCAGAGCATATCCGAAATGGCACGGCCGGTGGGATTCTCACGGTCAGCCGTGATTAGTACCTACCGAAAGTGGTCCGAGGAGGGAAAACCCACGAGTGGCCGGCGATGTGTTGGACGACCACGGCTCATCGATGCTCATCGGTGACGGGAGTAATGTGTCACAACACACAATACATCGAACCCTGCTGAAAACGGGGCTACGTAGCCGCAGGCCACTCAGAGTGCCCATGCTAACCACGGTTCACCGGCGGCAGCGCCTACAAAGGGCACGCGAGCATCGAAACTGAACATCGAGTGATTGGAAGAAGGTCGTCTGGTCCGATGAATCACGTTTCCTATTGCACCATGTGGACGGCCAGGTACGTGTGCGTCGTTTACCTGGGGAAGTGATGGCGTCCGGATGCACCGTGGGACGAAAACAAGTCGGTGGCGCTGGTGTCATGCTTTGAGCGATGTCCTGCTGGGATACCCTGGGTCCAGTCATCCATGTGCCGGGCACTCTGACGTCTACCACCTACCTAAACATCACTCCTCGGGATAGAAGAGGACCATGCCTGCGTTTGTGGATGTCTGGAGAGCTGGCAGCACCTCATATATGACTGCCAGCTCTATGACGACTTCGCAACATCGTGATAACAAAACTGACCTACTCACTCAGAGACAGGAACACCACCTGCTAGAAACAAGGGAGAAATATTTGGCATACTCCGACTTTGCCCAGGAGCTCTTCACGAAGCGGAGGACGCTTACTGTCGTGGAACGCCGCTAACATACAACCATAAATGTGACAACTTAACTGGAATGGACATGAGCCCTATGTATGACAATACTACCGGACTTGACATCCATCTGGACCTGGCACTAATGGGTGCTCAAGATCACGAACAATTTGATATCAACCACTCGAGCATTACAGATGGCAGATGGACAGCACAGTCGGACCTGACAATGATGGACTCGAACCAACGTGATATTGATCTCATCACAGACCTGGACACCTACCAGGATCAGATGTTAACCAACTGACGATGACATTTAGCAGTTTTCCCCTGGCGCGCCACATGGGCGATCTGCTTCGCACTCCCTTGCATGGTGCCTTTACTCCTGTTCCCTGGCGGGGGGAGAAGACTGTTCTCTTTCTCCCCCTCTTTCCTCCTGGTGGGGCCTGGGCCAGCCTCACTGACCATATTCGGGTCGCCTTCTCTTTCGTCCCCATATTTCTACCTCTCATCCCCCAGTCTTCGGTCTCCCTCCCCTACTCTACCATACCCTAGCGTACTCCCCACACAAGTTCCAAAGTTTAATTACGTCCAAATTACATCGTTTATAATCCTTTTGGCTTTTTCAGCGCTCAACCCCGTGATTTTTTTTTTTTTTTTTTTTTACATAAGCCCTAGTCACTGAAATCTCAGGAACTAGGTGGCAGGGGCTGCCAGAGTAAAATATAGAGCTACTGGGTACCTCGTTTGCCTCCACGAGGCCAAGTATGGGCAACGGTGGGTCCCATTAGGGCCCCAACGGCTAAATGGCAGAAGAACAAGGGTACATAACACTACACATATACATCGCTCACACACTTTTAAATCTTTGGCCTTAACAGTGAACTGTGACACCCACAATGAAAGCTACGCGGAGATGGAGGAAACCCCCTGGTGCCGTTAGACACGAAAACACTTTACACTTTACATTAACATCATTGCTGACCAGATACACCCTTTCATGACAACGGTCTTCCCCTCTGGCGATGCCGTCTTTCAGCAGGATAATGCGCCATGCCACACCGCCCGGATTGTTCGAGACTGGTTCGTGGAACATGAGGAAGACTTCCAGGATTTGGAGGCCCTAGCCTCCAAATTCTGCAGACATCAATCCCATCGAACATCTGTGGTTTGTGTTGGAACAGCAACTCCAATCTGCGGCGTCTCAACCACGGAACTTACAGGAGTTAAAGGATCTACTGGTTACGTGTTGGTACCAGATATCACAAGACACATTTAAAAATCTTGCAGCTGTTTGGGCTGCATGTGGACGACCAACATCAATTAGGTAGGTGGTCATAATGTTTTGGCTCATCGGTGTATATATTTTAGAAAATTTACTTAAAATGATAAAATCGTTTATAATGCTCAGTGAGTTAAGTGAAAATTAATGTATTAATGCACATCAGGAAAACGATAAAATGTGGTACCTTAATTAATTCTTCCTTAATTTTAATATGACCACCTTAGCCAGGGGGAATTTACAAGTTTTTTTGTATCTGTTTTAATGCATTCGATAAACTGCACTAGTGCTGGTGGTTGGTTGGTTGGTTGGTCGGCTGGGTTTTAAGCGTATCAGCGACTTAGGCCATATTGCTCGTATATGATGTGTCTGTAAATTGTGTGTTCTGTGATCGATTTGCTATTTACTGGATGAAAAATCCGAGTTTCCGGGAGAAAAAACCATGCTGTCCTCGCCTGTGACCGACTAACTCAGTGAATTTGTTAAAAAATACCCATAAAATTTTCTCGCGTTATTGATGGGATTCGAACAAAGTTATTTTTCCACCATGTGTGGGGAAGACAGCGATTATATCATCTATGCTACCCATGAGGGTGTACTGGTGCAACAGTTAACAACGGATGGTATATTTTTGAGTCAGTACAAACTCCATTTCGTATTACGCGTAGTCGTATCCACGTACGTTGCGCTCAGAACCATGACCAACATCCATAATAAAAGTACAAAGTTTTTAAACTACTCTCTCTAACAGGTGTGAGTACATTGCGTCCTCCTTGGAAAATAATGTGCCCTGTCAAAAGATTCTACCATTACTGGACGCAGTCCTGGATCCTGTGTCGGCATTATTCATTAGTGCTTCGTTCAACTTTTGTTGATCTCCAAAATGTTATTACTAGAAAATCTATCCCTCTGAGTTTAAACTTTAGCCTCGAAACAAAAAGAAATCACAGCAATCTAGATCTGAAGGGTACGACGGAGAGTGGATGACCTGAGTATGTCGCTTTTAACTGTTAACCAGCACACTTGGTACAGATTTCATCGAGAACAGTTTTATGTTCAATGATTCCTTAAAGATGCAGGTCCAAATGATGGTCTCGGTCGTTTGATCAAATCATGGAGTGTTAAGCACCTGTTTCAGTGAATTTGTTCACTTATTATTACTTACCCACATAAAACAAGCAATAAACAATGACAACAAACGTAAAGGTCAATGTATTATACATTCACCAACACCTTTTTGTATTCTAGTACAAAGATTCTGGGGGGGGGGGTTGTTTTTTTTTTAATCCTGCGCTTATTTTCCATTTTAATAGCAAATTTTCAACAATAGGTTATTTTCAGCGAAGTCTTTGTGCGGACCACCGCAGGAAGCTGAGAAATTGAACACTTTGCAGTTTACACGTTTTCAAGCGAAGCAACACACATCGAACAATACCCTCAACAAACAGTCCAATTACGGTGCTTTGTACATTTTACATTCCCGTGATGCCATTATCATGCTCAAAAACAGCCGTTAAAGCTCCCCTTTCAATTATTACACAATGCACGTTTCCTGTCGGCAGGCTGTCATTAAAGAATAATCGAAAACAATCACTTCCAGATACTTGGTTGGAAAGCACCTCACGTTCCATCACCACGACGGGATATGAGATAATAGTAGCTGCAACGAACCCACGTTTCTCACGTGCCAATGGATACCACCACTACCGTAGTGCTTGAGCAGCTTTTGTGAGCTTGGTTTCAGTTAAGAAACAACATCTCCAAGTATGCCATAAAACGAACGCTTTACAGGACTCGAATGTCTTTAATACCCATTCATTGATGAGGGTATCGGATAATGAAGTGTAATATGGATGATTTATTGTTTATATTTTCGGTTTATTTATTACTACTACTACTACTTCTACTCTCTCTCTCTCTCTCTCTCTCTCTCTCTCTCTCTTGATTTCAGGCACCTTCCATCGCATTACCACAAAGATCATCAAAGACTATCAACTGTAATAATAGCCCCCAAAAACTACACTAGACTTACGAATCGTATCTGGGAATAACAGCTGGACATTTGACTCTTCCCCCCCCCCTTTTCTATGCTTAGAAACCAAGAAGCACGTTTTAAAAAAGTAAAAAGAAAAAAAAAAAAAAACGTTTTGTGTGTTAATGGTAAATATCACGACGAGTTGAGTCAGTATTGCACCGCTTCAGATAGATAAACAAGTTTCCTGTTGATATAGATGTTTTCCAATCTATATCATGCAATAAAGGGCCGATCCAGGCAGGAGTAATGTGGACCAACAACCATCTAAGATTCTTTCTGGAGCATGTTCTGTTTCTGCGCTATATGTAAAAAGAATCTGCAATCTACAAATAGTGCTCTTCCTGTCTGGTGATGTGTGAACCTTATAATAATCTATGGCATTACGATATGCGATGGATGAATAGGGTCACGGGCAACGCATTCAGCATCCCCAGGGTTGTTTTATATACCAACCTAAATATCACTCCCTGGAAAGTTCTCATAGCATCCAGGAATATTCTTCTTCTTTCTCCGATGCTTACCGATGTGATTGACGCTCCCAGTCTTCAAGGATTTATCTCTACTCCACGTGCTGGACGCAGTAATGTCAACCCTACCATTACTGCGTCCAACCTGACTAAAGATTTTCTTCCCAAACAACGCACTCAACCTTTTTAATTCATTATCGATAGACCTTGTGAAATACTCTGAAAGCAAGTAATACAGAGTTAAGAGCCTCTCTGAAGTGTCCAGCTTACTTGAATTATAGAACGGGAGCACCCCTGATGAAACTACTCGGATAACGAAGATGGAATTACCAGCATAAAATCACTGTTGAACATACTTTTGTATGATACTATAAATAATTTCCTCTTTTAATATTGTCGATAATTGAATTCTGTAAATAACATTGTAAATAATTTGTAAACAAATTCTATTCTTGCATTTTTGTACACCCTTCTAGCCAGTCGGCTGTGTAAAAAGGGTGATAGTATACAATTGCTATAATAATAAACGGATTAATAATAATGTTGCGAAATATATAATATGGCATTACGATAAAAATAAATAAATATTTGTTCTTGCAGAATGTTATTAATACTTTTCCAACTATACTTGCTGCTTATCGTGGCGATATGAAGCTCCACCAAAAAAAAAAAAAAAAAAAAAAATACAGTACTATAATGGACGTCAAGTTTCCCTAGAACTTGAGAAAACAAAAAAAAAAAAAAAAACACAAAATTTTTAATATATAATATTATACAGAAAAGTTTAATTATATTTATCAAATATGTCTGGCTTTGCCCATCATTTTCCTTTCAAAATTACACTAAATTCTTCGTCTGGTAGTAACACTGGCGCCCTCTTTCATTCACATTCATGACATTCCACTTAACATCGAAGAGCGTTTAATTTAATATTAAATTGATATTATTTAATGTTAAATTTTAATATTATTAAAATTTAATGTTAAATTAACCTAAAGTTCCCTTCTTAATTATAAACATGACATATTACTCTAAATATTTACGGAGCTAATGAAATTAAATATAAAATATCATTTGTTTCATTTATAAGGGAGAAGCATTTATTAAGCACTTATGTCAAAAGATAATGGCGCCCTCTTATGGAAGGTACTAAAAAGAAACTTTGAATAACTTATAAAAATAATAAATGCATTTAGAAATTAAAAAATAATAAATGCATTTAAATAATAATATGATATACTGTATATTATTGGGGACTTGTGTTTCAGATACAGTTAAAATATGTTTTTTTTTTATGTAAAACGCGTGTTTACAGTAAAACTCGTACAGTACAGTCTTCTGTGACATTAACGCAGATCACACAAACTTTTTTTGTGACATTCCGCTGTGACCAAATGCCAATGCTTCTTCCTTATCATACTCGACCTACTTAGTCTCTCCCTCTGAGGTTTGAATAACGTTTTTTTTTTAACTTATCTGCATGAGTGTGAACTAATGCATTCACTTCTTTTTTCTTTTTATCTCAGACCTAGTATAGATAGCATGCGGAGATGAAAATGTCACTGAGCTGACAATTCGATCGCAGTGCAATTTCTACGCATGCGCATCCCAAGAAACCATTAGCAGTCGTGTTTTAAATTCCCCTCAGTGTTGTAGGCAAACTGACGTTTACACTATTGGATGCTTTGGAAAGATTCCACAAAAGCCAATCTGTAAAAAAAAAAAGTTTCTGTTGAATTAGATTGTGGCCGACAAAACTGTGAAAGATAAGAAAAAAATTATGAGAAATCTGAAATGATTTCGCATTGCTTTTGTTTCACAAGAGTCGTTAAAGTCTCGCTACAATTTAAAGAAACCAAAATTAGAGATAGTAGACAGTGTATTGTGGCTGTGATTTATGCTAGAAAGACAACAAAGAACTGCCATCAGGCCCTCGCGGATAGCACAGTGGTTATAATCACCGTCCTACCACACCGGGTAGAAAAGGCTCGAGTTTAAATCCCGTCAATGGCGCGAGGAACTTTTATAGGCTTTTTTACTTTGTGGCTGAGTTAATCAGTCTCAGGAGCGGGTGGCAAGGTGTTTTTCTCTCGGAAACTCCGGTTTTTCGTCCAGTAAAACAGGAAAATCAGCCAAAGAACAATACAATTTATGGAAATAATAAACATGTATTTCTTATTTTCATGATTTCACTAATAAGAGGAGTTTTTTAATTACCTTTCTTTCGTCGCGCGCCCACCAATTAAACCTGATGAGAGTGTACCTATACAACTCCAGCATCTCTCGACAAGACAAAGCACCATGCCACACGGTCCGGCAGACTGCTAACTGGTTTCAGGAACATGACAATGAATTTTCTGTAGTCCCATGGCCGCCGAACTCACGGATCTCAACCCAATTGAGCATGTTTGGGACCTACCGGAAAAGGATATTTGATCTACGACCATCCAGCTAACAAAGCGCGGACATTACAGGACACATTATGCAACACATAGGTAGCACTACTATAGGATACTTTGCAACACCTTGCGGAGTCTATGCCAACGCATAAACGGGCGGTACTACGAACAAAAGGTTGCCCCACGACGAGGTATTAGGTAGGTGTTGCTAATACAAAGCCAGTGCAGCGTAGAATAACGGTGTTATTTCTTTCCTGTGAATTAATTTAGAAAATTTCCTTAACAAAACATAAAACAGACAAAAGAAATATTTGGATATGTTCAGAAAATATTCTGGGGTGAATACACCATCTACATTATGTTTTCCATCCACGCTCGCTAATAACAAGATCGCAGCCAGGCTAAGCATATTCCCGAAATAGCCGTGAAGGGGGATGGAGTTTAAAGAAAACCCGCTTGAAGGAAATCATGACAAATTGGCCAGTGAGCAGATATCGGAAAAATTCATCCGCCTAGTATAAAATCCAAACTGATACTTCCGTAGCAGGTTTGTTTTACACACACACACATATATATATATATATATATATATATCTGATAATTAAAATAAATATGATATTTAAAATAAAAACATCAGCCAGTAGTACGGCAATAATGCAGAGCGAAGCAAAACGCAAAATAATATAAAATAAACAAACAGGGAAGGGAAAGTAGAAATAATAGGACAAAAAAGGTAGTCGATAATCCCCGGTATAATTTAGTCAATTAAGTCATTAAACCCAATTAATAAAAAAGATATAAATTTAAAATAATGCCAATTATAAATAATTTAGCGGTACCCCCCTCGAAGGTACCAGTTCCAAAAGACGTGAAATATCACCAAAAAAGGTGATATTTCACGTCTTTCTTTAACCCTTTTTTGGTGATATTTCACGTCTTTTGGAACTGGTACCTTCGAGGGGGGTACCGCTAAATTATTTATAATTGGCATTATTTTAAATTTATATCTTTTTTATTAATTGGGTTTAATGACTTAATTGACTAAATTATACCGGGGATTATCGACTACCTTTTTTGTCCTATTATTTCTACTTTCCCTTCCCTGTTTGTTTATTTTATATTATTTTGCGTTTTGCTTCGCTCTGCATTATTGCCGTACTACTGGCTGATGTTTTTATTTTAAATATCATATTTATTTTAATTATCAGATATAATTAGGCATCATGTGGAGGATGTGCATTTGCTGCCTCTAATGATAGCTACATAGCCATATCTATTTATTTTTATTACTTTTGCCTAATTTTTACCTCACATAATATATATATATATATAGAGAGAGAGAGAGAGACTATTCTTAATCGCTCTCTCAAATACACGCGTGGAACAATCTAACCATGAAAGGGAAACCTAATCTGTGTGAACTCAAGCTCACCTCCTTAGTAACAGTATCAATAGTCTTTATCATTATGATTCATGCACTGCACACTACTGCTGATAAACTAGCGTCTTGATTTTTTAGTTTCCAAGTAATCCATAATATCCGTACGTCTTACTCCGAATTATAAAACACACTGCACGTTTCACAATGTCCAGGCAAGTGTCAGAGGCACACCCCGACGTTTTTCGTTTTTTTTTTATTTGTTTTAATTAACACTTGTTTTTATTTTGCAGTTAATATTTTTTTTTTTTTTTTTTACTTTCCATTTTGATACGACGTTGTGGCTACATGAATCCAAGACAAAAAGACGTTGTAAGACCTAAATCTTACAAATAAAATAGAAATATTTGTTTAGCTAAAATAAATTCAGGAAGGGCGTTGGAAAGGGAGCATTAAGTTTAAAAATAGTAAGTATTCAGATTGGATATTTAATTTTAATGTAAATAAGGTTAAAGTTGGAAGAAAACATTGGATTTGGGGATGGGAAAGTTATAGACGTATATGTTAAATGGCGGCTAAATGGAAACAAGTAATTTCGAGTAATATAGAGAGCAAACAGAGACAGAGACAGCGGTCATCACTAGAGAAGGTGTGCCATTTGCGAACAGTCGAAAAAGGGTTGCTGAGAGCAAGAACAGTAGGACCGTGAAACTAGATTATGAAGCGTCTCTTTTGATCTAAGCCACCGCTAGGAAAAAAACAGGAAATGAGTGGACGTCTAGTGTTCGCATAAAAATAAAACGGCGTCAGGGTGACTGATATTTGGGTAAGCTCGAAATATTTATCAGAGAAGGTGTGAACACGAAACGGAGTGTTTTGGAGGTGACCAGCAAACGTGAAAGGGCCATACTGCCGTGTAAAAAAAAAAAATAAGAAATTCTAGAGAAGGGTTGGTTTGTGCGCTAGGGAGACAGCTGTGATGAGATGTTTTAGAAAATAGGAAGGAATGAAAAATTAAACAGAGTATGGGGATTGGTTGTGAGTCCTTGGGGGAGGCGTTCCAAATTTGAGGGAAAAAGAAAAGTTCGGGGGCAGTAATTGAGCAAGTGTCTACTCTGTATCTTACTTCTCTGTGGTCTAAGGGGAGAATGGCGTGAGTTTGCGGGTTGAAATAGAAGTAGATTTTTTGGTGGTCAGAGTTGACATCTCATGGTAGCAAGATGAAGAAGAAAAATAAGAAAAATTGGGTGAAAGAAAGGGACGGTGAGGTGTAGAGGATGCGAGTAACTTCGGACTGAAAGTGATGACGTTTTTTTGGAAGTATGGAAGAGTGGGAAATGTGCGTCGAAAGAAAGAAAACCTTGTCCAGCATCGGAAGGCAGTGATAGAATGATTGGCGTCCCTGGAAACGTAATCGCAAGCTGTACCTCCCAAGTTATGTCGTGTAAGAGTGCCCAGGAAATGAACTTAAGCCTGTTTGCTACGAAGTACTGTAAGCCTGAGCGCAAGGGATTTGGAAGTAGCGGCCTTTATTAGAACGTAAGTCTGTTCCTGTTTTTTTTTTAATTGAACCCCGAACTCATGAACTCATAATCTAAACTCTGTAAGAAATTGATTGATAGTTCTTTCTAAAGAAAATTCAATTTGAAATCGGTAAGTTGGTCACTAAGGTTGAGATAAATTGTTATGAATGTTAATGATTATGAAATGACGTAAGGGTGGTACAGGGGTCATAAAAAGAGAGAAATAGTATAAAAGAATTAATAAAGAAATATAATCATAGGAGTAGTAAGTCGAGGGTATGTTAACATGTAAATTTAGACAAGGTGTTGACAAATGATAACTTGACAGATACGGTTTGTAGAGAAAGAGAAAGAAATTTTATTTATTTAGAAACCTGTTGAATAAAGGGAGTAACTAAAGTAGAATGGGTGATCTGTAATGAATATTACTGATGTAAGAGGATACCAGATGTAATACATTTCATGTGTTAAAAGCTAAGAGATCTAACAAAATAATAAGAGTTGTAATGGGTATTACTGATGTAAGTGATGACAAATAGTAATAGATGAGAATGATTGGATATTCATTGAGGATTCGTAATATGTATGATACAATTGATACAAAGTAAAGTGGATAATTTGTAACGGAAAAGGAACCTCGAGCATTAGTCCTGAGGGAGAGATGGTGTATTGTACTGTAGCATGGTTTATATATATATAGAAATTGATATGCATATATGTAGTTTGTTTTTTTATGTAAATATTGTATATAGTGTTCATTAAAGGTTTGTAAATTTTTTGTAAAAAAATGTGTCTTTGATGTTCTGCTAACACCCGCTCTACACACCCTACATTTGCGTTTTGTGGGGTGGGCTTATAACTTCAGTAGGGTGGAAGTCAAAACTCAACAAAAACAAGCCAAATAATAACATTCCCCTCCCCTTTAACTTGTTTACAAAAATTCAATGAAGATTGTTTTAAAACAACAAAAACATTGAAAATCTCTGTACGCAAACCAAAAAGTGAACGTCAAGAGGTATCCACTATCATAAACAGAGTCTTAATTGCCTTTCTTTTTGCAATCATCATGCATACACAATCTGCACATTTACGTTGATGTCAGCTTAGTTCTACGACTGCTTTTTTCTGCATATAATGGTGACAAAACTTCATAAAATATTCAAAAAACTGAATAATTCATGTTACTTTCGAGAGCAGTGTAGCATACCTTTTGAATTACTGTCTCATTAACGATACACAGCATTATCAGTAACATCGACACGTGTACCGTTTTAATCCATAGTGACTGTGCCACGTTGAAAACACTAATATGATAAACAAGAACATAAACTGAATCATTGATAGAGCTGCTTCTTGCAGATGCACTCTCTTTGCTATAGCTCTACACATTTAAACAGACATAGCAGTTAAAAAGCACTGGAGAGAGGAACGAAAGAAAAAGGATAAAGACAATGAAATTACCATCGATTTCTACCAAGGATCGCTCCTCAGAGATTCAAAAGCGAAGCAAGTCTCACTTTCTTGGCATTCCAGCAGAAAGAGCGAGAGAAGTAAATATGATGTGTAGTGCGTTGCGTCAGAATTACTCTATTTCAAAAGGCAACCTGGAACGTGCAGGATGAAAATTGCAAATCCAACATTGGTAATGAACAAATGTAGAAAAGAGCCAAAAGCACAGTCGTTTGTTAAACACTCCTTTCAAAAGATGCCTAACCTTATTTGACTTAATCATGTAAGCCAACAACCTTGTAACCAGTAGAAATTCCTCATTACATTATCAGTTCTAAAACTGAAATAAAACTGACTCAGATATACATGTACTGCCAAAAACAAATTTTCTCGTTAAAATCTTTCTATTAAAAATACTCACAGCTTGAATGTTCCCCATCTTAATTATATCTTATTAATGTCGACCTAAATAACCTTCCATTAAATCTGATTAACCTTCCTCTCACAATGTTAACTTCTTTAAAACTGGTCATTATTTAACACGTTTATGACGCTATCTTTCTGGCCCTGGGTTGAGAAATTGATCTCACATTAATTAGTGCGCTTTGCCCAAGAAGGAAAATTTAATAAACACATCAAATTAATAACACGCAAGAAGGGAAATAAGACCTGGCGCATATAATAGCACTTTCGTTTTATGAAGCGCGTCTGTTATAGGAAATTGAATCTCGAATTTTTACTTTTCCTAAACTCAATTGGTTTTTAAAACCGATATTTATTTTCTGAAGAAAATGAATGCCGAAAATAAAGTTTCCAGCAGGAGTTTTTATTCACAATAAGGTTATGTTGTTGTTTTTGATTTTTCACAAAGCGAAACTAAGTCCATAAGGCATCAGTACCCTGATCCTTAAGGCCTTATCTGCCTTCAAGAGAAGAGTTGGATGGATGAAAGTGTCGACTTAAAATTGTAGACTATTTTTTGTGAAAAGTCGACATTGGGCATCTGAATATGAATTTAAGGTCTAATTTTTTTTACCCTACGTATAAATCGACCTAATTTGCATAATATGAAGAAAAAAAAGTTCTAGTCAGCCAAATTTCACACACTGTTGATCAGGTCAATTCACTTCCAACAAGGATTGCCATGGTAATGATGTCATGTGCATCGACTACTTATTCAAAGATATCTGGACTACTCCCTGCAGAGCCCAAGCGTAGCAGTGAATTTGAATAATTCGAAATTTTAAATAACAGAATTATTTCTCCAGTAAAATACTATTATAATATTATTTAATAGTATAGTATATTGAGACAAATGAATTCATACTCAATCATTTGCCCAACTTCTGCAGGAGACTTAAAATAACTGCTCACTGAACCGAGAAATGAGAAACAGCAATACTCCAGAAATACAGAAACCGTGTTTACTTTTTTTTACGATGAATAAATTACGATCTGCCATAATCCCCAACCGTCTGGGTAATTACAAGAAGCCCAAGCCATATGACAGAGGTAAAATTACTTAGTTCACTGACCCGTGCTGGATGGATAGTTGGATCAAAAGAATATAAATGCGATGTTGTAAAAACATCGCATTTATATTCTGTAATTTCAACTCTTCTGAGTGGTCCTAGCTTACTATTGTACTACATCGAGTTCAAATTATGGGAGAGTTAATTTAGACAGCGGAAAACGGAAGTGCTAGAAAATAAAGCATTAAAAAATGTCTGATACCATTTTACAAGATTATGGATAGTGTTCCAGACGGGCTGAGTTCGAGTTTTATAATTGCTTTTGTATATAAAGATTCATAAGTTCTTTCAAAAGAACTTATAATTTTTTTATGCAGAAGCGATATAGAAAAACGAATATGAAAGTCACGCACCGAATAGTTGAGCGTGGAAGAAGTGTACTTGAATGTAATTGAGATAAGATTTGGCTTCGTGTACTAAATTTAAATCTTTAAGTGAGAAAGAGTGTTTATTTTTCTTGATTTAATTTATATTTACTTTTTAAGTTTATTATTTGATACGATGAGCCCTATCTCGGGCTCGTTTTAAACTTTAAAATTCTTATCAGCTTTGATACGAACATACTGTTCGTATCAAAATATAGTAAGATAAGTAAGATATAGTAAGATATATTTCGATATAGTAAGATAAGTCAATAAGTATTTTTTATAAGGTGAGTTTTCTTTTTTTTCGGATAAAATAACCTTAATTCTTCGTGGTTTAGCACATCTTTGTAGTCCTGTGATACCAAGTTGGCAATATTGATAGTGACAGCCACTTTTCAAAGACAATCGCTCCTTCAGATGGCACTGCTGTGGCACGGTGAAATATCATCCGATTTTTACTGCCCAAAGAAGTGAAACTGAAACTTTCCATAGAATGGATACACAGTATGGTGATGGTTGCAAAAACGTGAAAAAGTGGCATAAACTATTAAGAAATGGATCAAGTATAGCAGATGAGCCATTGCAGTAATGCTTGGTACACTTTACGTACTGGCGGGCTTTTTCTGAAGACGGAAGCAATTCTTTGGTTGAAATTTGTGGAAAATAAACGTTAGTCAGTATGGCCATTCTGTCAAAAGGCCATAGTTCGCTAACAACAAGCACTATTCTTCAGTATAAAAATTTATGCTTGCATTTACCCTTCCATCCCATTGCTTTATCAACACGAAGCCAATATTTGTCATACAGCACTGACCTCGCACCTTCTGGTTTGGACATATTTGATTAACTTAAAGACACTTTCCGGGGTTAAAATTGAAGGATACTGTAGATTCAAAATGGATAAATAATTGTCTGAATAATTCTTTACCATTTTCTTCGCTGGTGGAATAAAAACCGCTTCTCAGTCGCTGGAATATACACACACACACACACTGGCCAATAAAAAAACGAGCCTTCATTCAGTATCGAATCGGGCTGCCTTTGTTTCGAATAACAGCAAGTCTGCGGCTTGGAATGATTCTATACATTGTGTTTTAGTGCGTTTTGGTCAAACTGTAACCATTCTTCCAGCAAAATATCGCGCAACTGCGAAAAAAAGTTGAAGAAGGAGGACTTCGTGACCCAATAGAAAGCTCCAGAAAATCCCACACATTCTCAATAGGACTGAGATCAGATGAATGTGTGGGCCCAGGGAAGATGATGGTGGAAATTCGTGTCATTTTTTCCCAACCATTGTTGCATGATTCTGGCAAGATGCACTGTTGCATTGTCATCCATAAAGTGGCCACCACCTTCGGGATAAAATTGTAACGTTGCAGAGTGCAGTAGATCAGATACAAAGTTCAGGTACTCCCTGGATGACATTCGACCTTCCACCGTACAAACGGACCCAGTCCGTGCCAACAAAACAAAGCATTCTCCACACCGTGATACCACCTCCAGGTGGCTTGTCTTAACAAAGCAACAGGATTCATCGCTTCCTGAGATTCTCGCCACACTCCCTGCCTACCATCAGTACAAAACAAAGTGTATTGTGGTTCGTCTGACCGCATGACTTTCTTCCGTTGTTCCACTGTCCGATCAAGACGTTCTCAGCGGATTTTTCTGTTTTTCTCTGAAATAAGTGGCTTTCGAATAGGCAGTCGCCTGCCACTACCCAATTTCTTCAATTCCTTGTGCAAGACTTTTCGCCATTCCGGCTTCAGATTACTGCAGTCGAACAGCCTGTGCAGTCTTTATACTCAACGAGGCCACACGTCCTCATCCTATGTCACAATTTTCTTTGAATCTATTTTCATTTATTCGCATTTATTTGTATTTCTTCTGCCTGAATACAAAAGTTCGCATTTTTTGGCCACTGTGTGTATATTCACTACCAAAAACTGATGTACTCGTATTCTCGTGTTTCTTGATTAAATCCTTTTCTGATGGGCAACACAAGAAAATGTCTTGTGTTGCCCATCAAAATTAACTAATTTATCAAATTAAACTTTATTTTTTTAACATTTCTCATTAACGAATGATTTGTTTGATTTCTACCAGAAAAACTTAAGAAATGTGAGTGCTAATAGTGTTGTATATGCTACACTAAAGTTAACAGGGGATTTGGATGTGGAATTCATAACAAAGTTCTAAATTCCTCAGTTTATGAAACTAAATAGACGATAGTGCCTTTAAAGTTAACGTGAATAAGATGACCCAGTTATTCTTTACCGTGCTTCTTAACTCCAATTTCGTGTAGTTTATCTCTGCAGCGAGATGAAAATGAAAACCCAGAAACACGCATCTTTTCATCTTTCCCCTCCGCCCGACTAACATCACCCTTCGTTGATAAGTTAGTTACAAGTGCATCACCGGAAATGATACATCACGTCTTATGATGGAGATGTCACGCAGCATGTTAGATGATACCATTATGTCAAATCAAGATGACAAACGGCTCTACGATTCATCGAGCAGTATTTCTTGTCACGTGACGCCAAGTTAAAAAAATATTGGGGACGCTACCGAAGTACATCAGACCAGGTGGACTCGATAAATCTCAATTCAGAAAATTTCGAGCGAACCGCAGTTGAGGGCCTGCCTGTATGTGATCAGATGGAACAGGTAAGATTTTTTCCTTTACGAATACGTTCTCTGGTTAATATGTATACTTTTGTACAATTTACGAGTTTTTATACTCTTTAAATAACTGAGAGCGAAATTTGAGTTAAAACAGATATTGTACCCTTCTTTTAAAAACTTACCTTCTATTTCTCTCTCTCAATAAGTAGTATAGTGCAGAGTAAAATTCTGAACTTTGCATCTATAAAGAACAGCTCTTAAGCAGCTTAATTTTCTTAGCACTTTTTTTGCTTATCTGCTGATTCCATCTTTTCAGCACTCGTGGGTAGCACAGTTGGTATAATCACCGTCCTCTCCACACCGGGTGGAAAAGACCTGAGTTCGAATCCGGTCAATGACGCGAGGAATTTTTATGAGTCTTTTCACATGGCTGAGTTAGTTGGTCTCAGGCGAGAGTAGCATGGTTTCCCTCCCGGAAACTCTAGAGGAAAACTCGGGTTGTTCAACCAGCAAACAGCAAATAGACTACAGAACACCCGGAATTTACAGACATATTATATACTGCTCAAATATGTCCTAAGTTGCTGATGCGCTTAAAACCCTACAATAACCAACTTTATGTCAATCAATCAACTGTTGAACTTAGACTTGCAGAATACCTGGAAAACACCACTTACCGGATTGCACTATCCCAACGAAGTTTGGTAGAGTAACAGACTAACAGGTATCATGATGTGGAGTTGTTTCTCTTGTTTGGGGCGAGACTGTTTGTTGTGGTAATCCTCGCTACCATCTTACACTGACGTTCATGAACAATTCGAACCACCTGCTTTATGAATGTATGCCGAATAGACGATCATATTCTAAGACACAAAGACAAGCTTGTTTGAAAGTAGCCTTGAAAGAGCAATGCTACAGAATTATCTTAGCCTGTGCAGAGTCTGACTGAACACCTTCGGTAGCTGGAAATCTGGGCAGGGAGATGAGTGATGCTTCCAT
This sequence comes from Mastigoproctus giganteus, assembly GCF_048544385.1. Lineage (NCBI taxonomy): Eukaryota > Metazoa > Arthropoda > Arachnida > Uropygi > Thelyphonidae > Mastigoproctus > Mastigoproctus giganteus. The sequence continues at coordinate 203,948,568 of NC_143577.1, forward strand.
ACCAGGGCGGCCGGCAAGGTCAGCTTAGGCCTTCAAGACGTGGGTCGATTCGGTTGAGTTACAGCAAAGTTTGTTGAAATGAAAAAAATACACTTCGGATATCGTATTTTTTATAGAACGACCGCAGATCTGCATTAACGAAAGATTATCCGAATAATTCTTCAATGTTGATTGAAAGAAATTTAGCTGAAAATTTGGCTAAATTATTAAACAGTTAGCGCGAAGTTCGAAGAGGAATTCAATAAACTGAATTTTACTAGCCACTCATTTATCATTTTGAATATAAATATACAGCATTCAATAAGATGTTAATCTTTTTACCATTATAAGAATTTTGATAAATCTGCTATACAGAGCGTTTTTGAAAGATCTTGTAAAAATTTGAGAGCGCGTTCTGCTGAGCATAGGGATGATAAAATTTATATGGAAATAGTTTGAAGACACTGTCCCTCCGAGTATCCTTCTTTCTTTTCCTTTTTTTTGTTTTTCGTATAGTGAGTCCCTTCTCCAGTGAGTTAGTCTAGAATTTTCAGAAACCAATGAACATACTTTCAATATGAAATCAGCTGGTAAATGTGCTAACTGTCAAAGCAGAGGCAATGAGGCGTCAGTAAATTGTGTCTCTAAATTGTGTATATTCTTCAGTCGGCTATCTGTTTTGTTGAACGAAAAAACCCGAGTTTTGGTAACTGAAAAAAACTATGCAACTCTCGTTTGAAATGACGCTAACTCAGCCATGTTATGAAAAAGACCCATAAAAAGTGCTCGCGTCATTGATGAGATTCGAATTCAGAACTTTTCCACATGGTGTGGGAGGATAGTGATTTATAAACACTCTGCTATCTAACAAAGATTATCAGCGTAATACATACAAATCGAACAGACAACTGGTGCACAACGACCATTGGAGTCAATGGACCAAAAATCCTATAACTGTCAGCATTTCGTTTCCAACTGGTGTTGGTATACGCTCTACCATGATCTTTCGTCTGAGTAAATGCACCCCAAAATTATACAGTCATTTTTACAACATTGGGTTTCCGATTGTGTGATTTATCAATCTTGATGGTCTTGGGTATCATAGTCTTCATTAGGGCAAGCTTCCGTTTAATACATTTTATAAATCGCAATGTTTCTTATAAATAAAAACAGATTTATTAAGAAAAGACCTGAGTTTGAGTCTCGCCCATGAGGGAGGAATTTTTGAGGCTTTTTCACAACGTGGCTGAGTTAGTCAGTACTCAGGCGAGGGTTGCCTGGTTTTTTTTCCAGGAAACTTGGTTTTTTCATACAGCAAACAGAAAATCGACCACAGAACACACGCAATTTACAGACAATATACGCGGAGTAATATGGCCTTAGTCGCTGATGCTCCTAAAAAAATAAAAACCTGCTACAACAACAACGTCTGTGCGTTGGTTTATTTCAAAAGTTTGTGAGGTAGGAAGATGATCAGCGAGTACATCCATCATAGTTTTGATGCTCGGTAATATTCTAATCATGTGAAGTTTATTCCACATTCCATGGTCGTATTTTATAAGAAAATCTGTCCTACACTACGCCCACATCTCTTTTCATCATGCCATTTCTGTTTTCTTTTTTATTTTTTTCATCAAATATTTCAGGCTTCTACTACAGTCACGTCAGTAATTTCCACGTGAAGAGGCGAGTCGATCTACGTGTCGAGCATACACAAGAAACCTCTTGTCGTTTTACGTGGAATGCTTATTAGGCTTTTAGTTTTACTGTAATGCAAAAGTACTTTACGCTTGAAATCTGTTCTAAGCCGCTGATCATTAGTGCGATGGAACGCTAAGGCTAATTTTATCTGCAAATATATAAATCCCAATAGCTAATGCGCATGCATAATAGTATTCAAAAGTAAAGCGTAATTCCAGTTACAGGAGCTAAAAATCAAGGTACACTTTTGTTTTAAATTCTCCTAAAAATATATAAACATCGCAATAGAAAGTATATACAGAAATGCGTGTTAAATTTCAAAATGGTATCCTTCAGTCACAACACAGGCTTGCCGCTACATATTAAGAGCTTAATTCCTCTTCAGTTTGGATATCAAGATTCTTAGTGGTCCAATGAACACAACTGCGTCGGTTAACATGTCCATTAATCTTGAAAGCTACCTCATCAAACTACATGATTTCATTGGGGAAATTTTTAATAATTTCGCACATCTGGAGAAATTTTTCTGCAAATTCAACTGTCTGGTGACTCAATTTTGAAGTTTAGACCATATATTCTTTATCAGATTCAGAATCGATATATTAATCGATCCAGAGGTTGTTTAACACTTTCAGCATAACATCTGCTTGGGCTGAATATTGTCTTCCACTTCCACAGAAATTAGCAAAATTTCCTCTCTCTCTCTCTCTCTCTCTCTCTCTCTCTCTCTCTCTCTCTCTCTCTCTCTCTCTCTCTCTCTCTCTCCCCAAAAACCCTCAATTCTTTATTAGATGGCATATTTCGAGGGCAATGAAAAGTCTCTTTGGACGACCATCGCACTCGAAATCTTGTAGTAATAGTTTTATTACAAAGATTCTATCTTGAGTTGTTATTTCTGCCATGATGCCTATAAAACTACTTAATTCTATAACAAAAGAAAAATTCTTTCTAAGTATAACAGCTTTTAGAGATATTTTCAATGAATACCCTGAATTCATGTTTGGATTTTATTGACTGTGTGTATAGGCTTCCCCTATACACACAGTCAATAAAAATCAGGATCAGGGTGTATCGTTCTTCCGAGAATTTCGTCTCGGAGGAACGATACACCCCACTTAACTGCCGGTGATATCAGTATAATTCTGTCAATCTATCATGTTCCCAACTCCAGAAAAGAGGGAGAAGCGAGGCGGTAGCAACAAATGCTGCTCACGACGTAGTCAGTAAAGTGTATAGGACTCTAGAATGAGTAGATATTAAAATCAATCATAATACAGATAAAATTCCAGTTAAAACGAATACCATTTCACTATAACGAAATATTTCCAGGTCCCTGCCCTTATTAGATAATGCCCTGTAAATCTTGTTTGGGCGAAATAATTTTGACAAAAAACAACGCATGGGTTGAAGGTTGAAAAGACCAAAGAAGATTGTTGACATTAGACTTGAAGCGCTTATGCCTTAAAATGCATTGGTTGAATATGAGATTCTCATATTGTAAATACGGATCTATAAATTCGATAATTTTTAACTGACCATTTCTAGATTCTCTGAGTACGGTGGGTATAGAGTCTAACTATCCGCGCTGCTCTAAAAATATGGTAATCCACTCTTTTTCCTTATCCTCTTTGGAAAACTCGGATACATCGTATTTCACTCTCCTGAAATAATACAATGACCTTAGTTGTATGTTGAACCAGCTCCAGTAGAACCTCAGTTCTATGTCATCAGCAGTAGATCTTCGGTTCTAGCGCTGATGACGCAAAACATCTGCCTTTGGGCAATCCTTTTTTATAAACCGAAAGTTTTCTATGACGTCCACTGTGTATAAAAGCGTATTACAGTTTTATGTGTGCTTCACTCGGTAGTTCGATTACCCGGTTGAAGATTATACCCTACATTACTAACTATAACGCGCAATTTGCTTCGTTTTTTTTTTTTTTTTTTTTTGAAAGCTAAGGAACGTATTTACAACATTTACAACCACGATGTTCCTTTGTATTAAACATTCTGCGTGCAAATGGTTATAGAACCGAGAGTGAAATTCATGACCCAGAACTCGCTGCTATTTTCGTCGGGAGTAATAAATCTACGGGCTACGATCGTGTTAGCAGCACAGATTGCACTCCGAAAAGAACTCCAAGTCCTTGATAGTACTTTAATGGAAAGATGAGTGAGCAAAGAATATTAATGCACCTCCATTACTCCACGAACTGTCTGCCACGCGGCGCTTTGCCTAAGAAACCAACCAGCTACACCTTACACTTTTAAGGTCATTAAAGGGCCCGTTTCAATCGTTAAGAAAGGGGTTCGCCTCCCTTTTGGTGTTGTCTATTTTCTTCCCGTGCCTGTATTTATGACCAGCTCAATCTCAACAGAATACACAGCTGCATTAGTATATATACTACCCAAACAAAAGTTTTCGAACCTCTTTTTATTCATTCTTTCCCATGCAGATCTTTTTCTATAACTTTCCATCGAAAGCCACGAAGCGATAAAGACTAATGGAAGAAGGAAAGGAGTAGTCGACATATTGATAGGCGATAGACACTAATTCGCTGTTTTCTGTAAGCTACCATTATCTGATTTTGTATCTCAAAACGTTGTATAGATGGAAAAAAAATCAGCCAATGAATTCACTATAATAGCAATAAAAGAAGCAGTATTTGAAATTTCTAAAATATTTGTATACATTTTATAATTTATCTTAAAATTTATAATTTATTTTTTATAATATATCTTAAAACATTTTGAGAACTGAAGTAGTATGACATAAGTTAGTGTTTTACTTCTATTATGTTTAAAGTAATTTCACATAATGTCTTTGAAACATTATAGTGGTTTTCCCATTTTTCACTCGTTTAGAAAGGTCTGGGATCGAATCTGTTTCGAATCCTCCTCCCGAATGAAGATACTTAAAGACCTCTTCAATCGGGGCTGAGTTAGCTGCTTTCAGGCGAAGGGAATAGAGTTTCTAGGAAAGTTTTTCAGCCTGCACAACATGCAAATCGACCCATGAGCACACATACACAACAGAACCGCATTACCCACTAGGTAAACGCTTAAGGGTCCGTCTTTTTCCACCGTGCCATTCCACCGTCTTTTTTGGCAGCCACATGTTTCCAGCAATAACGGACTCCCAAAAAGATTAAATAAACGTTGCCTCGGACCCAAAGAGGTTTTGATCAGAGGCAAAATATTATTATTATTATTTGCTATACGGTGCAAGGAAGCCCGAGGCTTATGCTGCACCAGCCAAAAAACATTTCTGAATTACCCTGTGAGAGAGAGAGAGAGAGAGAGAGAGAGAGAGAGAGAGAGAGAGAGAGAGAGCACGAGTCAGAAGTAGAAGGGAATCACCAAGAAAGAGAATAATTATGATATCCAGCTCAGGATCCTGGGTGTGCCAAACCCGTACTCACCAGATGTGAATCCCTGGGGTTATATCCATTTCGTATATGGATATTTTGTCCCCGACCTTATCAATATGGAGTCTAATGTATCCTTTACCCTTAGGAGGAAATCTATTGTCCTACGATGGAGGGGGGGGGACCTTAAGATACGATTGTGTTTATGGAGCTTGCGAAAACTTAAAACATAATTTCCATAACCAAAACTTTCCGAAACTGCAGTATGATTTCTAAAGTGATGGTTAACAGGCACTGTACACAATATTTGTAAGCTGACACATACATAATGAACACGAATAAAGTATGTATAAGCGTCGAAAGATGCCCACAAGTTGCTACTCTTATTGGGAAATATAAAATCTCTTTTAACCTGTTCGCTGCATTTTCTCCCACCCAGAATTCCTTACATCCATGTCGTTGTCCGCGTGGCAGGTCCATATGCCATCATCACTCACTGCAAGTGATGGCAGATGTAGGGGGTTACTGCTTCCTGCTGCCATTCCACCTGATTGATATGAACGCCACGTGAGCTGACATAAAGGAAGAGAGAGAACCTACTTCGTTTCCGGAAAGCCAACCTCTTGGAAATGAAACAAGGTCTAGCATGACTCCGTGAGTGAAAAGGAGAAAGCTATTTTCGTAAGGAGGGATCAATATTTAAGCAACACACTAATCAAGAAAATGACGGTTTCTGAATACATTTGAGTTAAGAAACCGTCACCTAACGCAAAATTAGTGCATGTGCACACTTTGTTTAAAGTTTGTTTTAATAATATCGTTTACACAATCATAATGTGGTAATTTTTATTCAAAAAAACTTTGTATTCTTTAGGTTATTTATGAGCAATAAAATGTGTAAGTCTGATTTCTTAATTTAAGTAATTAATAAACAAATTTATTCACCTTTGCTATTTTAAAATTTAATTTCGGATACAACTACTAATACGAAGTTTCTGTTATCTTAGCCAAATAATCAAACTGAAATGTCTCTTTGCAGTTCGCCATGATGCTGTCTCACAACCAGACTGATTTCGACTCTCCTTCAAAGGGTCGCACCCTCTACACTACTGCAATATTTTCTAGTGCGGTTTTATTGGTAGCTTTAACTTCTTCACTGGGAAATCTGGCAGTTATTGCAGTCTCATTCTTAGAAGATAGCCTGAAAGCCCACATATCCAATCTGCTAACTGTGAATCTGGCGGTGACAGATCTAATGACATCAGCATTCGTAATGCTTCCAAGTGCTATATCTGTCATCTATAATGATTGGCCTCTGGGTATTGTAGTATGCAACATACATTGTTTCTTCAACTACTGCCTCATCGTCGTCTCCATGACAACCCTTGCTATGATCTCCATAGACCGGGGCATTGCGGTACTAAAACCTTTACATTACGTTCAAATCGTGACAAAGAATCATATCGTTGCAATGATAGCGACCACATGGACACAGGGATTTGCATTTGGATTAGCTCCTGCGCTTTGCAATTGGGTTCGATACGATTACTGGGAAGCTGTGTGTGCTATCGAATGGCAGATGACAGTGGGCATCATCATGTACGTAATCACAGCGTTCACTTGCTGCTTTGGCATTCCTTCGTTCATTATTATCTTCTACAATGCTCGAATCATGTGGTCCAGCAGAAAGCTGAAAAGCAATGTCGTACGACCCAACGAAAAGAAACGGAGAGTCATCAATGAAACCAAAAACAGTTGGACCCACCATGAAAGTCAAAAGCACCATCAGAATCAAAGTGATAACGCCAACAGAAAACTTCTAACCAGCATTCTGGTAGTGATTGGGGTGTTCTTTCTTTGCATGACTCCCTTCTCCGTGACTAAACTTATGAAAGTGGTCCTGGGCCCAACACAGGTTCCACCGTGGACTAGTTTATTTGCCACCTTTTTCCAATTTTTGGCATCAGCCACTAACCCGTTCATTTATGCAATTCTACGAAAAGATTTTCGGCAGGCTTTCGCAAAGCTGCCAAAATATATCGACAGAAGGATAAAGGAAATTCTGTTTGGAAATTAAGAAAAAAAAAAAATTCTGGTCCTGAAGAGGAATAAATATGCGCCACCATCAGTAGTCATGATAAAAGTGTTATCAATTGTCACATGCTTAGATTGCTTGTATCCTACAGTCGGTTCCAAAAAAAAAAAAAAAAATAGCAAATAAATGTATAAGTATATAGTAGTGGGCAAAAAAAGTGTGCTATTGTTTATTTAAGTCCATACAACAGCAACGTTTCCAATATAAACCAATATTTCGGAGAAAGACTTAACAAGTATACAAAGATTCGTCGCTATACTTCAAGAAGAACAGTAGGAGAAATATATAAAGAACAGTTCGCACATTAAAATATTATCATATTGAGGTAAAACACTAACATTAAAATCAGCTACAGGTCTTTATGCTTGAACCTCGAGAAAATAGCATCTTCGCTATTCAAAGAATCTCCAAAAGGATAATATTGCTTTCGGATATTCATATTCTTCGTACTTATCAGAAAGAGACTTGTAAATGTAGATAGAACGTCATTTATCCCTTCTGTAACATTCCCTCGGACCAAGATAGTGTAGATAACAAAGCATCTAATTATAACAAGCTTACTGATAATAAAATGTATTTAACGTTACAGTGTTTCCTGGTTGGTCTGGCAATGATGCGTGAATTCATGCTTCAGTGACTTGCTGGAATATCATACCACGGTGATGTTACTTTGATAGAAATCCCACGCAGGTAAATGTTATTAGAGTTGGCGCAAACCAAGTAGCAATAGGTGTTGCCCAACGACACGTATGTATGTTGTTGGCTGAACAGAGTATTATCGGGATTGCTGAAGGGACAGTTAACTCCTTTAGGAATAAACGTTCATGTTAGTGATAAAGCTTTCCTTCAAATCATACACGCTCATGGAAGGAGTAAGTGTCCCTTCCGTAATCCTGAGATTGCATTTGATTTCTATAGTGCGTTTGTTTCCTTAGATAAATTTCAATGGATGTGGGTAAATTTTAATGTTATTTTTACTCTTATTCTACAGCTTTTATTCCACGACAAATTCCCAATTTATCTTCCCTTCAGATGACAACGCTGACTGTTCCACCCACCTCCACCGAAAACATTTCTTATAAATGCTCTTATTTCAGACACGTGCGACAATGTGTGGCTTTCCAGCTGCTTTATGTTGGAAGATGAATGTTCTCATTTTGCTTGGATCGTAAGCGATTTGAAGAAATCACTCACGATCCCTTAAAATACATCCGTAATCATTGTCATCAAAACCACTGGAAGTCAAGTGAAGACCAAATCCAAAAAAAGCATCTATAAAATCGTAATTTTTAAATATAGTTAATACAAAGGGACGTTTGGTTCTCAGCTTGTGTTTGAGTTCGGTTATTGGGTACTGTAATACTTAGAAAAGCGAATAGTACTACTAATAAAACTAAAAATATTATCCAAGTGCTTTATTAGTCTACAAAAATCTTACTTTTAGAAAGCCAACTTTCGCAGACCTGGACTGGGAACATTTGGCATAACAAAGGCCTTGATGCATTTCATAATTCACTTCTAATGTTCCTGGCTTTATATACAATCAGGTAGCACAATCTAGTGGGATGGGATTTTAACCTTTTTCAAAAACATTCCTTCTATAATAAAAGGAAATGAAAACCCCGCATTAAGATCCTAATTTAAAGACAGTTTAGAATGAAAGCACGCAGTTAAGAGCCCATCCAAGCCCAACAGAAGATATTTCGCCAGTAATTAAAGTAATTCAATGAAGGAACTGTGCATTCAACACTCTCATTTAATTATTTAAGTAAAGTATAGCAAATTTCATTATTAGAAAATTTAATTAAGTCCATTTTCGAAACCAGTAGCAGAAGGAGTTTTACAAAAAGATTGATCGCTTTATTCAAGATCTCTTGCTTGGACTGAACTGGTTACCAACATCAAGCGAAAAATGAAATTAAACCGCATTTTGTATGATGAAATATTAATATGAATGTAAATATCGTTGTATAAATGTCCCTATTTTAAAATTAACATTTTTAAATAGGGACATTTATACATCCCAATATAAATACAAGTATAATACATTATAAACGTAAATATTGTTGAATACGTTTGAACCACCGAATAAAAAACAAAACAAAAACTGTTTATATTGTAGGCAATTGCACTGCGTATTTAAACACATTTCAATAAATCCTATCTTCAGTACATAACATAATTCGAAAAATACTGAAACAGCTGCCATATTACTTAAAATAATTAAATTAAAATTAATTACAAATTACAACTGTGGACAATAAAAGCCAAGCTACCAGCTCAATGGCGAAACTACTGTACTGCTGGAGGAAGTCAGGGGCTTTCAGAAGAGTCAGGGAATGTCTTCTGTTCACCATTGACTTCCTAAAATTATGCAAAGTTCTAAAACTATATATATATAGTTTTGTTTGTTTGTTTTCTTCTTATCTGTCAATTTCGAGATCACCTGATTTGCATATAATCGATTATGGCCATCACTACTCTATAACCAACCAGTCAATCTCGGAGGAGAATATCTTTTACCTCCAGATTTTTCAAACTATAGAATACGCGTGCAATTTACAGACACAATATACTGACGCCTCCTGAACTTAGTTACATCTGCTGAACAAGCTACTCCTATCCTCAATTACGTCATGATTGGCGCAGTGCTATGCAGAATATCCACTGGAGGTCAGATACGGAGAAAGCGCCACCGAATACCAGTACCATAGTGGCAGTAAGAACACGTCAGAGAGTGCTTAACACCTGGCAACCCACTTCTGCAAAAAGCCGATGTTGATGTGGGGTGTTACTGTACTCGAAAAGTTTTATTGTACACAGTGTAGACCTTTTTATACAGTGATTTTAATCTATATTCTGATGTGAGTATCAACGCCCAGATTTTTCAGTTCTGCGATCTCTACTATTTCGTTATTTTAAGGAATTTTAGCCAGTGTTTCTCAAGGTATGAATGTCATCGATCTGTCTGGCTTCAGCTCTTTGTTCTGTGGAAGTTTTAGAACTCTGTAACATTGAGTATCTGATAAAAGAATCGCTGTATTCGTTACGAATAATAATTATTTTAAAACAATAAATAAAACTAAACAATTTTAAAAGTATAATTCAAGTTAAAGCACATATTTTCGTATTCTAAATCAGATTTTTTCAGAGTTTATCCATTTCAGGAAACTTTTGGAAAACCGGAACTCGGCTTCAATTTAACAGTACGATAGAAATGGCGAACGCCCCAAAAAAGACATAACTGTATTCCCTTTTTCCCTCAACTTCTCACGAGACTGGAGCCTTGTTTTATTAACGTCACACTGCTACAAAGTTCTTGATTTTCCCATAACTGGCTGCTCGCTGTACGGCTTCCTTCCTCTCTCTCTCTCTCGAAAGCCAGCGTAACCCAAGCCCGTAATTCGCTACAATGTTCTTTAAGGTTCATTTTGCGATCCTCTGCTCCGTTCTCCATCTACGACACAATCTTATTACAGAGGCATCGCTTAGTGCTTTCTTTGCAAGTGTTTCGGAAAGCGACGAATGCAATTAACTTACCATACTCAGAACCCCGTGTTCATTCCTCTTAAATAAATATTAATTACGTTGTGGAACATCGGCACGAACCTTTAAGCACGTTTTTTTATACAGGTCAGTACACATATGGCGCGTAGCGGGAGCGGAAAGACTGATTCCGAGTCCCCAGTCAATCATAGGATGAAATCCTCTAGTCCGCGTGCAGCGCAGCTTTAGCTGCTTGCCCAAGAGGATCAGCTACAAAATAAAACTATGAAAATTTGCTGAAAACACTAAGCGCAAACTTTATTGAAAGTGCAGATATTATTTTGGAACATCGCCATTGCTCTACTTTCCATTTCAGTAAATTATTAGAATATATTCTTATTTAAAAAAAGAATAAAGGGGTGGCTTGCGACGGTATCATAACTACGGAAAATTAGGTCCACCGTAAAATTAAATCATTGACCCTCGTATTCTTTCAAACTCTAATGTTTGGCACTATGAAGCCAATCATCAAGGTATCTGGACACACTAAGGTCTGTACAAGGTACAGGTATCTAGTCTGTAGAAGATAGATACTACACTTGCTTACTTGAAAGACGATTTCCTGATAATAGCTGATGCCGTATCCTGAATTCTACTATGAACCAAGCATTAAAGGTAGGCAAATGTAAATATTGTTGAAATGGTCTAACAATTTCAACAAATTGTCTAGCTGTGGTTTGTTTTCGATTCAGCGTTGAGGCAGTTTAGACTATGTGTCGATATACTATCTGTAAGTTGAATGCCTATAACAGTTCTCTACTTGCTGGATGAAATACACGAGTTTCTGGAAGGACAACCACGCTACCCTCCCTAGAGGCCACTAAATCGGCCATGGGATGAAAAGAACTCGTAAAAGTTTCTTCTGCCTAGACATGACTGAAAACCTAGGTCTTTTCCGCACTGTGGAAGGGACAGTGATCTAGCACTGTGCTACACATGACGCCTGGGATGTGTCTACTCCATGAAAAAGATTAGAGCACAAGCAAAGGCATTTAAAGCATTGGACACCGCTTTTTGGGACCCTTGTGGGGGAGCAAAGTGACTACACTTGCTTATACGTATACATCGTTACTGTAATGAAACACCAGGCCACAAAGAAAGTCAAAGACGGGATGAATCCTTCTTCGTCATATTGTGGTAGTTCAGATCTCATCTTCCATTACTCTTATTTATTTTGAAATCTTTATGGGCTAAGGGCCGTTCTTGATCTGATTATGTGAAAACAGCAGTTTATCGCTGGCTACTTCACAATGATATAACGACATTATTTCGCAGTGGCATAAAGGTTGGACCGAGAATACTGTACTAAGACTATGGAAACCGTGGTAAAATTTGTGCAGAGAATCTGGAAAAAATAAAAAATAAATGAATGTTTAACATTAGGATAAAATGCGAGATGCCTTGAGAAAATTTTCATTTCAGGGCATAGATACAGTCTCTGAAGAAAGAGAAAAACAAATTCTAGAAAGACTTTGGACAGAAATGAAATGAATATAAAAGATCTGCTAAAAGTAGATCCAATGAAGAAGAGAAATGAGAGAAAGATTGGTGAAAGAGCGACAAAATAATTGTAGCTTTTGTTATTTATCTGGTTATTACAGCCGAATGAATGAAATAAAAAAGAAACTTTAATTTATAAGAAAAGGAAGCCCAAAATTAATACCCTCGGAAACAGACGTTGAATGTGAAATTAGTTGACCATCATTTTGAAAGAAGGTTTCCTTGTCGCTCGCTCCACATCAATCCAGGATTTTGTTCTCTTTAATGCATCATTTTTATTTTTCGAATACTGTATTAATTTTAACGCTTCTTCCTTTGCCCTTAAGGATAGCAGCGTGGATATAATCACACCCCACCCCACACCAGATGGAAAAGATCTGAATTCGGATCCCGCCAATGACACGGTGAATTTTTATCGATTCTTTTCTCAACTCGGATGAGTTAGTCGGTCTCAGGCAAGAGTTGCGTGGTTTTATCTGCCAGAAGCTCGAGTTTTCTGTTTCGTCTCATAGCCTTAGTTGCTTTGGGACTTAACACACTCATATTCATGCTTCTTCGTCTGCAAATTTTACTAGTAGGTAAGTGGATGTGTGGAGCTTATAAAATAATTTTGAATTATTTGGTAAAAAGCTTTCGAACAAAATGTGTGAAGTATTTATTTTGTACACTCAATAAACGAAGAGAAAGCTGCAACTGCTCTTTCTGAGCGATTGTCGGTTGATTATATTCCCTCGATATCGGAGAAAATTGCAATAAAGATTCAATCAGATGGATGCAATAATTTGTATGATTCTTGAAGAGCATCTTCACTGGACCTTCTACATAATTAGTCACCAGATACAACTTGGAAGAGGGTAGTATACTGAGGTTAAAAACGAACCGTTGCAGTAGAAGAATCAGTGGCTCTGACAGTGATTTTTCAGAGCTTTCGCTAAGACAGAATTTAAGACGAAGGGGGCATAAAAACAAAACAATATCATAAATGTGGAATAAATTGTATATTAGAAGTTACAGTTGGTGGGATCAGAAAGATATAAACATTTAAATGAAAAATAACAAAGAAGGACAAGCGATGAAAACGATATGTTAAAAGCAGGTTGATCGCAATTTAAACGTCATTCATAAAGGATGTCATGTGAAGCAATATTTGACCCGAAAAAATAGGACTCTCACCCATGTGTTCACTTAAAAAGATTACTTGCAAGATAAAAGATAAGATGAAGCCTTACGAAAGTCAACAGACTGCATGAGAACATAACAAAATTTCTCAAATGCCAATGAAGATTAACATGGAGTATTCATATACGGGTTTATTATGTACCCAGTGCATTGTGCACTCGGGTACTGAATAAACCAAGTAGGTCCAATTTTGTTTCTTCTGAAATAAAGAAATAATAACATTTACAAGAAAACGGAAGAAGCGCTGGCTTGGCTACACAAATTAAAAATACGAAAATAATATCTGACGCTCACACCCAACCCATCGAGTATTGAGTTATTTAGGGTGGCGCAGTCGACTAATTTCTTGGGAGCTGTTCTTGCAACTACACACAATAATTAATAATTACATTTATAATTTGCTTTACGATTTAAAACTTATAAAGCTATTTGTTCAACTCCTGGTCGTCACTTCAGTTACGTCTGAATAATATTGTAGTTTCGATCTGGAATAATTTTAAACACATCAACATAACAAAAGCATTTATTTATTGCCATCTTTGTTGTATTTCCGTGGTTTACCTGTATTTTTACTCATTCTGTGAATGGTGCATAACCTTGGTACACGGATTTTTTTACTGCTTCCTGATGATTAACACTTAATAAGTCCCCAGAACACTGCTCTAGTTCCCCCTCCATTTTGGAAAATCCTTGGATTGTCACTATGCGAAGTGTTGAAAATTTTAATTCTACTAGCAAGTTTTTGTCTCTTAAAGTACTTTTAATGAATATGCACCATTCAAACATACGATATATAAAATGCGCCACTTTAAAATTGCAGTTTGAGACTTAAACCTCAGCAGGTTTTATGAAATTAATTTTGTTAAGCTTCTGAGAAAAAAAAAATTTGTAGCTATAAGAAATTCCCACAAAAGTGAACATGCGAATGACATCTTGCATTCACATTCCGAACTCATAGCTTACAGCATGCCTCTGTGTTATTCACTCTGCACACATGTTCACCCATGGGTGACCACTCCACGTATACTTGGATACACTGGAGGCTATTTGTGTACAGTAGTCCGGAGACTGGCTGACTCGGACAAAATTGCAACTTCCAAATACAGGTACACACCTCCCCCTTAGCTTCACTTTAGTAGTAATAAGAAAGAAAACAGGAAGGGAAAGGAAAGAAGATTATTGATCATTCTACCATGTAATTCATCTATAAAAGAAAGTAAAGACAAAAGGGGAAATATAGTTCACCTTTGAATTATTTCGTCAGAATTATATCAAACTTCTCCTGTTGTAATTATATTACTGCTGTAATGAGTTTCTGACGCGCATAATGCCCTACTACAACCAACCAGAAATATATATAAGGATGCTATATGTGTGCAATTAACTGAGAATGAGCAAGACTAAAGGTTTAATTGACTTTGAACATGGAGTGGTAATAGGCACAGACGCCCTGGTATGAGTATCTCAGAAAATGCAACCCTACTGGGGCTTTCTTGTACAATTATATATCGGGTATATCGAGATTGATCCAATAACAAAATAACAACTAGCTAACGGCTATCCTTTAGTCGGAAACAACTCCACAAGTCTTGTGCAAGGTAACAGAAAGTCTATAGTCAGAAAGTCTATACCCAGTAAAACAGCAGTTACCAAAAAGGCATTTTGATACACCTGAGTAATAGCGAATAGAATTCCCCCCCCCCTTTAGGGATGGGGGGACTATTCGCTATTATGCAGGTGTATCTAATAAAGAGCCACTAAGTGTATATACAGAACACTTCTTAATTAACTACACTCCTCTGGGAGGATGATTTCTGAGGATAAATCTATGTCAAAAATATCCGGTTAAGATAGGCTACCTGAGGTTTTGCATTTGTAAGCTAAATTTAATAAAATCAGTTAATTAAGATGACAAATATGAAGTGAATTTTGGCATTTATAATAGATATTCTGAAATAAATTATTTTAAAATAAATAAATTCCACGATCTTTTCAAGTCCGAAGGCCATATATCTTGTCTCCTCCTGTCAAAGTATTTCTTTGTTTTAATTGAATATCTATACAAGATATCCAATTAAAATATCTTTTCAAGCAACGTAGCAACGTATTTTGTCTTTGCACATCTTTTGTAATCTGGTTTATATTTGCATTAGAATACCTCTTTTGGTCTAGAGAAGTGTTCCATATACCTACAACAGCAATTATTAATGGACTAGAAACGAGGAGGCAGAGTATCGTGGAGTGCTCTGCCATGGGTATTGGATTTCTTATCACGGCTCTACCACCCGCTAGAGACGTCACGGTAATTAAACACGAAGTCCTAATTCACGCGAGCTGTCCAGTACGCTGACGTAATTAGTTTAGTTTTGTAACGTTTTGATTTCAACGAACTGTACCAGTGACACGGATGCTTAATTACGTTAACGGTGATGGAGTTGGCCTCTGATTTATCGGGTCTCCAGAAAATCGCAGCTCCTGTTGTGTGATGAGTAAGAAACAAAACGAACACACCTTATACCCAGATGATTCTGATTAAGTCCATAATCTGTGCGAAGTGTTCAACGAGTTGTATTGTTCTCGGTATTGCGAAAGACAACTCAGGCTATGAGAAGTCAGCTGTGGATAGCTCGCGGAATTAGGACGATGCCTTTAAATTACCGTGACGTCTCTGGTGGGGGCTTCCCAATGAGTTATTCCGGGTGTTTCAGCCCGCACAACATGCAGATCGGCCCATAAAAACATGCTTGTACTGACAAATAAGCATACAAATACAAGCAAAACTTCTGGTGTGTAAAAAAATTATTTTATTTTATTTATTTACTTATATTTATGTTTATTTATATATATATTTTTTTTTTCACCTCTGTCTTACACCAGAGCCATCTTGGGTAGCACAGCGATTATAATTATCATCTTCCCATAGCGGTGAAAAAGACCTGAGTTCAAATCCGGTTAATAACGCGAGGAATTTTTATGGACCTTTTCACAACGTGGCTGAGTTAGTCCGTCTCAGGTGAGGGTTGCACGTTTTTTCCTTCTGGAAACTCAGGTTCTTCGTCCAGAAAACAGGAAAATCAACTGTGACTGCTAGGAAATAAGGAAAAGAAACAGGGCGTCCTAGGTGTAGGCAATTCTCCAGGATAGCCAGTATTTGTTTTATTACCAAATAAATACAGTAGATAAAAATAATATGTAATTATAAAATTCATTTGTTGCTGCACGTGAGGCAGCATTTCATAAACGGTGAATCCGTGCATTTTGGACATCTCTACGAAACAGAATACGTACTTCAAAAGAATTAATTCGAATTCAGTTCAAATCTAACTGGCAATAATCAAATAGAAGTATATGTGTATAATATACAGATTTATACAAAATATGTGATAAAAACATTTTCTGGTAACGTATCAGAAGGTGGAAAAATAACGAGTACATCAATGAATCTTTAGGAACTTTCTAGCGAGTTCATAAAGACTGAAGATAATCCAATCATTATACAGCTCTATTACAATGAAATATTTCACTCACGTCTCCGACTGGTTCATATAAACTCCATAGGCCATCCTGAAGACCAGTCAATATTCACGTTATTACCACATTCTGTGAAAACTAATTTGAGCCGATGGAAACTACTATTGACAGAAGCGATGCGATGTTTTATTGCATCCATCCTCCCTCGATTTAACCTCAACTTATCGGGAAATGTACCTCCGCCTTCATCAGTGTTTCGTCGTTCAGCAAACTTCTACGAGCGTGAAACATCACATCCAACTCGTCATATTTCTCAACTGAAACGATATTCAAACTCATTCAGTGTTACAGGAGTTTGAATATCGCCATAAAAATGACCCTCGGAACTTATATCGATCGCTGATAAACCGAAATGGAACATTAGGCGTTCTTTTTCTATGATATATGATTTGCTGTTGTCACGTTCTATGGAATGATTTGCAATAACACGCTTTAAAAATGAAGAACGTTTGTAATCTCATACGTTCCAGAATACATTTGGAGAGTGATTCCACAAGGCTAAAGAAAAATATCACTCACTCACTATACGAATTACACTGCCCTATAAAAATATTACAGAATGTGCCTAATATACTTGGGTTAACATTTAGCAGCGATGGAAACGACAGTCTTGTGTGGCATGGATTCAACTTAGTATGAACACAAGTATTCCTGATGATATCTTTCATTCCTGTTCGAAAATTACCTTTTTATCCATTATCTGCAAGATTCGTTGGTTGCGGGAGTCTATCTCAGATGCATTTTAGATCATCTTGCAGATTCTTAACGGCATGCGTCTTCGGCTACTGTGCGTGCCATATCAAATGGTGAATATCATTGGCAATTATCTATTAATGCTGCGCAAGATTATTTTTATTGTTTGTTTGTTTTATTGTTTTTATCTTTTAAGCATAACAACCATCATTGCTCATAGCACTCTCATTTAAGCACATCAGCAACTTAGGTCATATTGAGCTATATAATATGTCTGTAAATTGCGTGTATTCTGTGGTCGATTTGCTGTTTGCCGGATGAAAAACCCTAATTTTCGAAAGTAAAAACCATGCTACCCTCGCCTGCGACCGACTAACTCAACCACGTTGAAAATACCCATAACAATTCTTCGCCTCGTTGATGGGACTCGAACTCAGGTCTTTTTCCACCTGGTGTGGAGATGACAGTGATTATATCAACTGTGCTACATACTACGGCGTTGATTAGCGAATTACAGTTCATTGGTTTTCATAATTTTGGCCTCGAACTGCTAAACAGAGTTTGCCTTCACAATGAGTTGTCTGGTACTGCACTTCTTTCAAACACATTTTTTACAGTATGGGCGGATTAATCTTTTAGAGATAAAATTACATTATCGAACGCTTAATTTGCTATTTAGATGATGTCTTGCCTTTTAAATAAATGGCATATTAACTTTTTTGTGACAGCATTTGTTTGAACGTAATGCAATACCACTGCAATTCGTTGTGAAAGCAAAGCATGTTTAGCGATCAGCATTATGTCCATTACCATTAACTAAGCAATTTAAATCCTGCTGACCACAAAAACATAAGAGAAGACCGGATGATCCTCCTAACACCATAAAATTTACTGATTATCTTATTTTATTTTTATAATCTAATAATTTTGTTTCTTGAAACCTAATTAATATTAAAATTAATAAATTAAACTTATCAATTAATATTTATCAATTTATTAATATTATAACACAACTGTAATTTAATTTGTGTAATTATTAATAAAATTAAATTAATTGTTAAATTAAAACCAAAATTAATTCAGTTGATTAATAACTTATTTAATAATAATAATTATTATAATTATTTCATTCTGTCCCTGAAAATACAGCATGGTATGTGTTTATTTCCTGTATTCTTTATGTTGAAGCGCTTTTGTCCTTGAATTTGGAGTGGTAAAGATGGTAACAATACCACTGCTTTCCAATTTTAAGCTAATCTTATAAGTCTATTATACCACATATGCCACAATATCACGAATTATTTCATTTGCCAACAACGGGCAGCGTTCCAATCAGGGCCATCTTTTGGTGTTCGCAGACCCTAGACTCTCTTCATTGGAACCCTCACTACATTATAAAAAACATATCAAAATGTCCTTGACTTAAATCTCATTTTGATGACGTTGTTAATGATTTCCCCAACATAAAAAGCCAGGGGAAAAATTATCTTATAAATCTGCGTTTAAAAATTATTTTATTATTGGAATAAAATCATTGAATTCTATTTTTTTGGGTCCCTGTTTTTTTCGTGGACCCTAAGTGCCTTAAACGCCTAATGCAAACACATTCCCCCTTTGGATATCGAAACGCTGGATTCTCTAATAAAATGCAGAGTATTATATATATATATATATATATATATATATATATATATATATATATATATATACCCTATTACATTCTCTCTCTCTCTCCAAGTAAATAAATAAATAACCGATCTTTGAGATATCGTCTCGTAGCTGTCATAAGCAGGCCTGAAATATTTGTAATGGAAGTTAAAAGGGCTATTATTATTTGCTTCAAAAGCACTTGCGACGAACTCTTTCTCTGCACAGCGGTTGCGTAACCAATCCACATAATAGCCCTATTCCGAGTTTAGTAAACCCACACTCGACTTAACTTCGCATTTTCGTCGTAGCGCGCGTGGCAAATAGCTAGCTGCATTTGGAATCTCTTGACCCCAGAAAACATAAATAAATAAATGTCCCGAAGCCAGTATGTGTTTTGCACAGCGCGTCCTTCGATCCTCTTGCGGCAGTGTTATCTCGCAGATAATTGAAGACCCGCGTCTCATACGCGAGAAAATTGGAAAAACTCTTCCCCCAGCAAGTAATTTAAAGTGGAGTTTTTTTACGTGTCTTTGCACTTTAAATGGGAACCTGCCAAACTTCAAATCATTTATGAGTTTTGCGGTAAACTGTTTTGATTATAGTATTTTCGGAGGGCGAGGGGTGTTGTGGGGGAAGAATACTAATAGGAGATTTAAAGTACACCTCAAATCCATAAAGAACACCTTCCAACTGGTACAAAAGGGGGAAATCTGTCAGAGCAGAAACTAGACGCCTGGTAGGCTTAGGATTTTGCACTGGCGTAGGCAAGCTTGAGTTATAAGGACAAATTAATTGATGATGCAAGGCAACTATCATGCTAAGCACCTGCTTCCTACAATCTTCGCCTACGTTGATAATGACTAAAGCTGAGAATGATTGCGTGAGGTCTATCTAAATGGAAACAATAAATATACTGTCCTGGTTCATCGGGACATGTGATTCTTTTATTTTCATAACCTGTAAAATTGAAAAAAAAAATTGTAACATATCTGGCCAACATGATTTTTGCCTTCACTAATGTATCACCTATTTACAGTCAATTTTTTATGCGTAGATTCGAAAATAATTCTTGAAATTTCACATTACGTCACAATTTATACATATACAGGTTTCTTGTTTACCTAAAGTACGTTTATCTTACTGCAAATTAGGGAGGTAACAAATACTTATACATGCAAACAGTAATGTCTACATGTGCTCATAAATGGCAATAATGCTGGGGAGGGTTAACGTGTTAAAGCTTGTCTGTCTGCTTCTCACATTTCTCTTTCAGTAATGGAAAGATAGATGTACTGTGAATACGTCAACAGTTTTATCCGATATCTGTTGCATACTGTTTGTTTCTTCTCTGATTTGCTTAGCATTGTATTATTAAAATGTTTACGCAGAGGCAGAAAAAGAGACTGAATCATCCTGACAATGTTTGGACTTGTGTGGAAAACAAAAACCCAGAGGAAAATAATCTACAGTATTACTAAAGAGTATATTCTTTGTTACTTTGATTGCAAGATCCTGAGTGCGATAAAGTACCATGACCGCTTGTAATATCAATCTGTAGTGATCTTGGGGTAACTGGATTACTCACTGGTCTACATGGAGGTTTCACGAAATACTTTTGTTTTCTATGCTTGTGGGATGGTCGTACAACAGAAACGCATTATGTTGTTTTGCATTTGAAAAGAGGGAGGAATTTTTATTAGGGACAAGAAATACAAAGAATATTCTCATGGTTGAACCAAAAAAAGGTCCCTCTTCCACCTTTGCATATATAACTTGCATCGATGAAGAATTTTGTTAACGCTCTGGATAAAGAAGGAACTGGATTGTGCTACCTAAGAGAAGCGTTTCCCTATTTAACATATTCATTGGGCCTCAAATGCAGAAACTTCTGAAAGATGACGTATTTGAAAGGAAGCTACAGGATCCTGCATTAACAGCTTAGCGATCGTTTTTTTTTTATTATTATTATTATCTGTTTATTCCCACAAGGAAATCACCCCGGGACGGCAAAGTGCCAGGAGGGTGCAAGTACATATCAGGGTACGAGATTTTAAAATAGCTGTGCGTGGATTCTTGGTAGAAGGAAGGAAGGTAATTATGAATCTCTGGTGTCAACTTATCCGTAATGTTATTAAAATATTGGCTGCCCAGTGTCTTTGAAAATTCGATTTCTTCACACCCAACTCATTTTTTACCACAAAATTTGGGAGATGTGAGGAGCAAGGGCAATGCTTTCATCAGGACATATCCTCCATGGAAAAGCGGTACCAATGTCCCTGGGTACTGCCATGTGGGAGATTATTGCTGGCTTATGCTGCACCAGCCGAAAAATAGAAGGGAATCACCAAGAAAGAGAAGAATGATGATATCTAGCTCAAGGCCTCAAACCCATACTCACCAGATGTGAGCCCCTGGATAATATGTGAAAAGCTTGCTAATAGTGCTGCGGAGAGATTTCGATCACTTCTGGTTTTAAAATGGATAAGACTCATTTTTTATGACATCGTATGTTGATCACTTATGTGATATTTTAAACTGGTCGTTCATTAAGCTACTAAAATATAGGTTTCAGTATGTCTTTCAATAGAGATGTGATAGAGACATAATATTGGTACTATATTTTTGGAATCAGCGTATCAATTTCCTTTAGAATCTGCAACTTTTGCTCCCGAAGTACTTTTTTTTTCTTTTAACCACGTAATCGTTGCTAGGGCCAGATTGGTAATGGCGTTGAAAACGATGCGACTGCACTGTCGATCCCTCTAAAAATATTCCTTGTCTTCATTCAATTTAAATTTTTTATTAAAAAAATAAATAAACATTTTTAAATTAAATAAAATAATACTGTATTTTTGATTTCAGAGTTACTTGATTCATAAAAACACATCCGTTATAATTTGTGGAAGTAAATATATTAAGTGTATTTTTTATATTACATAGGCCTCAAATAATTATTCGTACTTAGGGTCCTAAAAGTGTTAAGCCTGCTACTTCCCTGTGCCGGACCTCAAGGTCAAATGATTCGACTGTGTACAAAGGGTACTAGGAAAGTTTTGCAATATGACGCAACAATGAATCACAGGAAGCTGCTTGTTGCTGAATGTTGAGACATGTTCATACGTGCATAGTAGCCGCCGCGCCAAGTCGATGGGCTCAGTTATTCATTAGTAGTGAGAGTGTAAAGTGTTTGCGATGGCATCGTGGTCACGAAATGAGATAAGGACAGTTTTGCGGTATAATTTCGTGCGTGGTTTAACCATAGACCAGTGCTTAGAAGAAATGACTCTTGCACTAGATGATGATTGTCCACATTGTACAACGATATTCAGGTGGTATAGAGAATTCCAAAGGGGAAATTTCACTCTGGAGGATTCTGAGAGGCCGGGAAGGCCACGAACGTCAGTTACCGAGGAAAACGTTACTGCTGTGAGGAAAATGCTTGACGAAAACAGGCGAGTGACCTACCAACAGATAGAGGATACTTTGGGCCTAAATGCACCAGCAATTCGTTCGATTCTGCAAGATCATTTGCACGTGAAGAAACTTTGTTCTCTCTGGGTGCCGCATCAACTGACTGAAGAGCAGATGACACGACGTGTGACTTGGTGCCGGGAGATGTTAAAAAAGTTTGATAAGGGACAATCTCGGTATGTGAACAACATCGTGACAGGTGACGAGACTTGGCTGTACTATTACGATCTGCTGACCAAGGCTCAAAACAAAGTTTGGGTCTTTGATGATGACGACACACCCGTAATTGTCAGAAAATCCCGATCTGTAAAGAAGAAAATGATAGCTGTATTTTTCAAATCGAGTGGAATTGTGGAACGTGTCGTTTTGGACACGCAGAAGACAGTCACAGCTAAGTGGTATACTGAACAATGCCTGCCTAAAGTCGTTGGATCTATGAAGAACCTGCGGCCAAAGTCAAGAATGGACACCTGGTACCTCCATCACGATAATGCTCCAGCTCACCGCGCCAAAGCCTGCACCGAATATTTGACCACGACAGGACTGAAACTTCTGGAGCACCCTCCCTACAGTCCAGACCTTGCTCCCTGCGACTTTGCACTGTTCCCGCATGTGAAAATGAAGCTAAAAGGGAGGCGGTTTTCCAGTGATGAGGACCTTCTACGGGCTTGGGACAACGAGTGTGCTTTACTCCCTAGTGAAACTTGGCAGAACTGGTTTAAAGATTGGTTTCGGAGGATGGAGAGGTGTATTGAATGTAGAGGAAATTACTTTGAAAAAATTAAATAAACAAAGCTGTATTGCAAAACTTTCCTAGTACCCTTTGTATATATATATATTTTTCTTCTTTTTTAAAATGAATGTCACAGATTATGCCAATAAAAAAGCAAATATTATAGACAAAGTAGTGTAAACGCCTAGTCATTTGGCATCCTTGGGGATTGGGGGTACCTGTTAGATAAATTTGTCGGTTGGAAGAGTATTACTCTTTTAAGTGCGTATAAATACAATGACAGCACACACAACGTGGTCAGAAACCAAACTGACTATATCATGATCAACCAGTCTTTACAGAGCAGCATTAAAAGCACCAAGACATACCCAAGGGCAGATATTGATTCAGACAACAATCCAGTCATAACCGAGATCAAGCTGAGATTGAAGGCTACTAGGAGAAAGCAACCGACGAAGAAAGTTGACTTAGAGAAATTAAAAAAATCCAGAAAGGTATCAGTTAATGAAGACATGCCTTAACGAAAGAATGCAACACATCCATAAGCAGGAGGGGAGAGGAGAGTGGTAGAGTTTTAAATCTGTTCTGACTGAAACGAGCTCAGAATGGAAAATGTCTGAAGGACTGGATGACAGATGAAATTTTGACACCCATGGAGAAGCGCAGAGCATTTAAGAACTGCAATGCACTTAGGTATAAGGAGGTGAATAGACTGATTAAGAACAAAATTAAAGGAACTAAAGAGAGCTGGGTCAGATAAAAATGCAGAGAAATAGAAGCTCTGCAAGAAAAACCTGATTATTTCAATCTTCACAAAAATATTAAAGAAATTTCAGGAACTAATAGAAGGAAACAACCAAGACATGTAGACATGTATAGTATCTTATGTAGGACGGCACCTGAATGAAAGTTCAACTCTGTCTTTGTACACTGTGATGGTTACAGAGCACTGTAACAGTCCAGAAATGTGTGTAACGTTATGTTCGTGCAGTGTGTGTGTGTTGTTGTGTTGTTTAGTTGTTTCTGGCCGTTTTGTCAGGCGGTCACCTGGAAAGCCTGCCCAGTGTCCGTCTACACCACGGGGAGGTAGGCCACAACTGCGCAGGAACCATGGCCAACCTCAACAGTCACGTACTGAATGTCCAAAGAGGGTTTGGAGCTATTCAAAAGAACCCCGTGGCCGGCAACAGCGCACGCACGCGCGCGCGCACACACACACACACACACACACACACACACACACACACACACACACACACACACACACTCATTCCCAGGAGACAGGACAGCAGAAGACGAAGAAATAAAGATGAGAATAGCACAAAGTAAAAAAAAAAAAAAAAAAAAAAAATATATATATATATATATATAAGAAGAAAAAAAAATTAAAAATAAAAAAAAAACCAACCAAATTCAATTCGAAATGACAAAGGTGAGATTATCATGGAAGAATCAGAAAACTGGACATGTAGACTAAATACATAAAAGACATCTTCGCCGACAGTGAACGTGAGCTAGATGACAACAAAGATGCAGTGGTAGGGCCATCCATCCTAAGATCCGTGGTGGAGAGAGTGATTAAATCAATGAAGAATGGAAAAGCCAAATGACTTTTGGCTTTTCCCTTCAAATTGCTCGACTACAAAAAGACCGACATTCTTGTTGAATTTATTTAATAGAATTTACAAAACAGGTAACATAAAACAAATAAAAAACGTTGATGTCAGTCAGTCCCGAGGGATTAGCTGACATCAACGCTCATCACGCTTCCCAAAAAACTAAACACCAGGACTCGTGGAGACTTCAGACTAATCATCTTGAGGAGCCAAGTCCTCAAAATGCTCCTAAAAATAATTCAAAATCGGATTTTCAGGAATTGTGAGGAGTCGATGAACGATGCGCAGTTTGGATTTAGAGGACTGGGTACAAAATAAGCACTATTTTGTGCCTAGGTCATGATGCAAAGAACACCAGATTGATACCCATCTTTGTTTTGACTTTGAGAAAGCCTTTGATCGAGTCCAACACGCTAAACTCATCAAGATCCTTGAGGAGTCCGGCCTTGATGAAAAGGGCATCCGAATAATCAAATAATCAAACACTTCTACACAAACCAACTGGCATCTGTTATAGTTGATGCCAGAAAGATAGAAAACATCAACAATGAACTTGGAATGAGGCAAGGATGTGTACTCCCCCCCCCCCCCCGTTTCACATTTACTCGGACGTCATCTTCAAGAGAGCATTAGTCCTTGATCCTTTTCCTTGAAGCTCACCTTAACGCCGCAATCCGGCAATGCGACATGAAGATGGCTTACCAACCAACCTTGCAGTTTTCCACCTATATATTCTTTGTACATTGTGATGTTTTTAATTGTATTATACTTTGAGTGTTGAGCTGTATTTACTTTTTATTCGTTCACATATGTATTTTTATATTTAATTTATTAATTTCTTTTTCTTACATATTGTAATATTACTGTTAACCCCTGGCCTTGTGGCCGTGAAGGGCTTATTGCAATGTATCCATTGTATCACTGTTATTATTATTGCAATAAAGATTTCTAAATTAAGGCATATTTGTCAAAGGTAGATTGATTAACAATCTTCGCTATGCAGATGACACAGTACTTTGTACAACTAAGATGCAGGACTTGCAGATACTGCTCAATCGTGAGTGAAGAAAGTGAAAGAATGGGCCTCGGGATTAATATCGACAAGACTAAGCTCATTGTCCTTAGTGGGGCAATACTAACACCTCCCCTCGTGTTAAATGGAAGGCTGACAAAGAGAGTTGACAAAATCAAATATCTAGGCTGTTGGATCAATGACAAAAACGAACCGGATATGGAAATAAAAGCAAGGATTGAAATGGTCAGGCAGTATTTTCGTAAAATGAGACCTGCATTGTGCAATGGAAACCTGGGTCTCCACCATAGAATCCGAATGATGAGATGTTACCTTTGGTCAGTTTTGTTGTATGGTGCCAAGACATGGACACTGAAAACTAACACCTCGAAAAAACTAGAAGCATTTGAAATGTGGACATACAGAAAAATGCTAAAGGTACCATGGACAGCAAGAGTGACCAATGAGAGTGTCCTGCAGAGAATTGTAAAAAAAAAAAGAAAAACGGCGTATCTTGGACACCTGAAGTGGGAACAATAAATACGCAATTCAGTTCTCCCCGCAATAATTATTGAGGGGAGAATGGAAGGAAGAAGACAGCATGAGAGAAGACGTACATTGTAGATTGATAACATTAAGAATTGGACAGGACTGGACACCGAGCAGCTGATCAGAGCTACTAGAGACAGAGAGACATTTGCTGTGGTGGTCGCCGACCTCCGGTAGGAGATGGCACACAGAGAAGAAGAAATTACAGTACAATGAAATGCCTAGTGTGAAGTTAAATTTCTTAATCACACCAATATGTACGCCATACATTATTTCCTTTGGGTTTTTTTTTTTTTTTTTTAATATTTCCTTTTAGTGAAATAATACGACCTCCAAATCAGACAGCCTTAGAGCCCAGCTCCGGAATGAAACCTTATCAGCACTTCTACCACCTTATCTATCATAGCGCAACATAAAATTGTATATCAGCACACTGCACTTTGTTTTCATTGTGATATAACGCTGTACTGCGCATAGAAATAAAGTGCAATTTACGCGCTAAATAAAGAATACGCCAACCAATAGCGTACTCGCATTAAAATGTCCATTCTGTTACTAACCATAGTGTAACAAAGATGCGAAAGTTATTATTTTTTTTCTGACACGTATCCAACCATTATATCATTATGTGTATGGGAAAATCGCTCCCGAATTACGACCTACTTTCTCAGAAACGCGTTATGTTAAGATTTGAGAGATTACTATATAAAAAGAGCTCACAACGTAATGGCAGTCTCACACCCATACACTGTGAGCTCTCAGTTCATTAGTTATCTTAATTAAGTTTGATAAAACTTCGAAAAATTAGTTAGGTCTAGCGATATACAATACAAACTTGTATTCTCGATCCTTACTGTGTATGTACATCAAGTATGTACCAGGGTTAACAACATAATAACACAGGGATTGAGACATTCGCAAGCAGGGAGCTGACAACAGGTAATATCTGATGACTGATATCGGCAAGGTTCCCGAAACGTCACCTTAATGTACAGGAATTTAGTTTTTAACTGAATAAACTATCTTAATATTCACGTGGTATAATTAGAAAAATAAAGCCTGTAAAACTCCTGGCCATGTCGCCGTGATAAGTATTATTGTTCCTAGTACTTGTACCGTACTTAGCAGCAATAAAGATAATTTAATTTAATTTAAAGTACAATCAGAAATCTGTAAACAAGCGTGAAAAAGTAAACTGCATTTTCGAGATAGTTTTCAGATTAAATGTTTTAAAATATAAGAATGGTCAGCAAACATCTCTGAACGCTAATGATAGTAATTTTATTATGAGGAAGTGACGTAATGGTAAGATTAACTACATCGGCAAACGACGCTAAATGTCATTGAGATAAACTAATATGAATTCTGGGATTTGTGTTTTACCCTCGAATACAAACAACTTTTGTGAACTAAATTGAATTAATTTTGTCCACATTACAGCAAAACTTCAGGAAAAAAATTAAAGAAAACAACTGTAGTATTGCTATCGACGATATGGTATCACTGCATAACACGTGACCCTGACTTGCGGACTGCAGTTTAATGACCTTGAACTAGATAAAAACCTTGAGGTGTAGCTTCTCTGTAGGACCTTACGTTTCGGCTCTTATCGTTAGAGGTCAGCACCTGCTATTTTAATCTTGAAGTAGGAATAGCCTGACAATGCTCTGAACTCCAGCAAGTTTACTGAAACTTTCTTCGGTACGAGTCATGGAACAGGGCAATGGCAGCGCGCGTGGCAAAAGACTAAGCCGTATGAAAGTTTACTTCTTTGTCTTCC
The DNA here is from genome assembly GCF_048544385.1 of Mastigoproctus giganteus. Classification (NCBI taxonomy): domain Eukaryota; kingdom Metazoa; phylum Arthropoda; class Arachnida; order Uropygi; family Thelyphonidae; genus Mastigoproctus; species Mastigoproctus giganteus. The sequence goes on from NC_143577.1 coordinate 203,976,971, forward strand.
ATATCTATAGTAAAGGTAAGTTATCTTTAGCTTTCGATATAGTTTAAGACACTATACGCGATCTTTGGTATAATTTAAATTTAGGCTTAAGTAATAAGAAGGGAGTGTTACAAAACTTACATTTTATCGGATGCGTAAATCGGTACCACGTAATACGTTACGCACCAACAGCCACATAAACATTCTGATATATTCCCGAATCCCAATAGCATCAATATTACTTCCGCGATACGGTCGATGTATCAGTAACCACCAGAAAGCTTTCACAGTTCGAAGGTTCGCTTTATCTTCTTCTCTTTGCAAAAGCCGTCGTCTGCAACAATTCTCTGAAGTCCAGTGCCACCTGTCAGTTAAGACTATCAACACGCGTAACCAGATCAATATTCGTTAAAATATTCAAACTATTGAAGCATAAAGTGTTAAGAATAAACCTAAGTTTTCTCAATAACCGGATAGCGAAAGAATTTCGATCATAGGTCACAATAAAAGATAATGAATTTACGTTCTCCAACTTCCACGTTTAAAAAGTTAGCAATGAAGTTCCAGAACACATGCATTTGATATGTGAAGTGTTTTCGTAACCGGCATCTGATGTGAATATACTTGATCGATATCACGAAAAATATTTAAAAAATAATAAATATTATTTTGAAATGGATGAAAAGAAGGGGAAGCGATTATAACCTGCATATATTTATATATTCAAGCATTTAATAAAATATTTAAATACACAACATAGTTTTTTTTGTGATTAATAAAAACAAGGTATGGGCAATCATAAATGGGATAATCTCAGGAATGTGGCTTGAACTGGATTGGTTGCTACAATAATAATGAAGGGGTCGAAGCTGTTGTTACGGGGGAGCGGTTGAATGCACTAAATTGTGTTTCGTGATTTGTGAATGGCTCCATAAAGGAACCTTTTTTAGCTAACTATTTTTGTTTAGTTCGTTGTTATTTATTATTTTATTTCAATTATTAGGGAATTTTTCTCCCTATTAGGCACACATTAAATTAAACTTTATGCTATTCATTTATTTTTACTGATCAGATTAAGATAAAAAGTTGGAGACCATTGTTTTTGTATAGCAAAAGTTAATAAATAAGATGAAATATGAATTAGCTTCATCTAACTTTCATATCAAAAGAAAGGAAAAGAAGAAGACCCGGCACATTTCTAATAAATTCATTAATAATGAGATTCACAGGATCCGCTGTAAGCCATTTTCTTTCTGGGCTTGAAGGGAAAGTGAAGTCGTTATGTTGAAATGATAGCTAACTACCGGAAAGCTAGGAGCTTTCTCAAGCGACAACTCTTTCTCTCTCTCTGTCTACCCAAGGGGAAATTCGCGGGCCTTTATTTGGAACGATCCACGATGACTTGCAGCTGTATTATCTAGGACAGAACTCTAAACTACGAGCTGGTTTTCCTGCTGGCTGTGAGAGCTTCTAACGCATTATTTAAAAAGGAAGTCAATATAGAACGTTCGAAAAAGATCCAGCGTCAACTGTGATAGCGACCTGAATCGAAATTAAAATAACGTTTCATTTGTCTAATTAGCATGCATGGTTACTGGAGAGAATCTCCAGCTGTAATGTGCATTGAAATGGTGGCGTACGTAGTTAGTTCTTTACATAGACTTATTCCATATAAAATTATATAGATAGTTCATTAAAATCTGCACAATACACTATAGCAACATATAGTTACTATATTTTATGTAGTATATAGATTTCGATTAATTCTGAACTGATAAGTGTCAGTCAGTTATACAAAAATGTACACGAAACAGAAAACTAATAATAAAAAAATAAAAAAAACATTCAAGTTAAATATGGATGACTATTTTAAAATTATCTGTTGCATGCCGGATTTAGAGGTCGGAGGCACTAGTGTAAAGTGTAAAGTGTATTTAGGGTCATACGGCACCAGGGGCTTCCCCCATCTCCGCGTTGTTTACATTGTGATGGGTGTGCCAGTTTGCTGGAAATGCCAGAGATTTAAAAGTGTATGGATATTGTTCATATGTAGTGTCGTGTACCGTTGTTTATCTGGTCATTTAGCCGCTGGACCCCTACTGAGGCCCAACGTTGCCCCACTTTCGCTCCGTGGAGGCAGACCAGGTACACCAGTATTATAATTAATTTACTCTGGCAGGTCCTGCCACCTAATTTCCTGAGATTTCAGTGGCTAGGACCTTAAAAAAAAAATTCGCACGTTGTATGTTGATCACATACATGTTTTCCGGTTTGAAGGGGTTGCATTTGAAAATTTAATGGCCGAGGAGAGGGCGAAATAATTTAGAGAAGCTAGAATTTTGGTGTGGGTCTTTCGCTGGCATAGAGATAGAGAGGGGAGGAGACTGAAGGCTAGGGGGGGGAATAGCTAGGAAAGACTGGGGTCAATAGAGTAGACGACCCCAGCATGTGCCAGTGGGGCATGCCCATGCCCCACCAGAGAGAAAGATGTGGGATGGCAGGGGGGAGGCAACAAGAAGGCTGTCGCCTCCCCCTCTGCCAGGGAAGGAAGGAAAGTGTGCCCGGCAAGGGAGCCGGCACAGGTCGCCATATGGCCTGGCAGCTGCATGTCTGCTTGAGTCAGGTCCTTGTTGTCCCATCCGTGTGTAGGTTCCTGTCTGTGGTTGTCACTTGGCAGCAGGACAGGTGCCTTAGTCAGGTCCGTAGTTGTGGGTATTTAGTCCAGTCTGTACTTATGTCTCTATCTGGAGTTATGGTCATTAGTTATTGGATCCTGGGTCCATTTGTTGGATCCGAGTTTGTCGAGTCCGGGTGTTTTTTTTTTTTTTTTTTATGCTGTTTCTTCCTGGGATGCAATCCCTTTGTGAATTGTCTTGATGGTGACTGTCCGTGCACCTTATATGGTTGTTTGCAAAGTCATATATTGTGGGCCTGAGAAAGGCTATTGTGGCTGTGGGGGCGGAAGAGTATGCCTTCTGTGAAAAAGATCTTGTGCAAAGTTTGCCAGTGCTTTGTAGCTGTGCTCCTCCTCCAATAAGCGTTCCTCTTGATTCTCTGGTACATAATGTAATTCTGTAATTAGTCGGCATCGGAGGTCTTCATAAAGCTTGCAGTGGTACATTAAATGCTCCCACGTTTCCACTAAGCCACAATGACAGAGGGCAGTATTGCTCAGTCCAAAGGTCATTAGTTTGAATCTGATGGCGGCATGGCCAGTTAGGAGGTACGTGGCCAGCAATCCTGGGGAGAGCCAGCTTGGGTATTTTGGGTATACGGCCGAGACAGTTGGGAGGAATTTTCGCGTTATTTGCCCTTTTGTTGAGTTTTGCCACCGTGTTTGCCAGGTTTGCTGAAGATGTACAGTTAGTCTTCTTTTTTCTATTTTCGGTTCGCTGGCTACATTTAATGTGAAATTTAGGCAGGTATCCGGTATGCCTCTGGAAAGGCTGTAGAGGAGTCCACTGCGTATCACTTCCAGGTCCAAGGGGAGGGCACCCGTGAGCACCTGAAAAGCGCGTGTGTACTCACTGTTTTGCAAGCTCGTGAGATAGTCAGTAAGATATACTCTATATGGTTTCTAGTTTTCTTTTATTAGTTGCAGTGGTTGCTTTCTTGTACCAGACACTGGAGGCATAGAGGATGACTGGCAGGAACACAGTTTTGTGAAAAAGAGCAAGGGTTTTCTTCTTTATGCCCCAGTCCTTGCGGGTGATTCTTGCAAATAGTGACGAGTAATTTCTGATTTTATTTCTGAGATAGTTAAGATGGGAAGTGAAGGATAGGTTTCTATCAAGGACAACCCCCAGAAATTTCATTTCTGTGGTCAGTTTGACGGTGGTTCCTTGTACTTTTATTTGGGGGGGGGAGTCTCCTGGTGTCCAGGGTTCCCCGAAGTAGGATGGAGCTTGTCTTAGTGGATGATATCTTCAGGTTATTTTCGTCAGCCCATTGTTGTAGAGTGGCGAGCGCCCGGAGGCACTGGTGCACATTTTGGACGGGCTTCCACTCAAAAAAACAGCTGTTGTTGTAGAGTTTTAGGCGCATCAGCGACTTAGTACATATTGCGCCGTATATATTATGTCTGTAAATGGTGTGTGTTCTCTTGTCGATTTGCTGTTTGCTAGACGAAAAACCCGAGTTTCCGAGGGGGACTATGCTATCTCCCTGAGACCTACTAAGTCAGCCACGTTGTGAAAATGAGCGAAATATATTTACTATATTTTTTTATGTAGTACGTATATAGATTTATATATAGTATGTAGTATTTTAAGAAAAAATAGTCAAATTATTAATGACGTGCTAGAAATACCTTTTTTTTTTCTTTTACTCAGGCATTTTTAAAATTTTTTTTCGATTTGGAATATTTTAAACACCGTTTTATCAGCATGCTAATTAATGCCGTGCTTAACGAGGTCTTCGTTTGGTCTATAAATGTGTGACGCTGAGTTGCGGGAAATGTCTGCGATAGCGTTTCAGTGAATGACCTTTCAGTACTTCTTTTTTGTATGGCCATGTTATTACACGTAAAGCTTTCTCTCAATAAGAAAAGCGAGAAAACAATACATTATAAGTACTGATTGCTTCTAGACTAGGCTATGGTATAGCATTTGAATGGACAATTTGTTTCTAATCGCGCAGCATCTGTGGAATCCCCTCCTTTTCTTTCTTGATTGTGGGCGTTTCCTCTTCTGTTCAAATTCTATGTTAACGAAATTTTTAAATTGTATATTACGAGGCAAGATAAAAAAATCCTACGCTGACATTATATTCAGAAATGCCTTGTATCAGCCTCATCAATGCATTCATCGGTGATTTGGTCATCTGTTCCATCTATGTAAGTTTATGGGCCTTGAATATTGGCTCCTCGCTTGGTAACTGGCAAGTTCTTTACTATCTCTAGAGCATTGCTATACTCTAACTTAGACATCATCCCTTGCAAGCACCAAATCGCATCAAGGAACATCCATATCCTTGTGCAATGCTTTGCTGTTGCAAATCTTGTAAATACCATCTGTAGTCCAAGAATAGCAGGGAAAAAAATGAAATCGACCCACGTCTACCACCCTGCTATGTTCTCAACAACTTGGCCAGTCTATGGAAAATATTCCCTTCGAACACAAGAGTTCTTCAGTGTATTCGGAATAGATCCTAGAAAATTCTGTGAAGAGAAATCATACAGAATACAGGTCCTAAGAGAAACATACCAATGATCCGGTTCCGACAAGTGGTTGCTAGAAAATGAGGTGCTCCTAACTCTCGCTCTGAAGAAATGTCTGTATCAAAGAGCTCAGCCCGGAAGGCAAAGACCAGAAAATGCAGTTCCGATGGTAGTGTTAACAGGGATATTGATCTTAGGCTGTTCTGTTATCTGCAGAGAATTTTCTGTAGCTTAATTAAGATAGTCCTAAGTCGTTGAAACTGTTATATTTCTTTGTACACCCTTCTAGTTCAGATGTCTGTTTAGGAATGACCAAATTTTGACAATAAACAGGTAGTATCCGTGTTAATTTCTTAAAAATAGCGAAAATCGAGCAGTGATAAATGAAAAATGCTGATAAAAAGATTCAAATACGTAATTCTGAAATGACCATGCAGATTAAAATGCAAGTAAAATGTTGTGCTTGTTTTCGTGGTTATCTTTTAAAATATTTGCAGATAATTTACAGATGCGATCTACGAGGATTCGCAGTTTTGCTGATGAAACTTGGCTTGTGTTATTGATTACGTCATTGACTTCGTGAAGCGTGCTGTGACGATTTTTACCCACCACCACTTCCTCCTTTGCTGGTTTGTTTGCGCGCGCGCTGAATCGACAAAATTTCTATTCACTTCGTTTCCTGTGGGCACAGAATAACAGAGGTGGTTCTGTGCTTGGTTGTACAAGGTGATGACAACATGGTTTCCTCTGTAACCAGTGGTAGAAATTTAATCCATACAATAACTGATTAATACATTGCGTAATTCTCAAATTGGACTTATTAATTCAGTCTTCACTCCGACTTTATTTTACCTCTTGGTCGCCAGAGGACAAATCTTCGGTTTTCTTGAATCTAAATTTGATTATTATTTTTTTTTCAGTCCAAATTGTTTTCTGAGGCAGGATTAAATTAATTATGGGTGACTTATTTCTCATTCCTATGTATCACATCTATTAGCCTTCCGAACATGGCAGATGCGGAATACCCTGCCTACTAGCGGTTGATATTGTGATATTCACACGAGTGCTCTGTGTAGCTGGCAGGGTTTTTTTAATATCAAGTTGTACCAAAATGTGTAGTTTAAAAAATACCCCTGCAATCCTGAGCATTTTTATTTCAATACGTACAATATAGTTACCATACTTGGGCAATACCTTGAGATCAGTGTCCTTTGACTCTCATCTAACTATAGTATAGCTCGACAACTTAAACGGTGTTTTTCGCTTGGTCAACGTGAAATAAACCCCTACCGAAGTGGGGAAATCACGTGGGAATAGAGGTGATAATACAGTTAACAAGGTGTTGTTTTTATGTTTTTTTTTTCAGGAAAAACGCCTTTATTTTCGAAAGCTTAATTTAATACTGTCCAATTCTAAAAAAATTTCCAAGTTCATATCCTGATGACACTCTCTCGTCATCAGGATATGATTTTACAACCCTTACCTCCTGGAGAGCGATTATTAATTAACAGAGGGCCCTTTCCGATTGGCAACAGTATATCACTTTCATTAGTAGACTACCAACATCTCTCTGTTGTATGACTAGTATGCCCATACGTCTTGTCACTAAATTTCTTTTATTTCTTTGTCTTGCAATCTGGTATATTGTATTTCTTACAAGTATTGTTCTCGCATGACCACTACTTACAGTACTGTTTTCCGATGAGCAGTTTTATCCTGAGATTGGCACTTTTACCCCCATTTAAATTCACTTTTTTAAAGTTTTCAAGGTATTCTCTGTTGCAGTCAAAATCCAAGTTAGTTTTCACTGTTGCCAGGAGGCGTTTTAAGGTCAGAGAAATTCTTTTATCATACGTTACGAATTTTAAAACGAATAGCATACAGTATAAAATTGAAAATATTAGGAAAGATTAGATATTATTTTGCGAGCCTGACCTCATTGCCTTTCTCGTACTGGCATTTTAACACCGATAAGGCGCACTTTTTTGTCCAGTTATAGCCACTCGGGCTATAACTGGACAAAATAATGTTTGTTAATATTTGTTTCTCATCTGATGACCCAGGTCAGGGTCACCAGAAAAGAAACAAACATTTTCAGATCGTCCTAAGATTAAAAGAGTCGTTATGAGAGGATAGGAAAGATCTATTCTTGGCGCAAACATCAAGTAGCAAAGAGGATGCAGAACCATTTTGTTCAAGGCTGTTGTTGTTTGGTTTTTAGGAGCATTAGCAACTAAGGCCATATTGCTCCGGGAATATGCGGTGGTCATTCCCTGACCTTTCCGCATCCTCCGTATTTGGTGGTGACGGGCTCGAACCCCGGTCTAATCAAGAAGCGTGTGCTACGCACTGCTGCTCCTTCCCACCTGGCTACGGAGGCGCCTTTGTTCAAGGCGTATTCACTACAGTGGACATTACCTTAGTTCCATGATCCGTCCTAAAAGTAATTTAAGGATTCTCCCTGGTTTAGGACAATGTTTTTTAAAATTTTCAAGGCGATATGGGATGGAAATTTGGTTATAGGCTAACATAATGGATTGGCTTGCCATAGTATATTGTCCAGATCGCAATCACATTACTCATTTAAACTTAGCACTATATATATTAGATTTCTTTAATTTCTGTTATTGCATATCGGTATTTTAATGAAATAGACGCAAGGAACAGTGCAAACTAGATTCACTTACTCTATAACTCGCTAGTATCACAAAGTTAAACTCTTTGATCGGTTTCCTACTCTTAAATACTGACTGTCGTGTGGACAGATTATTTTTGAGCTATTAGGCTGTCCAGTTCTAATGGAGTGGACAGCCTAATAGCTTAATGATTCCTAATGGATTATAAAATGAACTAATGGTAGTTAATGAACCACAAAATTTTTAAATAATTACAAATTACATTCAGTGTACATCGTCCTCATTACATTCAAAGGAGTCTTCCAGCTGCTTATCCGTTCTGGTCCTCAGCTCCATTGACAAGCCTGAAAAGTTACCCCGGTGTGGAATGCTGAATGTAAGATGGCTCAACAAAAACTCTTAGAAATAACCTCCCTCTTCCACAATTTTGAGGGGGGGAGACATCTTATACCCCAATGGCGACTGGGAGTCGTGGAAATTAATCATGCAAGAGACAAGATAAACGTAATCACTCTAGAAAAACTACTCTCGCCAGACCTAACTAGCATGAAATTTAGGAACTAGAATTTAAGGTGAACTGCTACGTCTCCTACAATCCAAACTTAACAAGCTCCACTTGTATTTTGCTCACACATGTATTTTGCAAACTGCTCACACATGTATTTTGCAAATACTGTTTAATTCCTGAATAACCACAATATCAACACATAGCATCTCTGCACCTTTTAGAATATAAATCAAATGTTCCTTTTGTGATTTTCGGACTTGACCACATTTCCAAAGATTTCTCTTCCTAGGTTCTATAAAAAACATTCAGATTGCCCTTGTGGCTAGCACAGTTGGTAGAATCGGCGTCCTACCCACATCGGGTGGAAAATACTTGAGTTCGAGTCCCATTGTTGACATGAGGAATTTTTATGGGCTTTTTTCACAACGTGGCTGAGTTAATCGGTGTCAGGCGACTGTAGCATTGTTTTTCCTCCCGGGATTCTGGTTTTTCGCTCAGCAAACAGAAAATCGGCCACGGAACACGCAATTTACGGACACCATACACGGAGCAATTGTCCTTAGTCGCTGATGCTCCTAAAACTCTATTACAACAACACTTTTCTGATCAAAAGTTCAGAATCATAGTGTAAAATTGCTAAAATTGCTTACATATTATATATTAATTAAAGTTATCCTGGGAAGCTGATTTTAGCGCACCGGACTGTTGCTTGAATCATACATATCTCCTAGCGAATCCGTAAATGAGAAGAGGTAATATGTGCCTCCTACAGCTTGAACCGAAAGAACATTTCACGCATCGACTATGAGCGCCCGTTCGCTCTGTGGGTTTCCTCTGCTTGCTTCTTTGTCTTTCTTGCCGTTTCCTGCTATTTTAATTCAACCTAGTTTGTCTAATCACCACTTAGACGAGATTATACATAGCGGATTTGGATCGAGGGATTCCAGGCTTTTTGTTCCAATTACAGTATTTCTAACTGGTTCCGGATATTCAGGAGGTCTGTGAAATAGATGGGACATTCAAAAATCATGCTGTTGATTGCCACAAAACCTGATCATTCGTCGTGGACCAAAAGATTTGAGCAATTACATGCATCATATCCTATGGTAAGAGATCCAGTAGCTACAAGCATTTAGCTCTATCTAAAGTACCCTTGTACAAATGTGCTGTTTACCAGAAGTGAAAAGGAAAGTTAATTAGCTGCTTACAGATGAAAAGACAATTTGTGTTCGGCGGCCAGGTGTTTCTTACTTTTCAGGTTGGCTTGAAAGCATTGGTATCTGCCCTTTTAGTCTAACAATAGGAATGTTTAAATATTCAACATTAAATGGTACTCTGAGATAGCAAATCGCATCCCCGCAGGAGTTGTTGACATAATTATGGGATACAACTAGAAAGTACTGAAGTTTGTCACTAACACATTCAGTCAGATGGTTCAGTCAGGTGACCGCATTCAGTGCTGCGGGCTGGATAACCTTGATTTTACCATTGTTTTTACAATGATAAGAAAGCGAATAGTGCACCAGGTAATATTAATAACCAGACTTGTTCGTATTTCTTCCAATTTCATCTTTTCAGCTAATTTCCAAGGTGTTGCACTATTTCCTTTCAAATGAGCCGTGGAAACAAACTTGAATCGATATGATGGAAATATGTATATTAGAATTAATTTAATTTTATTTTATTTTATTAATAGCAAGATACACAACAGGTAACCATTAACAGTGTATCTGAAATCAGATCAATAAACATAATAACAATAATATGAAATCCAACAGGACGATAAACATTGATATAGATTCAAATAATAAAAGCATATGTACAAAAGAGGATTGTATTAAGTTAAGTTACTGGTAAAACAAGTAATAATTTATCAGTTAGAGAATAGAAAAATAATATAACAAATAATAAGCTACAATAATTAGATGTGAGCTAGTCACTTTGCAGTTTAAGAGAAGAGGCAAACTTGTGGATGGAGTTCATCAGTGATTGGGAGTTGTCAAAGAAGTCAATGAGAGAGTCATTTGCTGATTTGCTGATTCTGTTCAGTGGACTGAACTTCATAAAGTCTGTGTTGGCAGAGTCAAGGCGAAACGGTGTAAGGTTCCTGACTTGTCTACAGGGAGCATTGAAGTTTATTTTACTCAGGATATCAGATGCTTCATAGATTCCAGTGATTACTTTGGCTAGAAGGGCGATGTCGGCAGTAACTCTTCTAGTGCACAGAGGCCTCAGATGAAAGTAATCACACAGCGATTCATAATACACTGAATGGTAGAATAGAGGATTGCGGTACGTAAGGTAACGGACAAAATTTTTTTGGACTGCTTCAGTTTTGTTAGTTAAAGTCTTTGTATGAGGATTCCAGATGGGTGAACTGAATTCAAGGATTGGCAGAACAATAGTTTTATAAAGGATAACCGCATATCTGTAGTTTTTGAACTTTTATGTGTTCCGTTTGATGAATCCCAGTGTTTTGAATGCTTTGCTGGTGATTTTAAGGACATGGGCATCGAATTTAGCACTGCTGGAAAAGAGAATCCCCAAGTAGTTAACTTGGTCACACCTTTCGATGATCACAGAGTTAACAGTGTACTCCGAATTCATTAGTTGTGGAGATCTGCAAGATGAGAAAGAGATTACTTTGCACTTCGAGGGATTAGCAGACAAGCCATTCAGAGATAGCCACAGAGAGAATTTATTGAGAGCACATTGAAGCTGTTGAGAATCGGTAATCTCCTTCACTGCTGAATAGATCTTAAGATCATCTGCATAGAGAGCAACTTGAACATTAGAGGTGTAGATGAAAGAAGGAAAGATGAAATTCAAAGTATGATTGTATAAATGGCGGTAACCAGGGTTCCCCCTATACGCCGCTGGTGCTGTAAGGGCATATATATATATATATATATATATATATATATATATATATATATATATATATATATATATATATCAGAAAAAATGAATCAGCAGCTGCATATAAGTATGAGTATTTGGCAAATTTAGTCTCTCTGGGAGTCTAAATTTGGCACCAGTTTCCATGTAACTGTGTAGTTGACTCTTACATCAATTGTCTTCGATATTTTCGATGGGTTTCTACAGTAGAACATCAGAATTACTCACCTCCTTTTACAGAGCTTAGTCTGAAAAAGAAAACAAAAACCTTCATAAATTTAATTCCTTCACTAAAATTTGCAAATAAAATCCTATTATGGCTTTTAACAGAGCTTGGATGATATGTAATATTTAAGTAATCAATATAACTGCATGTACTTCTCAGTGTATATAAAAGCATACATTAAGTGGTCTAACGGCCTGCCATCTCAAAGAATCATCTAAACGACGATGACTTGCAGTACTGAGTACTGGAGATGTGGCTATCGCGTGAGCAAGCCAAAAAGCGGGAATGAAGTGATGTGGTCGCAACCCATGTTTTTATAAGCATGAATAATTTGCATAATGTGCGGCTCTCTAAGGAAATCGATACATCGATTTCTATTGGATACTCAGAATTTTCATTGCATGCCTATTATGTCAAATATTCACTTTTGGTGACACTGTTGACAATAAAATATTCACGAAGAACCTTTTTATTCAGTTAATTTTGTCTAGCAGTGTATTTTCAGTGAAATTTTATAACTATTGGAGACGTTGTGTATTCCAAAAAACGAAGAAAATTTCTGAAATTTTAAATCGAGAAAATAAATAAGTAAAACTAAAGTAACAGAAACTTTTATTAAAATTTTACATCCTGAATGCAAATAATGGGCCTGATGAGCGTTAACAAGGGCATGAATATTAGGCTGAAAATTTATGAGTGTGAGTCTTAGATCACCGCGTTCATCTACATTAAGTCTGTTTCTTATATGGCTGAATCCAGCTTCAACCATACAAGAACTTGGGAATTCCAGCAAAAATGGATCAGCTGCCCATAGGTATGGGTATTTAGCAACAATATTTTCATTGTTCCAGTAATCACTTAAGTCTGAAGAATGTCCTTTGATCACATCTAGAAGAAAAATATTTATACTAAGTATTGATACTGCTTCTTGAGTTAAGACGAGTATCAGTCAATTACACCCAAGGAAAACCAATCTATTATAACACGAAACATTCTTCAAGCACTGAAAGACAGTGGTCACTAATCTGCTGTCTTCACTACGATCGAAGTATTAAAACTGACGTAGACAGCAGACACTTAGATGCAAAATACGAGGGATAGAGGGAGTTGAAAACAGCCTTTATCTCACCTCATGGTTTATCTCATGGCTATTCCCAACCTCGTGTTGTTTGGCATTACAAGAATGCAAAATGGGATAACCTGCGAGATTTCTTTTCTTCTTTTCCTTGGTCGGATTACTGTTTCCAAACTTCTGATGTAAACGTTTGCTCAGATCGTGTCAGTGGAATTATCCTTGCTGGAATGGAATCCTTTATCCCACACTCCACTTTAAAATCTCGTCCTTTATCTAAACCTTGGTTTTCCAATAAATGTGCTAAGGTTCTTCAAGAGAAGAACGTTGCATATCGTAATTGGCTTGTTTCCAATTCTTCAGTTTCATTTTCTGCCTACACCAAAGCTCGCAACAATTGTAAAGCAGTTATTAATCAGTCCAAACTAGATTTTGAACAAGCTAAGAGTAGAAAACTTGATTCTTGCCCTAATGGTAGCGGAGCATTCTAGTCTCTTTCCAAAGCTATTGGCCGCAACTTTTGCCCATCTCTGCTCCCACCTCTGTCAAAACCAGATGGTTCTGTTGTCACTTCAGCCAAGGATAAAGCTGATCTGTTAGCATCCCATTTTCCTTCCAACTCATGTAACGATCTTGGTAAAACACCTCCCACCATTCCCAACACACTCCATTCAATGCCTCCTATGATCTTCCGTCAAAAGGATGTCAGAAGGATTTTGACGATAGGAAAACTATCGATCTACCGTATCGATAGTTTTCCTGGCCTTGATGCTAAGAAAGCTCCGGGTCCTGATGGTATTTCTCCACTTGTTCTTAAAACCTGTGCTCCTGAACTTACTCCTGTTCTTTGCCACCTTTTTTCCACTTTCTTATTCACGTTCAGCATGACTCCGTCTATATTGTAACACCTTTAATCCAGAGAAGATTTTTTTTAGATAGGCTTACCCGCCTATCCTTAACCCATCCACGGTATTAGCCTACTGTCCTTTTTTACAGATACTTCCATGGGCACTGTTCTTCTGAATTTGCTTCTATAATTTCCTTCTTTCAGTGGAACTATAGCGCGGGTTGCAAACCGAAAGTCTGTAGAAGCGCATTACCCAGTTTGCATCCGTTAATGATCTCTACTTTTGGTCTCTGGATAAACTTACCCTCCAAATGTGTAATTTCTAAAAAAAAAATGCAATTTACAAAAGTAAAAGTAAAGTGCGAACAAGGTTCTCTTGTATCCCAACCTGTATCCTAACCTGTCCGTGGCATTTTTTAAGTAGAATCTCCTCAAAAAAAGTAGAATGTGCATTAAAAAACGAAGGTGGATTGTACGCTCCATCAAAAATATGAAATATCAAGAACGGTGTCGTAGTCACCGAATTTACCATTTACAGAACAGCATGTTAAAAGTTTGCATACACAGAATTCTCCCAAAGAATTCACCAAATTATCGTAGCCACCAATTGTCTTTCGCCAAATTATCATATACAGCGAAATGTGTCATTCACCAAATTGTTTCGTACACTGGACAGTCGTGCACGAATTGTCGCATACAGAAAATTGTCATCGGCACAGTGAACTGTCTTGCAAGCGAATTGACGTGATCTCCTTCTAACGAATGCATTTTTTTTTTTTTTTTTCACTATTCCTGATAGGTGAAAACGGCAAATATGGTTCATTTTTTTTCCAAATTCCATGGGTATTCGGATACTTTTTGCAATATCGTGTATTTGTTCCGTATTTTAACCATTGAAGTAATATGGCTGTGCTTTATTTCCCATAAAGGGAAAGGCGTTATAATGAATTTTACTTTTGGCATCGAGCTGTAACTTAAGAGCTGTTAGGTGGTACCTTTTAAATTCTGTGACAGTTTCATTAGTTATGCTGAGGTGGTGCACTACAAGATATAGTTTCAGTTAGTGGGCTCAACTTGAAAATTGATCCTTGGTTGGAGAGATGAAGGATGTTAATTTACTTCATACGTGTTTACTGCTGTCTGTAAGATATATGTTTCATCGTTTGTCTTGTTTCGCCAGCAAGTTTGCTCACGCTAATGCCTATATTACTAGCATAATTTGTATAGTATTCGTTTTACGTTGTATAAATATGTGTGCAAACTGTACCTTACCAGATTGTGTCCAGCCAGCCAAGACATTGTGCGTTGAGCATCAAAGCAATTGAGGCTATGAGGAGTCAGATATTGTGTCTGTAAATTGGGTTATTCTGTGGTTGATTTGCCTGTTTTCTGGAACAGATAAACCCGAGTTTCCGGGAGAAAAAACTATGAAACTCTTGCCTGAAACTGATTAACTCAGCTACGTTGTGAAAAAACACCTAAAAATTCCTCGCATCATTCACGGGATTCGAATTCTGACCTTTTCCACCTGCTGTGGTGAGGACAATGCTTATATCCACTGTGCTACCGCGAGGGTCGTAAGACAGTAGGAAAATATTTATAATTCGATAATATTTATTTAATGACAGTTTATACTATATAATTATGTGTACGTTTTGTACACGAAATGTTATGGTGGATATGTATATGCATAAGTTGTAGCTAAAACTTTTTCCACGATTTGCCTGACATTTCGCTACATGGAATGCGAATATTCTTTTTTAACAAATTGAATTTTTATTTACTGTATCGATAGTTTTCCTGGCTGAAAATCCTTTACTTTCAACAAGCTAAAATAAATAAAACACAGTATTGAAACCAAAGTTTTTCGCTGATTTCACCCCTTCCACAAATGCCCTGATACTGCACAATTTTGAAGATGGCTGCTATAATTCATTGTAAAAGAGAATATATTACTTTTCTTCAAGAGGTAATTCACGAATCTCTCTTTCAATAATTTGATGACCAATTCACGTCTTTAGCAATAAGCTGCTATACTTCATTTCGTCCATTTTGGTTTGGAAGCACAAAAAAGATTTTCCTTTTTATCATCCAAGCATAAAGATGATTTTTGCAAATCAGTGCACTATTACCTTATGCTTTAATTATTACATGAATCAACACCCTCCTTCCCTCCCCGAGTTGTTTTGGGTTCCTTCCCCCACAATACACTGGCCATGTCTTTGTCACAACATTAATTTCTGGGACCGAACCCGTTCTCAGAAATCACGATAAATATCTCTTTATTATTATTTGTTCCTTCTATTCCTCTTCTGTGAAATGTCTTTCATTCATATTGAATTGTTTAAAATTGCACAGAAATTCAAGGCTAATGTTCGACAAGTTCCTTCATTCCTCTTCTGTGAAATGTCTTTCATTCATATTGAATTGTTTAAAATTGCACAGAAATTCAAGGCTAATGTTCGACAAGTTCCTTCTTGTTTTCTATTCGCAGTAGTGGAGCACTATAGATTTCAGTAACCTTTCGTGTTTAGAACCGCCATAAAAAATAAAAAAAATTGTTCCCCACAAAGCTATCTGTTCTACCTGGTAACTAGCAAAGCGTGAAATGTCACCGTAGTAGGAAGCTGGAAGTTAAAAGTTATACAATTTGATTTCCTTTCGTGAGCAAATGAATGGCATAACCTTGCAACTGAAAGGTCGAGCTGTTACGGATTAGTATAAACAGCAAAATAGTTAGAAATTCTCTTTTATTACCATCATACAGAAATAAAAAAAAAAGAATTTTCTCGAAAAATGTACGGTTTTTTGAGATAAGACAAAATTGAAAGAATATCAAAAATGAAATTGGCTTCAAAAGAGTACACGTGTAGCTCTACGATGACATTGGTTGGATTTCAGTTGGATTCTCGAAGTTAGGGCTGGAAATGATTCCATTACTGGTTCTCTAGTCTGTCATAAAGACTGCAAATTGGCTTACCGTTCGAAGTCGAAGGTAATTTCCCACTACAAGTTGGCGGATAAACAGCTTCAAAAATCGTCATGGCGAGGTGTCGTGGGAAAACCACACATAAAAACTTCACCGATGAACTGAGAAGAGGAAACACAAAAAAAAAAAAAAAAATGGAAAGAGAAGAAAATCCTTTTTATGCTTGTGCGTGAGTATGAAAGTGAGAGTGAGTAGTCTCGGCGATATCTTTTTACGTCGATGCCATTTCATTGACATGTTCTCACTTTTTTGCTAAAGTAAATAAAAAGAGAATACATAATAAATATTAAAAAAAATTAATATAAAATTTTTACTGTAACTAATATTTTTTTATTTATTTATTTTTATTTTTTTTTTTTTTGTACTTTCTGAATATTTGTTACTTTCGTGTGGTCTGTACGCTATTGTGTAATCTCTTGACAAGAAACAATCGGATCACCCCAATCCCATTAGCCTATCCAAAAAATCGGAAGATAAAAAAAGGAAAGAAAGAAAAATTCCAAACGATCACATCCTGGATAACCAATGAGAAGAGGCAGTTTTAGTTACTTTACTTTACTTTCTCCCAGTCTTTTTTTTTTTTTTTTTTTTTTGGTAGTTGTTGGCGCATCGGCTTCTCTGGCCATAATGCACCTTCCAAGGTTTTTGCAGTACTTTGATCCAAGCCCGAGGCGGGATTCGAACCCGCGACCTTTGGGTTGCCAGGCAGGCACTTTACCCACCCGGCTAGCCCGGTCGGCACTTTCTCCCAGTAAAACGTTGCTGGTAAGAGAATTTCATGGAAAGAAGCCCACATAATATGCCTACAAAGTCAGGGAAGAATAAATAGAGTGGTTGGCAATCTTTTCTTCCAATATCGCTAATTTAAAAATAAATATGGTTTCGAAATCAACCTATTACAATTTTTTTTACAAATCTATCTCTGCCTTAAATAAAATACGCTGGTTGTAGAACAGTAGAATTATTATAATATTTCTAATTGTAAAAAAATTAAAAAAACAAAGGTAGGTCCATAATAATTTGATGTAAAAGTAAAAATGAAATGAGGCAAATAATTAATGAGATATCTGGCATTGGTATCCTCCAGAAAATTATATTTTAATTTCTGCTCGCTGCAATCGGCCAGTCATTCGCCTGTTCTTGATCTACATTATCCTGTTGATGCTTATTGTAAGAATACTTTCTTCAACACTGCTTTAGAAGCCAGTGAAATTTTAAGAATGCAAACAGAATAGTTCGTCCAGTCACAGGCTTTATCGACAAGATTTTGTGGTCAGGTGACAAACTTTATGGCTACGTAAGACTGGTACTTACAACTGCATGTATTGGATTACTGCCAGTTTTTGTTCTGGAATGGAGGTGGAGAACTGGGTGGAGTACTTAAATTATCATAGTAATTTCCATTATCATGACTGGATTTCTTTTTCTGTCTCTCTCTCTGCCCCCCCCCCCTTTTTTTTTTGTAGGGGCACATCGCATCTATATTTTCCTAAAAATATCCATAAATTCAATACTAGCTACTTTAATTTCCATTATTTAATGGAAATCCGTGTGACTCTGCCTATTTGCAAGTTGGCATTAGCTTCTTGTGGTCTTATAAAAAATGCTATCGTAAATCATGCAATAACACGTGGTCTACGTGTGTTTTTGAATTAATATTTTCTCGACGTGATCTCACCACTCGGACAGCAGAATCTTGATATATGCAGTGTCTTTTGTGCCACTCAATAAATGACTAAAACCAAAAGGGAGCTCTTACGTCACTAAAGTTTAAGAAGCACTACAGTACAAATGCAAGCCTCTGGGTGTCACTTGGTTGTAGCACGTTTCAAATAATGCGTGGATGCTGCGTATAGATTTGGAATGCCACTTTGAAGGTTACGCATTATGGCCTTTTATAGTCTTTCAAATATAAATCGATATGACGTGAACTGCCCTTTATGAAGAGTGTTAAAATGCGGTCATATTTTTCTGTAACAGTGTACTAAAGGACAAATATGAAGATAAGAAAATATTAAATGTACCATTTTATTAAGCTTTTCAATGTTAGTATACACGAATACATTTCCTCACTGGAATAACGATAATGTAATCTTGATTATCTTCAAAACTCGACATGAAAAAAAGGGTTAAGTATTGTTCTTCCGCTTCCCATTAGATAAATTCTAATCACCGACCTTCGATATCTTTTATCCTTTGAAATTAAGACTTTGAAAACGCAAATGTTTAATATAAAAGGGAGTATACTTCCTCCTCACCCCTGTTTGAATCTAGTACTGAAATAGAACTCATTTGTCAACTACAATTCTGTGCAGCATCTCTGCTTGTCAGCTATGCTATCTGCACTAGCCGTGATTCCAGCTAGGTTATCTAAAACGGTTGCTATGGCGACTTGGTAACCGCTTTCATACACAAGTTGTTTTAATCCGAGATGCGGCCCAGTTCACTTATCTGTGTTATAGCTTCCTAAATACGTTTGCTGTACATACATAAACACAGCGAGTGTATTGTTGTGTTACTTAATTTAACTTTATTGTGCCGGACTCATTAAGGAAACCTGATTTATATCCACTGTTTAATTACAGACTCGGTGATGCATGAAAAGTCAGCTGACTGAGGTTGCTGAACAAGGATTTTCCTGCTGGCTGCTATCAAGGTTAATGCAGTTGTCGCTGTGTGTTACATCAGAGGCAAAGACAAGATACGAATTTTCGACATGTTCGGATTTTGATGATATCGGTTTGTAAGAGTTCTTGGAGTGTGTGTGCAACAGAGCCACGCGCCTTATGTATGAGCATTTCTGTTCGTAGAGTCATTCGATGCATGTTTGTGATAATGAATGGATTCTCCTTTAATGATTTAAAATGTCAGCTTTCATTGATACGTTTCTTCGTTTTTTTTTTCTTTTTTATTTCATATAAACTGACCTTTCGTGGAGAAGAGAGTTTCTAACAATTTTCTGTGTATTTTCAGCCACAAATGCGACAATTGTTAAGTATTGACAGAATGTGAAAGGTTAAATGTGTTTAATCTGTCCACAACACGTTCAGTAACCAATACAAATAAAATCCTAAAATAATATAAAACTTAAATCACATGCATATAAGGAATCACATTTATTGAAAAGAATAAAATAATTAAAAAAACCACAAAAAATACTTATTATTTAATACAGCATTTATATATATTTTCGTTATTCATCTACTAATAAGGTTGGTAGGAGGATTTTCCGCTCATATTTTATTGCGTAATAATTTTTGTTCATTCTCATTTTATCGAGCGCATCTTGAGAATCTCTAACTAATTCGTTTGGATAATCAATAGAGTTTATTTCGATGGTCATCGATGATCTCTGCGATCCGAAAAAAATTGCTAATAAATGAAAATGTACCCAGCAAGGAGAGGAGAGGAAGAATTCGTACATTTTCTGTATAGGCTGTTGTATAGAGACGGTTGTTACCGTAACTATACTCATCACTGTTGATATGGTGCATAGACCTCTTTGTGCATTGAGTACATTATCGAAATCTCAGTAATGCTACAGTTGCATGGTCATCAACTGAGCTTTATCCATTGTACTACTACAAGTATTTGTGCCATTGCACAAAGATCCACTTGTGTTAGCAGCCCAAGCTCAGAGTATAAACTTGGAGTAGTGAATATTGCTACCCTGGGAGTATTAAAGTTTGAAGAATATATATAATTTAAATCAAAACAAAAAGGCATAGTCTGAGGCCTATGCTTTTTTTATTTTTATTTAAATTATATATATTCTTCTTCAAGAAAACGGCACCCACTGGTAATTAGGGCGTAACAAAAAACAAAAGGTTCCCTAAGCATTGACACACATCTTAAAAAATCTTTTTATCGATTAACACATTGATCACTGATCTTCAGGAACAGCTTATAGATGAAGACTCTTTCGTCCAATCAGTCTCGAGCGCTCTGATCATTCAAAATGGAGGCTATACTAAAGAAGTGCACCTAGATGTTCGTTTTCTGTGGGATAAAAACTCAATTCACACGAAAATTCACGAACTTGTGGCTACAGGAGATTCTTGACCACCCACTGTAGATTCCTAATCTTGTTGCCCAAGGCTTCTATCTGTTCCACAGGTTGAAGAAACATTTTCGAGGTCAGAGGTTCAGTCCAATGACCATAACAAGCAATGAAAATGTGAATTAAGTAGCAGGATGCAGCATTCTATAAATAAACTGGGAAATTACGTGAAAAGGAAGATGATATATCCAGATATTTCATACACCCGGTATTTTTTTTTTTTTTTTTTGCTATCTCCTCGGACCCTTGGAGTGATTGTAACCAAATCATGTTTAGCTCAAAATCTGCCTCCTCAGAAGTTTTGGAAAATGCTTTCATATAATTTCAAATATACAAATTGGTTTAAAAAATATATTTTTAAATCGATTTGCATATTCTAAGTTATCTGAAAACATCCGAGTGATCAAACACGAGGGTACAGAAGTACATTCGTTTGAGCGACTGTGGTTCAAGCCTACGTAACTACTAAATACGATGATGTTTGTTATATTTTCTGTCTTGTGAATTTCTTTGACCTTACGTGATCGGGAGTGTAAGCAAAAAAATTACTTATATAACGTCTACTTCACGATAAAATTTTATCATGGAATAGGTCTTCCTGTGTAGTAATTTACATATCTATAGACAGATTTAATCCGCGAAGATAACTCATTTAAAGCCCTGGTTATCTGAAAGCAGTAATACTTGTTTAGCTAGATATGATACTCTGAATAAGTTTCTTAACGGTAGTTTTAGAGTTCTAAAAAAAAAACAAATTTACGTAACCAGTTTACGAGTTTACGTATATAACTCAGTCAGAAATGGAATGTTATATAATGAAGAAGCCAGGTTAAACATAGCTTGCTAAAAATACTTTTGCTTTCTCATCCGTGACTAGAAACTTTAAGCCTGTGTAATGGGAATACACTGTTTTGAGTTGGGGTTGCAAGTCTCCAGCTACTTTTTTCGGTTATAGGGACACCTTTTGGGTTTGTAAAATGATCAGTAAAGGGTATTTGATTAAGTGAGGAGGTAAAAATAAAAATAAAACTTTGAGGACCGTCCTCTTGTGGCTGCCCTGATGCCATTTTTCATTACACAGGAGTTGAGTTTGACAGTTTAACTTGGTTCTCTTCACTTGCTCAAGGCTTCTCAGTGATCTCCTCTGCGTCTTCCAAAGTACAAAAGAATCTGAGACTAAGGCAATCGTTTTGCAAAAATATGGAGGTCGGTCACGGATGTATTATAAGGCGATATCATAAATACTGTTATATCAACCGGGGGGGGGAGTGCGAATGGAAGGAGCGCGTCTACGCCGCCTAGCATGAAACGATATATTTGTATCAGGAATTCTTCCATTGAGTCTGGCTGAGTTAAAAGTACTGTATTAGCAGTGACAGATGACGGAAGGTGTTGCTGCCCGTAGGAAACGAGAAGCCGCCTGCGGGACCCCCAAGATAAGGGCACGATTATGTATCAGTCATGAAGAAAACAGAACAAAAACAAGATTAAGCTTTCCCACCTATAATCTACTGCAGAAACGCATACTAGTCTGTCTTTTCATGCTCTCTCTCTCTCTCTCTCTGTTTCCTCCGGAGATCAACTACGTCATGAAAGAGATTAACGTCAGTCTTCTTAGGCGCTTGGATCGTTCCTATCGAAAACATAGTGTAGGTGTGTTTAAGTTGGAAAGTGCATGGGTGTTAGTAACCGTATTACTTATTTTTAAACTTAGCAACAGAACGATAAACTAAACGTATCGGACCTAAATTTGTGATAAATGACTTATTCGTTGACTAGTTTTAAATCAAAATGTTAAGTTACAAACATTTTAATTTTATGTTTTTAGACCCAACTCCTGGTGTAATTTAGCACAATAAATTCGAATAACGATTATAAATTACGGGACATGCAAATCAGGCAGCTTTTTTTTTGTGGAATGTAACGTTGACGTTTGAAAAATTCGAAGCACTGAATGACTAGCGGTAAAATGATCGTAGGAAAGTTGGAAACCGAGGTAACCAGCGCCAGCGCCGTCTTTCCGCATAGGCTTACCAGGCCCTCGATTGTAGGGGCCCGAAAAAGTGGATATTTTAGTTGACAGTTAAGCGGACTAACTAATCTAACGATCGCTAGATTAATGATTATATTCTTGTCAAAATGTCTATGAACTCTCTTCTGATCTATACTCGTCCAGAATAAAAACAGATCTTAATAAGAGCAAGTTCTAATGTCCATTATAATTGGTATTATTATTATTAGAAATAATAATGCTTTATTGGAATTTTTTAAGAAAATCATCAATTACAAAGGACGTTACAAATATTAACAAAAAAGGGCTTCTCATTTCGAGTGGTGGAATGAAGACGGCTTTCACATAAGCTTGTGAAGCATAAAGCTTGTATACTCGTAGTTTACACTTCCTCTACTTTATCTTTCTCCAAGAAGATCTTGAAGAACACAGAATTTTGATAACTGAAGAAAATGCTCTCAGGGAGGTTGCTGCCAGGCTTCAGCCTTCCCTCCCTATCCTCCAAAGAGACTCTATCAAAACGAAACACAAAAAACAGTAATTTTCTTTAAGTCAAAGCAGCGGCTCTGATTTTCAGTCCCCCTTCCCCCAAAGAAAAATCCTTGTTATGTTATTGCGTATATGTCCCCTCATTCGTATATACCCACAGGTACCATGCTTTGTCTAAGCAGCCGTTTTTAAGTTCTGACACTCTTTTTGATTCTACTACATACTTCATTTCCCAAATGATAGATATATCCCAAAGGCTTATTGTAGACAGAGCTCTCCTATAAAATGTTATCAAGGAATATACTTAATTCAAACTAACTGGAATAAAAGGGCTGACTGGTTGTGCTCTTAACAGTTTAAAATCAAAATAGAATAATGACATGAAACGCGACGTGAAATTATAATACTGTACTTGAAAACTAAAACCTTTTGAGACTTACAAACCGCATGCACAAATACAAAATTAAATAATAAAACAGCATAGGAAAGAAAGAAACATAAAGTCACAGTCACATTATATAGGTACTGTACTCGTATTCATAAAAAGCTATATTTTTTATGGTCTTTACATTATGATATGAGTGAAGAAAGAAAGACTCGTTCTGTTTATACTCTGTCACGAGCACACAAATTAGAGGAGATTAGATTCAGGTGGTCACTTTAAAAAGAATATTATCATTAACTGTATTTAGCGGTTACGTGTGCTCCGCAGAAAGTCAAACGTATTATTTTTGAGTTCAAATTAAATTGGTTTACTTTCGTTTCAGAGGTACACCGATGCTATTGCACATTAATCGAAGAAAAAAAAAAAGAAAGAAAAACATTGACTTGACAGAATTTTAATTTAGAAATGGCAAAATCTAATCAGTAATAATACTTAGCCCAATTTTAACATCCAAATACGACATATAGCATTAAAAAAAAAAAAAAAGCAAAGCGAAATAGATCCTTAAAATACCCCGTATAGTCTTAGTACGTAATATAAAGTATCTTATGATTTTTTATTACTTTTCTTTTCCATTTAATTTCATTGACTGTTAATTACTATAATATTGGCAAAACAGTGCAGAGAAGCAAAGTTATTATGGCATCAGCCTAAAACAATCTAAATAAATAATGAAATTAATTAGAGTACCGCTGAATGTAACTCGTGTATCTTCCATTAGTTTTTTTTTTTTTAAATCTATTTCATTTAATTATTTATCCAGTATTCATTAAATTTGCATAAGCCCTCTGGCCCTACAAGATTAGATGGAAGTTTGTTTGAGTAGCGAACTGAAAGCAACTTTTTTTACACTTTTCTCTGGACTTCTTTTTGTTGTGAGAATCCACTTTGGGGGATTCTTAGAGATGCAGGCAGAAGTTTGGAAAAAATATACAGCCACAATAACAGATATTGCTTTGTCTAAGAAAGCCAATATTTACCCAAGAGCGTTGAGAGAGATTTCTGTTCTTCAGTAAAGAAAAGCTGACAAAAAATCCTAGAAGGGAAGATTGTTGCAACACTTTCCTTTCCATCAAGGGAGGAAGCGATATCAATAACAGATCCAGTTTGATTGATTTTTTGCAAACGTGGACTTTGTTTTTCGAAACATCAAAGTCCTCGTTCTGTATTAAGAAAATTCGACAAAACAGTGTCTGCAAAGCGTGAAGACCTATCAACAAAACGTATCTTAATGTGGAACGGGAGGGAGGAATGGTATTATTTTCATCACAGTTCTCTTCCGCCAACATTTGTTACCTGGAATAAACCATCAGTAGCGTCAAATGTATCCAACTAGCTAGTGGATAAAGCGTGGTAAGTATCTGCACTCGATTAGTTTCCAGACACGATCTGAAAAGTTACTAACGAGAATTTTATTCATTAGCTGATCGAACACTTCCCAAGACATTATCTACACTCCAGCAGCCTATATGCAATCGCTTTAAAGCAGTACCCTTAAAAAGTGGGTGTACTGTATTTCGAAATTCTTTATTTATATTTGAGATTTTCGAAATTTTGTCTTCACAAAGTTTACGCTTTATATGGGCCTACGTCGATCTCAAAGGAGCCGTTATCAATAAATAAAAGAGTTTCAACTCTCTTGAAATTTGTAACAGGTAGTGAATTTTCAGAAA
Organism: Mastigoproctus giganteus; assembly: GCF_048544385.1. NCBI lineage: Eukaryota > Metazoa > Arthropoda > Arachnida > Uropygi > Thelyphonidae > Mastigoproctus > Mastigoproctus giganteus. The sequence goes on from NC_143577.1 coordinate 204,001,962, forward strand.
TATTTTATACCGTGCGCTTGCCTGTTCTTTCCTTCGTTCTCATATCTACCTGTCGAAAGTTGCGTTTTGGTAATCTATTAATATCTCGCTCTCTAAGAGAATGGTTTCATAAAGAAATTTCATAGATTTTCGGCACTTGTTTTATTATTATTATTGATTTTTTAAATTTAATTTCTCTATATATACAGTATTAATCTTTTAAAGATTTTGCGATTCTGCGGTCACAAAAAAGGTTGAAAAGAAATAGAAATATATTAGTAACAAGTCTTGAAACAGGCATCCTTACGAAATTATCGTGGTCTTATAATTTACACAATGTATGGAGATAGTACCTTAATTCGTAATTATTATAATCACGATAATAAATAAACATAATCTTCAGAGCAGTACCAGGATTCCTGTATTTGTACTCTACATCTTGGCAATACATTGATATTGATTGATTGATGAAAGCAAATATTGTAGCGTTTAAATACCTTCATGTCATTGGTGGTTGGTGAAATATTTCAGTTTTCATTTTTAATTGCGATTTAAAAATGAAGTTCGCTGCCTGTAAGGCATATTTGTCATGTTCCACTCTTGTCACCTTGGCAAGTTAGGAGTGGAGTTTTATATTTCGTACGCCTATTAATTACTTTTAATGTTTGTAGCGAAGTTACAACGGGTGTAATCAGGCCGATAAAACATTCAGCCCCGCACCAGAGTAGGGTTCGCTGACGTGGTTTCCTTGAAATGTTGGTAGCGAGCCAAGAAGGAGAACAGCTCAAGGCGAAATTTGGAATCCTTAATAAACTATCTTTGCATGATTTCCTCTGTTTTATTTATTTTTTTCTTCTTCTTACTTTTTGCACGCATTTTCGTCACTTTGCTTCGATTACTGGACCATTTTTTCACATGTATCGCCTGCTTGTCGCCTTTAAGAGTTATGATATGACATTTCCGCCATTTTCAGTTAAAATTACACATATGGAAACAAGAAAGTTCCGGAAAAAAAAAAAAAAAATATATATATATATATATATATAAACAGTTGCTGGCGCTTGATCAAAACGCCATACACTCTTCAGAAACAGTGGACAATTGAAACGAAGGTATTTTTCATTCTACTGGACTTGATATCTGTCCAGAATTTTTCTGATAGGCATTCATTTTAACTGAATTGAGGATTAAAAGTCACGGTGGAACCGTTTGACTTTATGGGTTCTTTAAATTCAAAATTATATTTATTTATGTTTTTATTTTTATTTTATTAATACAGCAATGTATTGTAAATTTTATTTCGCTCTTTATTTGAAAAAATAACTTGCAAATACTACACTCGATCCATTTAGGAATAAATAATTTTTCTCTTTGGTGTAATATGCCAAATATGTATTTGGCATATTAGATGTCATAATTTGCAAAAAAATTCCCAGTGCACCCCTCCCTCCTTTCCCCTCCTTTCCGGACTTTAATTGACTTGGGTCACGAAGCCTTAATTGGATCGCTAAGACTGAATTCACAAAATGCATCACATTCTCAAAAAAGGTTGGAAACCTCTGGTAAGGAGACGGTCAAAAAAGTCTGAGAATAGCGTATATAAAATGTATTGATAAATTATATATGTTGCTCAATAGCTTAATGTCTTATAAAGTAACATGAAAAAATTGTATGTCAATGTCTTATGCAGTTTCTAAAACAATTTTTTATGTTGTTAGGTGGAAGAAGAAGAAGATGAATGAATATCCATCAGGTTGAGGATCGTTCAGTAATCAAATTTTTGATAAAAAAAATGACAGAAATACTAAACAAATCTATGAAAGAAGGACTAGAATGTTTAGGGAAGAGTATCACTCAATTATGCTACTGTTGGAAGATGGTCGGCATAGTTCAAAAGAGAACAGGAATCAATTGAAGATGATCCAAGGTCTGGTCGGTTGTCTGAAGCAGCGAATTCTGAAATAACTTCCATCATTGAAGAAAAAAAATCAGAAAACAGAAGAATTAAAGTGTCTGAACTTGAACAAGTACGTAGCATTTCCTACGGAAACATTTTAACAATCATGCATGCGCAATTGCAAACGTCCAAAGTTTGTGCAAGATGGTTCCTAGAAACTTTTCCATTCATAACAAACATCAGATGGTGGAGTCATCAAAACAGAATTTAAAATTCCTGCTAATCCAATACATTTTTAATCCGTTTAGTGATTGGTAATGAAACTTGACTACATTTTTATAATCCTGAGTCCAAATTAGGAAGCATACAATTGACGCACAAGGGATCTCCAACCATCAGCTGGAAAAGTGTTGTCCTCAATTTTCTGGGACAAAAAAAGATTGTTGTTAATTGATAACTGTTACCTTGCACTTAAATAACAGAAGAAAATTATGCCAAAGTTAAAGCTGCAATTCGGATAAAAAGACCAGGAAAGTTGAGTCATTCGATTTTGCTTCTTCATGAAAATGTGCTCTTAACAAAGCCTGGGTTGCATGGGTTAAAATTCCTGAATGTGAATTTAAACCATCTCCAGTACAGCGCAGATCTGCCCTCGTGTGGCGATGTGATTATTTGTTCAGAAATCTCCTAAGTATTCGTGGAACTTATTTTAAAGGTGATGAAGAGCTAAAAGCAGCTGTAGAAGCCTGGTTTGATGTACCACCTAAAGATTTTTTTTTTTTTTTAAGTATTAAACTCTTTGAAGATTCAATACAAATACAATTGCAACTCCTTGCAATTCAATACAATACAAATATTGACCTTCAGGGATAAATGGATTAAAAAAAAAAAAAAAAAACAGAATTTTGTTACCTGTCTTTTATACTACGTTCTCAGAATTTTTTGATCACCACTTATATACAGTATTTGCTATTTCGTGTTCTCAAAATACAGCAACCACTACGTTGCCTGCAACGCTTGCTGATTAAGTGCTGTGTCTCAGTCTACTAGTTGCTTTGACTTTTCACTATCCAGCCTATCGCCGTATCTGCCTTATTCGATCTTAAGAATTTCGTGGTTAAATGCATGCTGAGAATATCCCAACGTGGTTTCACATCCTTTGTATTAGAGTAGAATACAGCCAACCTTCTTTGTCTGGATGGAACATGTGTTTTTGACATGCAAACAAATACGTCACTAGTGTGCACTTTTCGGACCTCCTTTGTGGCAAAAGCAGAGCAATAGCTTTAGTCCTGGACCTTAAAGTAATAGACATAATACCGAGCTCTTTGTTCATGTCATTTTACTATATATAACATTTGGATTTTATTTTTAATTTTACGTTCCCAGATCTTTATATGATCTTTGTTTTCGGTTTTCTGCATCATCATCATCCTTGGTTATTCTTTAATAAGGTAACCAACGTTAATTTGTATATTGCTGTTATTATTGGCTTACGTTCGTTGTTTTGCTTTTAAGTTTGTCTGCAAACTTAAAAAGAAAAAAATAAATAATAAACAAAATAAAGAAACTGCTTTCACAATAAATCTGTTTCACTTGGAGTGCTAAATCTCTGGGGACACATCAACCTTGGTTAAGAAGACATTAAATACAACTACTGCTAATTAGTAAAAAAAAATACTAGGATATATATATATATATATATATATATAAAGCTTAAGGATGTGTAAAATACGTGTGCGGTAAAAGACATTGCCAAGTCATGCTACTGAACAAGACGAAATATCACCTCTGCAAGAAAAGGCAAAATAATTTAAAGAAACCGGAGTACTTGAGCACATTCTAAGTAAAGAAAGCCTTGAAGTGTCACGGCTTTTTTTTTTTTTTTAACTTATCTTTATGACAGAAGGGAGTGCATAAGGATAATTTAGTCAAAAGGTAAAAATGGCTGTAACTTCCAGAAATCAGTAGAAACATTCTCAAATATGCAATGCAAAACGGCGATGTCAATAAATTGTTTCTTCACTATTTGTCAGAGAATAACTATATACAGTTAAAGCAGAAATGGAGTATATTCAAATAAACATAAAACTAATAATTAAATACTGTTTAAAGCATTAAAATATTTTAACACTTTAATCAGAATTATAACTAGAGACGAGAACTGCAAAAAAACTACCAATAATAATGAAAAAACTACCAATAACTTAATAATGAAAAATATAAATAATTTATGTTTTATTTGTGTGTCGAGTCTTTAACGTTTTATGCTTTAAAGTTAAGCCTGGAAAGTAATAAATTAATGCATTTAAACGTAAAAGGAATACAGGAAAACGTAAAATTACAAATTAAACGTAAACAGAAGCAATGCCAGAACCGTAAAGTATAACTTTAATGTAGAAGGAATGGAATAGACTGTAAGTTTGTCTTTTGTAACAATTATTGAAAGAAACAATTGTAAATATATTAATTTATAGCAAATGATTCAAAAGTAGGAAAATTGTGTAAACAAGAAATTGTAAGCATATATGATTCACCCTCCTAGCCTTTATGGTGATTTGTAATAAAAAGATAAAATTTAAAAATAAATAAAATGAGGAAGAGAAAAAGTTGGCCCTGTGAGCTGGGAATTGGATGGTCAGTGGATGCTGACTGCTTGTGGAACGTGTTCGGACTGGTTTGGAACAGATTTGGGGGAATTACAGATTCCAATGCAGACAACAGTGTTCATGGAAGTATCCATAGAAAAGACATGCTGCAGACTGAACATCTTATCAGACAGAGAGTGGAGAGACTTTGTAAGAGATGGGCCATTAATTAACCTGACCGCCCTCGGGTGAATTGAGTCCAGAAGCTTGAGAGAGGTTTTGGGGGCCTCATCCCAGATGTGGTAATAATATTCCATGATATGGCAGATTTGAGATTTGTACAGAGTGAGTGGCTGTTTAGAAGAAAAGTAACGCCGAGAGCGATTAAAGAAAAAGCAATATTTGTGTGCTTATGCCAAGAGAGGTTAGAAGTCAGGATAATCTCCAATAGAGATATATTATCTTGTCTAAAAATCTGAGTATCACGAAGGTGAGTATAGGAGCAGTAAATAGATAAAATAAATTTTCTGTTTATACTCCTGGACGACTGCTTAAGGTCAAAGGAGTTCACAAGAGAGAAAGAGAGAGGATATAAGAACATTATACCCTATTTAGTGGTCACTCAAAGCGCGTGCACTTTTGTATTCTCTAGCTTGACCACTCGGCTAGGAGGCCTATTCTTTTTTTCTTTTTAATAAGAAGACAGGAATAAAATTTTAAAATTTCAGGCCTGTTTTATGAATCTTAATTTTAAATTTTAAATCTTAATTTTAAAACTGTTTTAAAATTAAGCTCATGGCGTTCTAATTTTAAAAAAATCATTCAATAGTATTCCATAATAATATATGTATGTATACGCACACGTATACACACAATTGGAGAAACTGAAAAATAAAGAAATCAATCTAGTGAAGAGAGTACACAGTACCAACAACTATCTCGCATGAAGCAGCAGAAGTAAACGTCGCTAATTCTGCAATTACAGGACTGAGCACCAGCATAACTTTTGTTAGTGATCCAGGTAGGCATTCTTTATAAACACCTCACTTTTTTTTTTTTTTTTTTTTTATCGCATATCAGTTGGTTTTACTGTTCGTCTTTCTGCGATGTAACAGGGTTGTATTGATTTAGAAGTCACTGAGACTTGTCGCCAAAAAAAGAAAGACAAAAATAAACTTTCACTTCTCTGTGGCTTCTTCGAGTCAACGTTATCACGTGCACTGACCCTATTCTAAGATTAGGTTATTTCCCCAGGTAGCACGATCAATAAATATGCTCGCTCCGCCTTCGGACAGTTTCTTTTATACTTGTCAGCTGCAAATATACCTCGACTTTCAGTGGTGGCAGAAAGAGTTGAGAAATATAAAGGCGAATTTTACGAAACCCTTGCTATAAAAATAAATATTAAATATAACTGTAAGAGGCTTCTATTGTCTCCTTCTGAACTTACTTTTTTTTTTTTTTTGAAACTGTGAATGATATGGTCAATTCAGTATGCGTATTTCACTGAAATACTGTATACATTTTTCTTTTTTTTTTGTTTTTTGAAACATTAAAACCATAACAAAGGGAAAAAAGCTGTGTTGGTTGTTTAAAATTTGCACAAAGGCAAGTAAGATCACGAGGCGTCATCAGTGTATTGTTTCTGTAAACTACATATATTCTAATGGTTTCGATTGGAAAAAAGATTTTTCATCCAGCAAGACATGCAATTTTTTTCTGGATGAAACATCAGACTTTCCGTGAGGCAAAAAAAAAAAAAAAAAAAATTAAGAACCCTAGGATGTAGTTGTATGATTTCCTCTTCGGTCGACGACGAGACTTGAACGCTGGCCTTTTTCTACATGGTATTGCTATCCACTGCTTTACCTACCAGGTAAAAATGTAAAAAAAAAAATGTTTCTTGTCATAGTCATCCATTTTGTTGAGAACTGTTTAGTAGCGAAAGGAATAATACTGAGGATGTTGATATAAAAGACAAGGGTGACTTCTCGATATCAATATATCATTTATCTTTTGCTGTCGCCGAATTATTTTTCATTCTGATTTGTACTTCAGAAAAAATATTTATTTATGCTCAATTTTGAAAAGAAAGATTTAAAAATGGGCCTCATAGCTTTAGTTGCTTTGCCAACAAAAAAAAATAAAAAAAAAAAAAACCTGTTTATCCACCTTTCGCCTGAACATCCTATCTATTCTCGGGAAGAACATCGAACACTGAAGGCTTAATGACTTTTTCTCTCCTCCATTGAAAATATCATCTCTTGAATCTAAATTTGCATTTAATGTTAACAGATAAGGTAAAAGGCGACTAAATATAAACGATTGCATCCTTGCAAATACTTTACAGCGTACTCGTTATAATTTTCCTCAAGCGTTTTCTGCCTCCTCCCGAAAGTATCCCCTGTTTTTCGATTGTATTCTCCTTTGCTTCGTTCGTGAAATGTGTGGTAAATCTCACTATCTTATTTCTTAGTTTCTTCCTTTTCTTTTAATATTCCATTAGTGAACTCTCTTCAGCCATCAAAATTGCCCATCTTCACTCCCTCTGCAACGTATTTTTCCATCTTTTTCCACGCTACTCAACCGTACTGTAACTTTACAATCTTATGCACATATTCAACGCTGTTTTACATACTATAAAGCAATCGATTTTTTCTTTGCAAAGTTTTGTCCTATTGTTTGCATTTTGTTTTTTTATACATTTATCATTGTTTTTATCTCTTCTTGTATCTCCTGATTTCTTTGCTATGCCAGTTGAAGTTTTTTTTTGTTTCAAACCCATCAGTAATTGATTTTTAGTTGGCGCTTTTATATGAACAGAGATACAATACAGGCTATTTATAAAAGATAGTTTGTTTATTGTTAATAATTTCCTAAAATCTGCCTGTTTTGTAATTGAGTTTAATGCAGTCATTGGATATTCGTTTTCGTACAGATTTACTCCAACTTTAAACTTTATAGATTTTATATTTAAAGCTTATAAATTATAAACTTTATACGTTATAATTTATAAATTCAGATAAGATAGTAACTGAGCGAAGGTTTTTAGCAATAGTTTTTTTTTTGGAATCATTTTCTGTAGCTCATGTGCTCAACGCTTTTATTTTTTTTTACTCATTTATAAAATTGAACGCAGTGTTTCATAGAGCTGATTTAGCAAAATAATATCATTTTTGAGCTATTTTTCCCCCTTACATTTGTAATACATATTAAAATATCTGTTCCATATTTTTCAGCTGTCCTGTCTTTTTACATACAGGAAATTAATAGTAAATCACTCCTTCCTTTTTTGTTTAATTTCAAATTAAATCAGTTCTTTCCATTAGTGGATCAAAACAAATGACGGTATATGGTTAATATTGGTAGAAATTCTTCCTTAATATTATAAATAAGGTAAGCCATATATAAATTAGTTTATGGAGTATTGTTTAAATATATACACTCTCCTAACAAAATATTAGAGCAACAGTTACTATTACTACGAGTTGTTCCTCTTTAAACACTTTGCACAGTTACAGACGCCTACGAATAGGGACCTATCAGAGGGAGATTACTTGCCCGTATTCAGTTTCCCCAAAAAGGACTTGATCGAAAAATCAAGCCCCCCCTCCAAAAAAAAGGGAGAAATCCTGGATGCGCGCACTTAGGCATGCTTCCCTGTACGATCACCCTGCAGTCTTCCTAACCTCCCCGCATGAACTCCCTAATACTGCCTGCTTTTCATAGTAAATTATTAATGACAGTACCGAGATTGCGCAGTTTCGTTAATATTATTCTAATATTTTGGAAAGGCAACACTAATAATTATTTTAAAATTACTGTACTCTTAAAATTATTGTACAGTAATTATTTATTTTCTTTTAAATTATTTAATTTAATTTAATTATTATTTTATTTTATTATTATTTTAAATATTATTTTAAAATTACTATTAAAATAATTACCCATTAGCGGTCATACTTTGGCAAGAGGGATTACAATTTTTTTTTCTGAGTGTACAGTATTAAATTCAGCTTAATTATATCTTATCAATTCATGTCCTTCAGGATTACACACTCCCACAACCCTTCTTCGGGTTTCAGACTAAAAAGAGTGGAATCTGATTCCTAATTTCATGTTTTATCATGAACAAATAACGAATACCATCCTGGCAAATAGTTTAATTTTTATTCAAGATCACGGATGTTTATTCAAAGGGTATCCGGATTTCATCGAGTTCCTGTTGTATTCTTTACAAAGCGGATCAACCTGCTAGAAAATACTATATACCGGTATGCGATACATGGATGTTGCTCATTGTTCGCTATTTCTTTGTGAATCATTCTTGAACATTGGAAAATTATGACTGTTTCTTTCGTCCACGTGGTAGCCATGTTGGTATAATCACCATCCTCCTCCTCACACCGTGTTGGAAAGACCTGAGTTCGAACCCCATCAGTGACGCCAGGAATTTCTATGGGCTTTTTTTCATAACGTGGCCGAATTAGCATGTTTTTTCTCCCGGGAACTGGAGTTTTTCGTCCAGCAAACAGCAAATCGACTACAGAACATACGCTGTTTACAGACAATAGTACAGTATATACGGTGCAATGTGGCCTAAGTTGCTGATGCAACTAAAACCGTACAACAACAACTGGCACTTTTAAATTTAACCAGATAATCTGCAGTTTTCCTTGTATTGTGTATTCTAATTTGTTTGTCTTTCTGTACCTCCATAATTTCTTTTTCTTTTAAGTTACATAAATTACGTCTCACTTGTCGCTTTAATTATATCCCTTTCATTATTTCTTTGGCCGTTTCTAGTTAATGCTTTGGTTCCTCATTTTGTTTTTTCCTGTTGACTCGCTTCCTCTCGGTATCCCTTTCTTTACCCCGTTTTATTCCCGCCATTACCTCGCTTTATTTTCGAAAAAATAAGTAAGTGGACTGTGAATAAGCCTCCGGTAGTTGGAATATAAAATATGATGGGAAAAAAAGAAAAGATTTAAGTCTGCTACACGTCCTTTTTTTTTTTTTTTATCCCCTCGTTTCAGTTGAGCAGTCGACAATGCAGACCACATTTTAACACTGCGGATTTCCGCATGGGTATCCCGACCACTGACTCACACCTGTCTCATTGCAGTATACCGTAACGAGTCCTATCGCTTCCGGAAGTTCTTATATGGTTACATTTAATGTCACTTTAGGTAAATACAATGCATCTGCTTAACTAGATTGTTTCATTATGAATATTATTGCTCAAATTCAATGAAAACAACTTCCAGAAATTTGTAGATTATATTAAACAAAAACGTCCAGATTGGAGTTCAAAGTCAGATGATATGATTTAATTTTCTCTTTATTAAAGCGCCACCTTCTAGCTTGGATTACTAAAGCTTCTTAGGTTTTATGTTTTACTTTTTTTTTTTAATAAATTACCACGTGGTTGTTTACAAATGTATTTGATTTTTTATTATTTTGGATGTGTTGCATTTGTTAAATAATTTATAACACCTATTAATTACCACGACAGCGCTCCTGAAGCACAAGGCTTTTGCCCTAACTTTACTTGAGTTTTCAAACTTATATGCCATCAAGTACTCGTCACTGAGTCGTCAATTTTCTCCCTTACTACGCCTACTTCCCTACCGATGAGGCACCAAATAGCGCCAGAACGACGGTATGGAGAATAGCATACGTTTTAAATAAATGGCGATATATTTCTCCATTGAAACAATACTTTTTATCTAAAGTGTGTATTGCAATACCGAGGCAAAATCTCCATAGTATGGGATTTATGCGTTCATTGCAAACCAAGTTTGCTCACACCTACGTACAAAACCCAGGCTAATCTGTACCCACGCTATCCTGTGCGATACAGTTTTTTAAATTATAATTAAATGCCTAAATTATATTATAATATAATTTGTCAGTATCTTTTAATTATATAATTTTAGAATAACTGTTACAATTATAACTTAATTGTATCCTTACATCATAACTCAATTATAATTTAATGCTCACAAACGTACTTCCTTTTCTGATATGTGGGAGAAGATTGTCCAGGTGCAATGAGTAACTAGCAAACCCTTCTCCAAGTAGTGGGAGGGAAGGAAATTAACATTAACTCGTGTGGATGGTCGACGTTTAATTTGACTTTACATTTCCAGTAGTTTTAACATTATAATAAGAACTATATAATATATATCTTTCAATATGGTAATTGATGGGCTCTATTTCAATATTGAAACAAGATGGCAGATAACAGTAAACCCTCTTTAGGGTAAGGTAATATTCATACTACCAATTTTAAACACACCACCAACCGTTTATGACTGATTGAATAAAATAAAATAAAATAAAATGATAGAAAAGACTGTAAAATAATATTTACAAAAAACTTTTAATAATTTACAAAAAACTAAACTATAACAGAAGTAAAATAAGTAAATAAGTTAAAATGCATTAAAATATAAATATAAAAGGACAGGGGAGTTAGGCTTCACCCCCTTTTTGAGGCGGTGGTTTTGACAAGAGACAAACGTTTTAATTTTCCACGGGTCCAGACCACTTCCGGTTCTGGTACAAGTGAAAGGGATGCTGAGTATGCGCCTGGTCATCCACGTGTGCCGTGAACCTGGTATTTAAGGATGTGTCATTTAAGTCTCACTATTACTGAGGAAGGAGGAAGACACCTCCGAAAGCTCTAGTGTTTTTTATCGTCTTTTATATTTATATTTTAATGCATTTTAACTTATTTACTTATTTTACTTCTGTTATAGTTTAGTTTTTTGTAAATTATTAAAAGTTTTTTGTAAATATTATTTTACAGTCTTTTCTATCATTTTATTTTATTTTATTTTATTCAATCAGTCATAAACGGTTGGTGGTGTGTTTAAAATTGGTAGTATGGATTATCCCAACCTCAGAGGCCTTATTGCAGATAAGGTAATATTCATTCACCGTTACTGTAAATCTGGTGTGAATGAGACTGTAAACATAAAAGTTATTAACCCTGTCTTGGGAGAGATGTACCTCACAAGTCCATTTATCATTTTTAGAAAGTAACTTAACGAACAAAAAATATGGAAAAAGGATTTACGTAATGAGATTTAAGATATGGCTTATGACATGTAAGATATCTTTTAAGATATTATTATAAATATATAATGTTTGGGTTCTTATGGGGTTTTAATATTTTTTGTTTATGATCACAGAAATTTACACCCACTATGATTTACAAATCTACCATATTTTGTGGCGTCACGTGAACTTAACCACTCGGTCACCATCGAGCCTACCGAATTAAGACAGCAACACAAACGTACCATGACATGTAATGTTCTTCCGGGAGGTGACCCCACATATTCGAGGTCGCAGCTTGTGCGAAATTTACGAAATTTCTTTTGATGCAGAATTTTGGGAAAAGTTCAAACGGCCGGCAACAACCATTTCTATTTCTGTTGGATATACCAATATTCCGACACACAATTCGACATCTATTTTTTTGCCTTAATTTTTTTAAATCGCTGCTTAATCGTATATTAATCTTCCTTAAGAACCATAGCTATTTTTTTTTTTCAGCTCAGTTATTTCTGGTTTTTTTTTTTTTTTATTTTTTAAGTTTTAATTTCGACATTTTATTACACTGCGTAGTAAACTATAATCGGTAAGCGTGTGCAATAATCCTTTATGTAGGAGTCACGTAATCAAAACCCATAGATAGGCATAATGTGACATTGCTCTCATTGATGGTTTATGTGTACAGGGTTGACTGTTGCCTGTGTAGTACTATACCGCAAATTTGTTTCTCTGTAAGCACTGCCTCAACATGGAAGAGTTTGCTATAAAGAATCGATAATCTCGAAAAAGTAAACCCAAAAACATACTTCCAGACGAATTCCATGAACTGTTTTCATCTAACAAGGATGAAACAAATTCTTGGGTTTCAAAAGGTGAACAGTAATGTATACGGAGCCGGTGACTATGAAGTCAGCCTTCTAGAAGAAGCCAACAACATGGTCAACGGGTTCCTGAAACCAGAAATTGAAGACTGAGCATCAGTCAGTGAGAGGCAAGTCAAAATATTTCTTCTGAGGCTCGCTTTCTATGAAGAAACCAAAGTGTAGAATCGCCACTTGTTCTGCGCTGTTTCTCACTTATAAACTTAAAGCAAAGATTATTTGTGCTAAAAATCTCGACTCGAAACATTGTTTATTAAATACGAGAATTAGGCCTTCAAATTTGATCCTGTTATAATGTAACTTTAAATTGACGCTTTGAATTTTTACCTGTTCAGTTTATATTTCTTTTTGTGTTTTCAAGTATCGAATATTCATGCCATAACTTTAGACATCATTTTACCTGATAAAATTGAGAACCGTTGATAACATTATTATGTTTCATCGTGGCCCACCGATTGTTTCATTGTAACCACATGGGCGAGATAATATAAAACCTGAGAAGGTGTTTTATTCGTTTATTGAAGAAGGATTCTGGTGTCAGCTAATATTAAGCATAGAGGTGCCCTTGTCATATTAAGCATAGAGGTGCCCTTGACGCATGTTTCACAGGAAAACTGAATTAAACAAGACATTGTTAAATATAATAGGGGTTACAACCTAAAAAAACTTTTGTTCCATTGTGCCCTAGGTTCCCCTACTGGAAAAAAAGCACACTCAGTTTGAACCAGTGTAGTCAGAGGTTATGATGTGATTCTCATATCCCCATAGTGAAAAAGCTGATCTCGCAGTGGACGATGATTTTCATCACCTGGTGGGATGCAACTGCCTTACCTTTTGGAAGTCTGAAGTCAGCCCCACGGGCAGATAAAATATTTTGAAGGGAGAAAGAAATTACTCAGACTAGAAAACCTTTTGGAACACACCCGTACACACTAATCCATCAATTTTCACACAACGTGGCTGAGTTAGTTGGTCCCAGTCGAGGGTGACATGGTTTTTTCTCATGGAAACTGGGGTTTTTCGTCAAGCAAGCAGCAAATCGACCACAGAGCACAAGCAATTTACAGACATATTATATATGGTGAAATATGGCCTAAGTTGTGGTGAACCTAAAACCCTATAACAACAACAATATCAATTTTCATTCGAGATGAAACTGCAAACTCACGGAATTTGAACTTTAGATTTCTAAAATTACTACCCGTAGCAATTGTATGTCAACAAGTTTCATTCTTCTTTCCAACTATATCCCATCCACGGTACTAGAATACCATGTACTAAACGTTCATAATGGGATTACCATAAGATAATAATAAAAATAACTTTAATATGTAATATGACTGGCCTGTTGAACTACATTTTGTTGTATTATAAACAAATTGCTATTTTTATAAATGAATTGAGAATTACCTAAAGTAACAATGGTTGTCATATAATCACTTCCTTGGAACACAAGCTAGAAGTATTTCGCTTTTATTCTCATTGTATACGCTTTAACAAAAGAAAATAAAAAGTTTGGGAAGAAGAAGTAAGGTGAATGAGCTAGCGTATCTGGGCACTCCCTCGCAATTCTGCGAAAGCTCTATCGATCTGTTACGCCCATGTACTTAGGAACGAGGGAACATAAGAAGGGGCAGTCGACATTGATTAAATTTAGAAGCTCAAGACCTTCTTAGAGCTAGGAAGAAATATCAGATGCCGTTGTTGGCTTTGTATGTGTTACAGATAGGCATAAGGTTTCCTTTCGTGACAGAAGTAGCAATTATGGGAGAACCGTGTTCCTCGAGCATTTGACGAGGGAACAAATCGGCATTACGGAATGATCATGTAGTGTTTCCCATTCTTCAGAATAAAAAGATCGTTATCGTGGACATTTACGAACTGTTTCTCTTTTCAGTGTATATGCGTCATTACTGACCGCAGAAAAATGCATTCCTGTGGTACCTACTTGCTGAAACAATGTGGCTGACTCTGTAAATATAACAAAAAGTAGAAAAGAAAAACAAAAAAAAAAAAAAACTGTTTACTGTATATATCTCTTACATTCTTTCTTTCCATCGTCTATATCAGATTTTAAAAAAATTGGAGTTGCCTGGTATTTTTATCTCTGCCTCAGAGTGCGTTAAATCGAAACATGATAATGGTGTTAACTGTCCTTGTCTCTGCCAACATTTTTCTCTATAATGTCCACACAGCCTCCTAATGAAACAATGGACGCGATGTGATGTCCACTTTTACAGAAAACAGCAGTTTGTTTTTATTATCTTAGTATCAAGTCAATGGCATTTGGAGAGAACCGGCATTCGAGTACAGTACTACTTTTACAGTGGTTTGATATTTAAGTAGGAAAGTGGTTTGATGATAGTTACTTATTTTTTCAAGTGGACAGCTTTTCTTACTCCAGAATGGAGCAAGAAAAGGTACATTTTCTTCCGAAAAAAAATCATTGGTTTATTTTTTACTAGCAATCAGTACACGTAGTGTACTGATTGTGTACTGTAGTGTACTATTACTTAATAGTATTAAATAATATTAATAATTTTAATTAATTAAATTATTATTTTAAAACTGTTAAAATATGGGCGCTTAAATTTTACAAATGTTATTTATGCATATTTAAAAAAAAAAAGAACTGAAAAGTTAAGTGTGCCTAAATAAAAATGATAATGAATAAAACATGATTACGTTCTCGTACTTTTTCAATCGATAACTTACATTTTGATTGAGCAGATTTTGGAAAATTTGGATAACAGAGGCGGATGTACTTGAGAAATAGTATTTCAATAAAAACGTTCACAGTACTGGCTGCTTTTGCATTCTGAAAAACTTAGACTGGAGAATAAACAAAAAAACAAAATTGTGTTTATGCAAATATCTCGGAATTCAAAGTCGATGAATTGTCAGAGACTGCGCTGATATTAGCTGCAGTCCTGATTCATTTTTTCAAATAACTTCAAATGGGCGCATTTCTTCTAGCTAATTAATTAATTATTTATTCTTTAAAGAAACAATAAGCCCTGTACGCTTTACCAGTGAAAAATAATTGATGTCGTGTACTTTTTCATGAAAAAGTGTTAGTATATTATTATTTTTGTAAAACTAAATTTCTTGTTGAACATAGTATATACTATTTTCAATTTTTTTATAGGTCTACATGAAATAGTTACTTTCATAAAAGAAAATACCCCTGTCTAGTTTTGCATACGCTGGTGGACAAAAATTACTGCACAGTTGCATTTCCATTCTTATCCTTTGTTTTGTTAATCGAACTGAAATCATGCGCATAGATCAAGTTTTTTTTAGGCGCATCAGCGACTAAGGCCATATTGCTCCGTGTATACTGTCTGTAAATTGGGTGCGTTCTGTGGTCGGTTTTCTGTTTGCTGGACGAAACACCCGAGTTTCCGGGAGGAAAAAAAAACTATGTTACCCTCGGCTGATATCAACTTACTCAACCACATTGTGAAAAAGGCTCATAAAGGTTCCTGACGTCATCAACCGGAGTCGAGCTCAGGTGTTTTCTATCCCTGTGGGGAGGACGGCGATTCTACCAACCGTGCTACCCATGAGGGCATATAGATCATAACTGATGTATGAATAAGAATGTTCATCCATGATATGTGCATGTTCACCTCGTTCCGGTAGCACAGTGGTCGTCACCGTCCTCCCCACACTGGGTGGAAAAGGCCCACGTTTGAATCCCGCCGCGATGACTCGAGGAACTTTAGTGGGCTTTTTTCACTCTGTGACTGAGTTAGTCGGTCTCAGGCGTAGATAGCAAGGTTTTCCCCTTGGAAATTGGGGTTTTTTCGTCCAGCAAACAGGCAAATCGACCAGAGAACACACGCAATTTACGGACGAATAAATATATGGGTAGATGTAATCATTTACGGGAACCATAATATCATAAGTTTTTTTTTTTTTTTTTTTTCACCTCGTTCTGTGTGGTTGGTTTAAAATATATTGGACTGACCATACGAGCTTTTTCTGTTACCTGCCCTCCCTTCCATTAAAAAACAAAAAAAAAACCTAACAAAGATCTCATGAAACTCCAAAATACTCTTACGGAACCTAGTTGCATAGTTTACATATAAATTGGTACACGGTACTGTTGTGGTATAAACCATTAAACACCCGTTAGATTATGAAACAAATTAAAGTAAAGTATGCTGTGCTGATTTCACAAAATTCATAACTAACTCGAAGTCATAAACCAATACACTCAATGAAGTAATTTCAAAAGTTCATTAAGTTTAGACCACTTAATCTTGTGCAGTTTTAGTAAATCGCATGTTTATAATAGAGTGTCTCCTGGGAAATAAGCACAAATAATAATGATGTATCGCAGAACACTTAAAGATTAAGTAAAATGTTTAATTGTGGAACACCTTCCTAATCGATAGGTTGTCGCAGAGGTGACAACAGTGATGGTGAATATGCCGATATTCATATAATCTACTTCCACGTCAAATTTCATTGACTAGCATCAATTATTTTGGAAACAATTTCACTTTTGAAATTTATAGTTCAATTTTTGCCCGCGAATGTGTACATGGATACAATAAATCCAGTGAGTAAAGTGGCCAAGACCATCTAGTCCCATATCGTCCAGGATATCGATCACAGCCTATTATTAAAAAGTTCCTTGAGGAAATGAAGCACCACATTCTTGTGGTTTTCTGGAAAAAATGTTTCATCCACGTTCACGCATATCTACTTGTGCATTAACTTGTGTTGTCCGGGAAGGCTGATCCAACGCTTCCAGCTGATGAAATTTCGCACTATAAAGCGCGTTTTTCAGAAAGCAAAAGCATCTCCATGACTGTAGGGTCCTCACTGCCCCATACACATATTTTCCATTTATTGACATAGCCGCTAAGGTGTAAGTAATGCTTGATTATATAAATTACAAAATGCCAATCGCCTGTCTTTGTCAACGTTGGTCAGTGATTGTTACATCTGCATTTCGTAAAACAATTTTAAGCCTTGTTGAACTTTGCTTAAAGTGGATATTTCTTTTAAACTGAGCTGTTGCTGCGATGTACAATATTTTTAGCTGTCGTCACGAATTTTTTTGCTGCCAAAAATGCTCTTCTTGTTGTCTGTCACAGAATCAACTTGTTCGAGATTATCGATCTTTCTGTACATTTTTTTACAACCACATCTCACTTTAAACTAACGCTGCACTGTAAAACTGCTACTTTGATAACGAATTTTCACAAAATTTTCCCATTAGGATGTGTCATAACCAGTTAAAAAAAACCTCCCATATCTTACGTATTTGATGACACCAAACTCACTAATACCAGCTCAATACATTAAAAAATACAGACGTGCAAAACTGTTGCATCTTTTGATGGTTTCTTTCTTTTTTTTTTTGATAACCCTGTATGTACCACCTTGTGACATAACACTCCGATGAATGTCCAAACAAGATTAAGCTGAGAAATGTTTCACTTTATCTGATCCTGCTGTAACCCTGCGACCTGCTTTTCATACATCGCCGTTTTACTGTAAACAAGAGTATATGTGTTTTGAAACACTGAACATGTAAATATTGTATCGTCTAAGTTTAGACTCTGGATTCTGCTTGTACGAAAATGTTCTCGTATACTGTCCCTTGCTGATGCTTTCCTCCAGACGTATGTCTTTTAAACCCTACACAGAAGATAAGTTGTTTTCAAAATAACCGTTTTCCCTTTTATTACTTGCACATGTTATTAATAGTCCAATCAAGGAAACGGTTTTTCTAGGGAGTGATTGGTATGAAGTTTAAGGCTGTATTTTTAGCTGCAGAAAGGAAGAATTTAATTATGCTTATACTAAATGAAAGTGGACTTTCTCTTCTCTTTTCAAAATTACACTAACTTCAGAATTACCAAAAATTAATAGGTATAGGTTTCACTCAAGCAAGAACCTTCTCTTCCTCATATTTTCTTTTAAAGTGGGGGATTAAAGAAAACTTATAATTTCCGTGAAAGACAGACACTTCACTGTGTCAGGAGTGCTTTGAATATACTGACAAATGCAAGGTACTTCATATGGGGAGCCGTAATCCCAGATTTATGTATCTGCTGTGTGGTATCACACTCAAGGCAGTGGAGAATGAAAAGGACCTGCAGTCAGATATGAAGTTCTCTGAGAAGTGCAGACAAGCTACCAGGACAGTTCATGGGATTTTTGCCACTGATAAACAATAATTTTGCCTGCAGGGATAACGAGGTGACTGTCCCATTGTATAAGGCAATAGTTAGGCCGCCTCTTGAGTACTTGATACAGGTCCGGACACCTCATTTTAGGAAGGATGTGGATCTGTTGGAACGGGTGCAGAGAAGAGCAACAAGATTGGTGAGGGGAACAAAAGAGTATTGTTAACAGGAAAGGCTTCAGATTTGCAAATTGCAGCATCTGGAGACTAGGCACCTGCGAGGAGATCTGATTGAGATGTTTAGTGCTGACGGAATCCCTCCTCTTGCTCAGACTACCCACAAGAAGGGACATAAATTCAAATTGAGGACGAATAGTCGCAGGTCGGATATGCGTAATTTGCCTTGAACCAGGGGGTGGTCGATTGATCTAATAAACAACCATCTGGTGTTTATGGGTAGTTTGAATAAATTCAAGGAAAAACGTAAACTGTTAGAGGGGATGGACAGGTGAAATGGGAAATGGCTTTATTTTTTTTTATTTATTATTATTATTTTTATTTATTTATTTATTTATTTATTTTGCTGATGCGCTGTGTAAGCTTGATTTTTTGCATCATTTGCCACTACTACTAATAATAAGGTCGTAAAAGTTTTCCTTTCTATTTGTTTCTACGAAGTGTTACCATTCAAATAAAAAAAAAAAAAAAAAACATAATGAAATAAAATGAACTCGTTTGGCACTCATCCCATAGCCACTGCTTTTCCCCTTATAGAATCTTAATTTCAGAAATTAAACAGACTAGAAACATTTCTAAAACATCTTTGTGGGATGCACAGAAAGGTAGGTAAATTTTAATTGCTTGTTGTGTATTTTAAATCAGGAAGCTTTTCGAAACTGGTGATGGTTCCAGTGGAGACCATCTCCACCAGGTTAAACATAAGCTTTATCAGTATTCAATGTGTTGATCTAAAAGGAAAATGCTTATGTCTTTTAGTTATGCACCGTTCTATCAAAATATTAAAGAAAGCAATTAATAGCGAATTTGGTTCTCCTTTGCTGACAATGATAGCAGGAAACGGCATTAATTTTCAGTGAGCAGATACCAAATTCCTCTTCAGGTGGTTTTGTATATTTTTCGGTAGCTATTATCACTCTCTGACCGCACGAGTTCGCTTGAGTACGTTTTCTCTATTTAATTAAATTTTTTCACTACGCTATGTTTATTCTTATTATAATTCTTATTATGAATTCTCTTCAAACCATCCGTGCAAACATTCTATTGCAGTCTGGTGCACAGTCAAAGAATCAGCAACAATACTGAATTATATCTAAGAGTTGTTGGTGTGACCCTGCCATCGTTTTGTGAGATGGTACTTTCTTCTTCATATTCAACCACCGAGAATTACCCCATCTACCCGTATGAATTATGTCTGTAAATTGCGTTGGACGGAAAACTAGAGTTTCGGTGGGGTGCCTTGCTATCCACACCTGAGATCAACTAACGTAGCCACGGAATGAAAAAAAGCCCATAAAATTCCGCGTTTTTGACGGGATTTGAACCCGGGACTTTTCCACCCGATGTGGAGAAGTCGGTGATTGTAACCACTATGCTACCCATTCTTGAGGGCTCTGTACAATCTTCAAAATAAAAAAAATAAAAATAAAAAAATGAGGAGACCAGTATCCTTCCACAAAAACATAATTACTGCCTGAATACGGTACCAGCAATATACAGAAGATACGATGCTCTGGATACATTTCACGTGGGCCCCTACGCGTGTATTGGTATAGTGTTGCCATACCAATATGCATCCGTCGGTGCAAAATAGTGTGAAATGGAATACATAGAAACACATTATACGTATCTGCAGCTCAGATGAGCATTATCGCCGATTACAATACCACACAAAAGAATGTTTATTCCACTCAAGCGCAAGAAACTTGCCAAGTGCCGATGTTCTTGGTTCCTAGTCAGTCTTGGTTGGTCTAGCGTTGAATATGTCCATGATTCTGCGCAGCGTTGCCATTCCATTTTTGTTGATCAGAGAGAACCACGATTTGGCTACAGCTTTGTCCAGTCTTTTGCTTGTCATTTCCGGTTTTTCAGTCAATATCCACTAATTATAAGACTCTCAATATTGCCTGTTTCTTTCCCTTGCCTGTTTTTAGGGTGAAAATCTTGAGTTTCCTTAGTTGTCTCGGTTAGTTCCAAATAACCACTACAACCTGTGAGGGCTCGCAATGTGTCTTGCTTACTGTATGCCTTTTCAAGATTCACAAAAATTGGATTAATTCTCCTTGAAAAAATAGTCTTTCTGAAATTACGTTTCAAACCGGATTTTTCTTCATATGGTACCACATCATAACGGACGAATTTTTGAAAATCTGAAATTGTTAGGAATTTAGTTACCTTCCAATTGAGTTCGAAATTTTTCCAATTCAAAAAATTTCTAAGCCAGAAACAAATAGAAAAATGATTTTTCTGAACCAGAAAAGTCCAAATATTTGAATTTAATTTCTCCTCACGTCTTTTCTTTTTTAAATTTGCAGGTTTCTGGAACGAACCCATTTTTCATTTCAGAAGAAATGTATTGTAATAATAAATTACTTTGACTGCGGACTGGACACAACTTTTGCAAATGTTTCAGCTTTCCCAGTTGAATGTGCAATCTGAAAATCTATTACATTATTCAATTAAATCTGAAGCACGGCAAAAAAAAAAAAAAAAAAAAAAAGACTTGGGCAGTAGCCAGAAGATATATACTTTAATTACTGCCTAATACATTAAAAACAAAAACTATTCATTAAAAACAAAAACAAAGTAAACTTAAACTGAAGAGAAAACACAAATAAACACTTCTTTTTCTGATCGTACTTTCGGTCAACAGAGAAGAAACACGGAACTGTAAATGTTCTGGGTCATTAGCTTCCTTTTCCGTTCACCCATTTATTTCTTTGGAAAACTCGACTCCAGAATTCAAGGCGCCCCATGAGCTGCGTTTATGGCTGTCGTTGTCATGCCAACATCGAAACTGATACAATAAACCTTCTAAAGACTAAACAGTGGAATCAATTGCGTTAATGAGTACGTTTTCTCTATTTAATTTAATTTTTTCACTGTCCTATATTTATTCTTATATATTATATATGAAAATAGTAAGAATATTATATAGTAAAGAAATACTAAGAGTATTATATTCTTAAGAAAAAGGGAAAAATCTAGTGATTGCCTTTTTTATTTATTTAAATTATTTCATGTATTGTATTTTTTTATTATTTGTTTAATTATATATATATTTTTATTTTTCCCATTTGAATTCAGATTATGAATGTTTTCTTAGTATTCGCCTCCCGTTAGTCAAATATAAGCCTCACTCATCCACAAATTACTACTTCGAAAGATGCGATGCGAATTTTACCAAGACCAGTTTGATTATTAATCCTCTTCTATAGTTAGTATTTTTTCTGACACGTTTATTTCCATTGCACTACACTTTTGGATATAAGTCCCTTAAAATTAGCTGAGATTCGAATTCAAAACGTCTATAAAGTCGTATAAATTTCAATGGGAATGATAAAAATGTACAATGAATTGTAAGAAAAGCTTCGCATACGCTTGTTATTCATCCAGAAGTAGTTGTGATAAAAAGATGAAATTTTGTTTTGTTTGATACTTAGAAATCCCTGTAACAACCACATAAATTTTGGTTTCGATCTGAGAATTCAATTTTTTTTATTTCTTTCCAGCGCTGAATGAAGTGTCACAATGGATAAAGTGGAATACAGACCAGTGACTCGGTTCTTCTTTCTGCATGGGAAAACACCCAAAACAATCCAAGAAAAAATGGTCGCTATTTATGGAGAAGACTCCAAATTACGGTGTTGTTGCACATTGGTATAAGCAATTCAAATATCGAAGAACCTCAGTGCATGATGAAGAAATTTCAGGACGCCCAGCAACTGCTGTAACAGAAGAGATTGTTGCAAAAATTACGGCATTAATCCCTGAAGAGTGCTGTATTAGCGACAAAGAACTAGGTGCAGAGCTCCAAATTAGTGTAGGGTCTGTGGAGAACATCATCCATCAACAGTTGCATATGAGTAAAGTGTCTGCTAGATGGAGTCCCAGACTTCTGATCCCTTCCCTGAAGGAAAGTGCACAATGTGCACATGAAATGTTGTTGGTGTAACAGGAAAAACAAGAGGAGTTATTTTTACTGCTATCACCATGGATGAAACTTGGATCCACTATGATCCCGAAATTAAAAAAAAAAAATGTCAAAACAATGGAAGAATGCAGAATCCCCCCCCCCAAAAAAGGTAAAAGTGCAACCAAGTGCTGGCAAGGTGATTCTGTAAGTTTTTGAGATCAGCACGTTGTAATACTAACAGATTATCTTTCAAGGGGCTGTACTGTGACAGCGAAGTATTATTCCAACCCCTAAAGCTACGTGCTGTTATAAAAGAAAAAATATTGGGACAGCTGTCAAAAGGTGCGCGCCTGCTCCACGATAATGCCCCTGCGCATTCTTCGCATGCTGCAGTGAGGTGTGCCCACGAATATGGGTTTGAAATATTGCCGCATCCTGCTAATTCACCGATTTGCACCCTCGATTTCTTCCTCCTTCCTGCCCTGAAGTACTGTACTTTGTTCGTGGATAGCAATTTGCTGCTGATGATGAGGTGATTTCTGCTGCCGAGTCGTGGTTTGCAGAACAGTCAGAGGACTTCTACAAAACTGGCATGCGGAATGTATTGAGAGGTGGCAAAAATATGTCATTTTGTCTGGTGATTACGTTGAAAATGTGTAATACATGGTGTTTGTTTCAACCTTCTATCACAACTACTAGGTATATATAAATCTCTTTTAAGGCCCCCCTTGTACTTGTTCCCCCCGATCCTATGTTGTTGTCCCGGATTATAAATATGAAATTTATTTTAAATGTTATATTACTGAATCAACTTCATGGTGTATACACCGCCCTTCAATGAGATTTTTAAAAGGATCTGTTTGAAAATTTTGCATGAATGTTGTTCAGTATAAGTATACGATTAGTGTTTCAAAACAGTTGGCGTATTTCAGCGTGGTGTGTGCAAGAAAAGATTAAGTGCTAGAAGAAATGAAATGCTTTTGGTACGTGTTCAGAAATGTTATTTGTATGTTTGGAAGATTTGAGAGGAAATAAATTATTGGGTTGTCTGTTACTGGATGGGCAACACGGCAAATCTCTGCTCATCATGTCGGCCAGCCTGCAAAAGCTGTAGGAAGGTGGGGGCATAGTCGTTGCCCAGGTTATGAAGCCACCAGATAAATATTAGAATCATGATCGGCATACCTGTTAACCAGCTATAGGGCATGGGCCCATGACTAATCAATAGACTAGATCGGCGGATCTAGCAACATTTTGATGCTCGATCCATCTGAATCATCGAGCACCATTATCAGATCACTAAGGGAAGTCGGGTTGTTATCGCTATCTATTTTTTCTTGTATCGCTCTCACCATACCCTTGTTGTTAAAGTTTTCAGTGGAGTTGTCAACAGCTGACTGGTGTGTTGAATTGCGTTGTATAGTCTCTAGCGACACGACTTTTGATTCTGTTTGGGAGCTAACGACAGGTGCATTCGTGTCTGGAGACGCGCTCGGGAGAGGAGTCATTCACCCTGCATTAGGGAGCGTCATACCGTGCCAACGGCGTGAGTCTTGGTTTAGAGAGTTGTAATATCAGCTCTATACCTTTGTCATTATCAATGGAGGCTCTTTATATTGACACATTTCTGAAATTCATGTTCCTGCTATTCATATAATCTGCCTCAGCCTCCATATTCCAACAGGATGGTGCCTGTCTACATACCACGCAAATATTGCTTCCAGAGTATTAGCATGCTTACTTGACCTGAAAAGACATCTGATCTGCCTTCAGCATCTGAGACACAATAAACATTCTAGCTAGCTGAGAGTGCTGCTTAGAGGAGTGCAGTCCAACCTTTTCAGACTTTTGTATATTAGTATTAGTATTGTATATTTGTATATTTGTAAATAATAAACAAACTAGCTATGTGGCTCCCTCCTACTTATCCAGCTAACCTTTGAATTTTTCCAAGCTGTCAGCCTCAACCACGCATGGAGAGGGTGGTTTAAGCTGGCTAAAAGAAAACTGAAAATTGCATCCTTCCTTCAGCACTTTGGCCTGCCGATCAACCCGAGAAGACCAAGGTGATAATATTCTCTTTGAAGACCAAATCCCCCAGTAATCACTCCGACTTTTGGTAACATCCAAATCCCAAAGCGTGCAACTACACATTCTGACTTAGGTGTAATGTTTGACCTTAAACTCCGTTTTAATTAATACTCAGCTGGATAAACTCGTCTCACAAGCCTCGAGTCTGCGTTGAACAACAAAGCGAAATCTTCTGCATATTGAAGATCCTGGAATCATTAAAAAATACAGTACATCAGAACCATTGTCTACCCACCACTATTGTACGCGTCGGAAGTATGGGCTTCGGCCACCCTAACGATCAAAAAGCTTATCATTGCATCAGAATATTGGCTACTGAAGTGGACCAATAGGAAGTCCAATCTGCGCCCCAAAATATTCTGTTATTGAGCCGAAGGGAGAGGATCTTGGAATTTTCCTTCTTACGAGAGAGAGAGACGTGCACAAAATAAATACTATAAGTGTGTATCACACTGGTTGGAACAATCTCTCAGGTCTACTTAAATAAAATAGCAGGTAGTCAAAGTAATCTGATTTCCTCAAAATTTATTTATTTTCTTTACATTGACATACATTTCAAGATTGTTTTATATACCTTCCTCATTGTTTACGTCTACTCGAGAGTGGAAACCACGGTATATCCTGTGAGTCACCAGACTGGCTAAACAACCGCCAGTAACAGACGAACTGGGGGGTAAGCGACGCCAAACAGCTGTACTGAAGGCGCCATCAGGTGATACAATGCTAAAGTGGGTGTTCCGCGTTCAATTAAGAACAAGGAGAAACATAAAACACCCTCCGGGCATCTTTTACATGTATGAGGCATAAACATCTGTATCAGAAAAGAAACACAAATGTATATATATATAAATCTCAGATTAAATTAAACCTCAAGAACTGACTGGATAACGTTTAATAGATTAAGCTATAAATTTAATACGGGTTTTTGGATGCATCTAATCGTTTTTTAGCTATTCACTTATTAGAAAAACGATTAGATGCCTCCAAAAACCAGTATTAAATTTATAGCTTAATCTATTAAACATTATCCAGCCAGTTCTTGAATATTATGTTAGTTCACGATGTTAGCCTCGAGTTTTACATTTACAAAGATGAATCATACACCATTCGAAAGCCTACAACTAGGAATCGAATTTACGATATGAACCAGAATTTAATGAATTAATTTTTTTAAGATATGCAATTAAGTAATCGATGCGTTTGTATAAATAACTAACTGACACAGTAAATAAGGATACTATGAGCACAACGATAACAGTTGAACCAGTAGTGTAATGCAGTGGCGTATCCAGGTATTATCGTGGGTGGGGGAAGAGGCATGGCGACCAGGAATAAACTGTAAATTATTTTTGGTTCCTTTAAAACCAACCTCCGCTGCAGTCTACGATCCACTTGAATTATAAATGTCGCAGACAATAGATCACAGAATCCAGAATACTTCCAAGTGAAGTAATAATGACTACTTTTGTATATGTGTTGTAGAAGTATACCAAATGTAATCATGCTACTAACCCTTACATTTATAACATGTATTCTCAAATATCTTGGAATACAACATCGACGATTTGAAAGCATTTATTACCAAATTAAATTATCACAATACAGTATTTTAAATATTACCCATTGAACTTTATTGTTACATTGGTAACGCTCTGCCAAATTTCAATACACTTTCCCAAGTATTTTGATGACTAAGCCTCCTTTTTCCCTCCATTGTGGCGAATAAAGAACAGAGCCAAGGTCGCCTATGATATCCTTGAAACCGTCAAGGTGACCATAGGTCGATCCAAGCTAATCACTTGATTCAATAGAACTTAAATACTTTAAGCAGGAGAGTTGGCTTTAAGTTGATATATAAAGTAATAAATCGTTTGATTTTAAACATGTGTTTGTTACAATATGTATCATAAGAAAGAAATACAGTATAACCCAGTGAATGTATTTAATAACATTTAATATACAGCAGAAGCTTTCGAGGCCGACGAGCCTCTTTGTCAACTAATAGATCTATTAGTTGACAAAGAGGCTCGTCAGCCTCGAAAGCTTCTGATGTATATTTGTGTTATTAAATACATTCACTGGGTTATACTGTATTTCTTTCTTAACTATGGACCCCAGTACACAAGGCCCTTTCGTGATAATATGTATCATGTTATGCTCAGCATAGAGTTTCCAATTTTTCAAAATCTTTCACCCGGAGATAATAATAATGATTATTATTTTAACTGTTCTCTGGCATTACCCAAATCATGTGTGTGGGTGTATTGTGCAACACCACGATTTGCAATGTGGTGTTGCTTGAAAGGACCGGAATAACTGACGGGGGAAAAACTATTACCTCCGCCTGAGATTGGCTAACTACAGCCTTAGTTGAAGATGACTTCAGAAATTCCTCCAGTGGTCGACAAGACTCGAACCAGAACCTATCTAAACGATTGACAAGTGGTGAAACCACAGAGTAGTATCTTACTTCTCTGTGGGTGAAACCACTATACACACAGAAAAGTAAGATATGCTACTACTCTGTGACTATACAGTCACAGAAGACTGACCCGGAGATAATACGATAGTTGTGGGGGTAGGGGAAGGAATGTAAAATGAGTCAGCAAATGGTAATTAAGTTGTACTTCCAAGTACAACTTAATCACTTGATCCAGTACAACTTTGGTGTATAATGCAAATATTTAAATAGTTTAAAAAATTATATATGTTAATGTAAAAGCCCATAATCCCGTAAATCCTAAGATTTACGAATTCGCTTTTGGTAAAAATTCGAATAATTTCGGACAAATTAGAGCAGAGCGGCATTAGGGGAAGTTACTGCCATGGATAAAGAGACGGTTGAGTAGCAAAAGAAAGAGGGTGGTTATAAGTGGACACTGCTCTTCTTGTGCTAATGTTATTAGTGGAGTCCCCCAGGATTCAGTGCTGGACTCCCTACTGTTTTCAGTATTTATTAACGATATTAAAGTCATATCAAGCTCATTGTCTTAGTTTGCAGATAATATAAAGGTTGGTAGCGTGATTAATGATAACAATCAAAGCAGGCGCGCTTTGCAAAAAAAGACCTAGAAAAATTTGGGAGATAAGCTAAGATTGTCAACTGAGGTTTAAATTGATAAGCCTTGAGCTTGCCGACAGAAGGATGCAATGCGTACATGCGCCGCAAACACAGGGGTTCCACAACAAGATAGCTTCGGTTCCACAACAAGATAGCTTGTTGTGGAACCGAAATTAAACCTCAAATCAGCAAGCATTGGTTGTTGGATTCCTTGGCGCATCGACCACTTGGTTTGTATTGTACTCTGCGTCTGCATGGGTAGCATGCTGCTTGTAATCACTGTCATCCCTACACCGCGTGGAAAAGGCTCAAGTCAGAATCCTGTCAATGACGTCAGGAACTTTTATGGGCTTTTTTCACTTATTGGCTGAGTTAGCTATGGCATGGCGATTAAGGTCGTTTTCGAGGGGCCTCATGTTTTTTTTTTTTTTTTTTGTATTGTACTATGCGGAGCCATATGGTACTATACTAGATCTTATATTTATGGATATGAAGTATCATGTCTGTATAAATTGCATGTTCACAGACTGGAAAAACGCACGGGCTAAATCCTACTTCCTCCACGTGGGATTGTCTCGATTGAAAATACCTCCAGTTCCGAATAGATCCAACCCTCTCCAAAGGAGTAGCAACTGAATAACTTATTGTATGAAGACATTACTCACGGAGTACCCCAAGAGTAATGTGTCAGTTTTCTTAATAATAGTGTTGCTAACACTTGGCTGTGCATGTTGTAGTCAAAAATCATTTGAGGAAATAGACAGACAACATAAATATATATTTTCATTTCTAAAAAAATTGACATCTCTTACAGTTATAATAACATACTCGTTTTTGTATGTGATATTAACTGGTTTGCAATAATAACCAAAATATATTCAAATATATATTTATTTATTTATGATGTATATTACATCATAAATATTTTATCTATTTTAAAGTAGTATTGAAGGAAACCATTAATAAAAAATTTGAGCATTCAAAAATTTTGCGAAGCCATATATCAAAATGTCATTTTACACAAACCTGATACAAAAGTGACGAAAACTCAGGTAACAGCTTGACAGGTAAAGAAGCGAAGGCAGCGTTCAGTCGAACACAATGCGAGCATCGTTGAGAGATCGATACAATAAATGGCTGATCGTTTTACTTCAGCGTAAGCACTGTTTCAAAGAACCAAAGACAGTCTATACTTGTGAGCCCCCCCCCCCACATACATCCTAATGATGGTTCTAAAACAGTTGCAATAACTAGGAAGAATTTTTTTAAAATTTTACTGCAACTTGAAAGCAATTTTCCAAGCATTCGTCATAAACTCCGTTTCAGCACTGATTTTTCAATTATTTGAACTAAAAAATTTGACTACAAGGATTATCATCTTTATTGCGTGCTTGCACAGATGAGGATGTAGTCGTTATTTGTTGGCAGATAATTTTTGTAAAAGTCCACAAGTATTCGTCTTTAAATTTGGCATAGAGAACACAAATCAGTGTCCATCTACAACGTACATTGGATTGCTAGTTGTACATAATCCATATTGAGAAAACAGAAGAGTTTGAAATATAATTATGGCTCTGGAAATCTTTGAATTGAAATTTTAATGTTCAACAGAATCTAATTATTATTATTATTATTATTATTATTATTATTATTATTATTATTATCCATATGGTGCAAGGAAGCCTGAGGCTTATGCTGCATCAGCTAAAAAAAAAAATTTTTTTTCTGAATTACCCCGAGAGAGAGAGAGAGAGAGAGAGAGAGAGAGAGAGAAATAAAATGGAATCACCAAGAAAGAGAAGAATGATGATATCCAGCTCAAGACTCTGGGTGTGCCAAGCCCATACTCACCAGATGTGAGCCCCTGGAATTACCCAAGTATATTGGGACACTCATAGACGGTTTTATTTCGGAACGATTCGATTTGATCAAACATTATATTAAGCAGTTGGATTTTCCCCCTGAAGTACACATTCAAATGTACCATGATATCGATTTAAAAAGTAAAATTCCATATATATTTAATTTGCGATTACAATTTAATATTTTGCTTCAATTTGCGTACCATCTTCAAAAATTTTCCACTGGTTATCCGGTATAATGCTATATAGCTGCACCACCTACCGAATATCGCATAAAAACTGTTTGAACTGGCAATGATTGAAATCTTTTAATATGATGTCATATACAGTGTGGGGGGGGGGGAAAGTTAGTCGATCTCCGTCACTCGAGATGGACTAACTCGGCCACAATGTCACCAAACCCCATAAGTCCTTCCAGTGGAGTCGGGGTTTGAACCTAGTCCTTTTCCACATGATGTGGAAGAATAACAGTTGTAGCATGGATAGTCTCGAGGGTCTCTCAACCAAAGTAGCAGTTATAAGTCACTGCCCTTTTGTATTATGGAGGGACAATAACTATAACTATTGTAAAGTGTTCGATATCTAACGGCCCCAGGAATTTCCCCCATTTCCGCGTTGTGTACTGTGTATCACAGAATTCTGTGAAGGCCAGAGGTTTAAAAAGCCTAATGTGTGTGTGTGTTAGTGTTGTGTAGTGTCGTGTTATGTTGTTCTTCTGATTATTTAGCCGTTGGGCCCCTAGTGGGACCCTCACGTTGGCCACACTTATCCCCGAGAAGGCAGGTCAGGCAGTAGAGGGATCGCTTAAGTACTCTGGCAGGCCCTGCCACCTAATTTCCGAAGATTTCAGTGGAAAGGGCATAAAAAAAATTAATAAATTATTGTGCTAACCGCGAGGGTAGTGCAACAAAAAATCTGAGTTCTGTCCATGCACACACACAAACACTTCTGCATGGCTGAAATGGTTCGCCGTAGGATTGCCTATTAGGTTAGAACGTTTTGATATTTTAAAAACTGTTTTTCCAATGTCCATTAGACCAAAAAAAAACAAAGAAAACTGTGCAGTATTTTCTCAAAAAAGAAGCTCTAAGTTGGAATAAAAAATACAACCCCAGGGGCTCACATCACATCTGGTGAGTATGGGCTTGGCATACCCAGGGTCCTGAGCCGGATATCATCATTATTTTCTTTCTTGGTGATTCCATTCTATTTCTGATTCTCTCTCTCTGTCTCTCTCGGGGTAACGCTGAAATTTTTTTTTAGCTGGTGCAGTATAAGCCTCAGGCTTCCTTGCACTATATGGCTAGAAATAATAAAAATAATAAATAATATTCGTATAAATTGCTAAAATTTTCTTGCGGAAGTTTTTTTTTTTTTTTTTTTTGTCTTTTTCGATCTTCTTTCTAGTATCCGAAAGGTGGCCTTCCAGTAGAAATAACTGCATACAAAACCAATTCAAAATTGTAGAATACGATGATTTTCGTTTAATGTATGTCTTATTATTCTGTATTCTGCACCTTATTAGACTTTTGACTTCTAGTAAGTAATTTCTCTTACGAATTCTTAATATGATAATCTATTAATATTTGATATCAATAAAATTAGTGAGTAAAATAATAATATCTTATTATATACGTACGTTCATTTGTCCTCTATGAGATTTGTGTCAGTTGTAAGAATGAACTCGTAGGCTTATAAATCAAAATTTGCATTACATACGTCTTTTGGGAAAGAGTTTTGTTATCTCCTAATATAAACTGCATATTATATTTTTTTTTGTTATTAATATGGTTACTCTTCTGTTAACCAGAGAACCAAAAGCTGCATTAAAAAAAAAAAAAAAAAAGTGCTAGTTAAAATAAGCCTAGGACTATGTCTCCCGGAAAAAAATATCTCCGGTTAAAATATCCCCGGTAAAAATATTTCCCGGAAAAAATATCCCATTTTCTTGTTAAGATACGTAAACATTTGATTTATATGACTTTTTGCAAATTTTAATTTGTGATTTTTACCGGGGCGCATAGCCTAGGGTGTTTCTCCCCACTTGACGATGTTTTTAAATCACGAACTCGTTTACCGATTTTAAAACAGCTGGATAGGGGGAAAACACCCTACCTCAGCTAAGAAACCCCCCCCTCGACGACACCAATCAATCAGAAAAAAACGCTCTCGCCTTCACCGAATCACAAAATTCGACTGTACAATCAATCCATTTTTACCGGTTACCGTCTTTTAGGGTAGGCAATATATTTCTCATATGCTCTTAAAAATAGTAAAATGAATGAATAGTTAATGTGGAACATTTTTTTAAATCCTCAAGTCTTTTTTCCACTGTTTTCCCTCCCCCGAAATTATAAATGTAATCTCTTGTTTAGGCTGTAGCAAATTTTAATATTTAATATCGGCTATATACTGAACATAATAATTAATATAATAAAATCAGTGTAATAATATAATATCGTCTATGTACTGAAAACAAAAATTAAACGAAGTTTTCTTATCACGGCATACTCAACAGTATTTAATTGTATTTCCATTAATTTTGATGAATCTTTATGTTTTATAATTATTTTACAAATTGCGCCAAATTACATCTGCTTTATTTAAATATAGCAGTTAAGACTAATTGAAACGGACAGTTTATAAAATGAATGGCTATATGTTTTAAATTGTCTTTTCTTATCTAGATAAACACAGTACTGCAATAAAACAAAGGTGATGCAGATTCGCATTAAGATTTGATGCGATGAGTTATGGCCAAAATTATGGGCTGGGGTGTAGGTAATTTCTACCTTCATGGCATCAAGTCTAGTAGAGAACAGGTCTAGAGAAATAATACAATTGTCGGTTATCGTAAGTTCGACAAACTATAGCTAGTTCAACTAAATATGAACTTTCATTTTGAGAATTGATTAGTTTCATTCAGAACAGAAGAATGCGTAACCCAGTCACAATAAGCACCTAAGTTACAGTTGCTGATCCTAACAGGAATCCTTGAAAAAAAAAAAAAAAAAAAAAAAGTTCCGCATTAATGATTCACTCACTTTTCCGATTTTCAAACAAGAGCATATGGGGAGTGTATCCGTTACTCCAAAAGCCTTCGTTTATTTATTTTTTTTCCGGCCTGTTATTTATGTTTTTTCTGCAGAATTTTTTCCACTTTTTTTTTCCTGTTACCGTTCAACAGTACCTTAGCTTCATTGTTCTTTACAGAATTACAGAATAGATCCATTTTCCACAGAGTTCGAATCCCGTCAATGACGCGAGGAATTTTTATGGGCCTTTTTCCAAAGTGGCTGAGTTATTCGGTCTCTGGCTAGCGTAACACGGTTTTTACTCTCGAAAATTCGGATTTTTCACCCAGGAAACAGGTAAATCGACCACACAATCCACACAATTTAGAGATACAATTCATATGGCGCAACATGGTCTTAAATCGCTGGTGCGCCTAAAACCGTACAACAACAACAACAACAACAACAAAGTAGGACCGGGAAAGATTCATCTTTAGTTTAAAGAGGTATACAGGTTTTTCATCTTTAATTGAAAGAGGTATAGGGGATTTTTAACGGGAATTCTATAAATTAATAGTTTCCAAAGTCCACAGAACATAAATAAATAATAATAAAATTAAAAAGAAAAGTAAATAAATAAAAATAATAAAAGAAATTAAAAGAAAAAAAGTGTAGTAATGTAGAACACAGTTTTGTTCATAAGTAACGTTATTTCTAATGCCGTATTTTTAGGCAGTCTGAAGCCCTGGCCTACATAAATACATGAAATATTATATTCTTCTAAAAAAAAGTTTAATTTTCGAATCTATTTAGATGCAACAAACGAAAAGAGAAATAATTACATATTGAAATGCAATTAGTAGCTAAAAATTTTGCTAAAAGAATACAAAAAGTTCTTTGTATTCTTTTTCTTAAAGAGGGCCCCAAAAATTGTATAAGCTTCGGGTCCCACAAAACCTGGATCCGCTCCTGTCTGTAGGAAGAGATTATTTCTGTAATTAAACTTATTCTTGCTTTTCTTTTACAGAAGAGGCAAAAATATGATTTTTAGAAAGAATATGAATTTCTTCACTGAAGCATTGAGCTCATGCTTTGATATTACCACTGCAATAGTTTGCGAGGCAGCTTGTGGGGGACAGCCTCACAAAGAGCTTCCTCTCTAATACTGTTTTAATATTGCTCTATACCGTTACAGAAAAAAAATTTTTTTTTTTTTCTCCTGATCTTGTGCAAACCTTGGTTTCTGTAGAGTAACAATACCGATGTAGCTCGTCATGAAGGTGGCGAATTCCAAATGCACTTTGTGAGAGGCTCCTGGAAAAATCATACAGGCATACTGTGAAAATGTTCGAGACCAATTTGCATGTTTTATGAGCTGAAAAAAAAAAATTCCGCAATAAATCATAATAAAAATAAAAACTTCTTCTTCTGGCTGAGATCGGCTAATGAGCCCCATTTGAGTGGTCTTCTCTCATTGCTTTCGTGTACGATATTCGAACTGAGAGTTCTCCAAAACTACAGTAATCTCAGAGCGAACTGTATGAAAATAAAACACCGGTTTTGATTGAATGTTTTTAATATAGTATTAAATGTTTTTTTTTTTTTTTTTTTGTGAGAAATAATATATTGCAAATTAATTTAAAATTTAGAAAGTAACTCACAATTTATTCATCTTTATAGTTCAATGTAAGATCGCATTAGAATCGCTGGGCCATCCTTACTGATTGCGTATGTCAGTTCTGATATAAAATAAAGTAAATAAATAAAATTCTGTTTCTACTCCGGGACGGCCACACTGATCAGAAACGATCTTATACTACTTATACTTGTAAGATACGCCTCGAATATGGCCATGGTTAGGAGGGTTTTACAAATATACGACATGATCCAATAAAATATTGTAATATACACAAAGTATGAGTAAAAGGCACTGCATGTTAAATATAATATTATATTTAATATTTAGCATTATATATTAAATATAATATTATATTTAATATTTAGCATTATATATACTCTGCGAAAAAAGTAGTAATTCTTCTATTGTATCAAAGTGCCCTCTGACACTGCATTAATGAAAAAATGAGCATTGACCCCCCCATATCATTTATAAATTTCTTCTATATGCTTTGTTTGTTGATTTGTTTTCATGCATTAAACGTCTTTAAGATTAACGTACCTTGGACAACTCCATTATCTGCGAATTCGTGCTGCAAACAGCCATGCACTAACATTCAACCTCTAGAACCACTATAATGGAACTCCTAAAAATGCAGTAGAATTTTGATTCCTTCCCTCCTTCATGAGTTAAGCTATCTCGCTACTATATAAATAGAATTCTATATAAATAATATTCTATATAAATAGGATTCTATATATAAATAATATTCTATATAAATAGGATTTAATATATAAATAATATTCTATATCAATAGAATAAAACTTCCCTCCCTCCCCGGAACTGCATACACCTGCAGTCCATGAGATTCTTTTTATCAGTAGCTACACCGTGTGACATCATTTATTGCTACCAATAAAATAAAATTTAATAAATGAATATACTATTAATTTATTAAATTAATAAATTCACAAATTAATTTATTAACATTTAATAAAATTCAATAAATGTACGATGATCATAAACTATGACAGTGATTTCTATTGTTTTGGCTAGTATGTGTACTAAATTACGATTTACTTCAGGAATCTCGTACCATAACGTGTCAACATAAATGCAGCGTGTTGGGCAGATGACAATTCAAAATGAAGTTAGTTAAGATTTTCTTTTTATTGTCCTTAAAGTCATTACATAAGGTGTATAATTTGTAAATGTATACATGATCGCGCAGCGTATAAGGAAGATTAGGTCATTAAAATGATCGTAAAACGAGCCATTTATCAAGATAAAAACTACTAATTGCATTAGTGATGCGCGCCAAAGGGAGAGGAGAGGGATTAAAAAATTACGAGTACATACTATAACATTCCGATCGATTCTTGGGATCGCATTTCAAATTCTATATGATATACTTGCGCATATAATCTGACAGTAAGGTCTGGAGAAGTAATCTTTCCCATGTTTCTTCAAGATGAAATTCTCTAAACTTTTTTCCCTTGCCTTTCTAGTTATTTCATAAAGCATATTACTCGATATTAATAAGGTTTAGGATATTGTGTGTGCATCCAAGGAATGCTTGAAATAATTTATGTACTGAAGAAGAAATGACAAAATTTCGGTTGCTTACTACAAGGTTCAAGTGTTCCACGACGGATCGATGCTTTTCTCTTCCCCCTCCAGCCACACAAATCTATTCATATAAATGAAAGTATAAGTGACGTATTATTCTACAATGAAAAGTGGGATCGAGGCCAAATTTTTAACCTATGTTCTTTTGGTCTTAGGAAAAATTACAGGTCCAGTTATGATTTTATAGCCCTCCGGCTCTCCCCACTACAAAAAATCGCCAAGTTTCTCTTACAGAAATATTACTATAAATTTGATCAGGAGCTCTGATCCATTTCAAAATTTCAATGCTTATTCAGAATATTTTAGAAATATTTGTAACAAATTTTTATTTTGATGGGTTATCTTGTTTTGTTATAAATCATGAATTATTAATATATGCTAATGTGCCTGAAATATAACGCACTGACTTGATTAATCAATTCCGCCCACTATTTCACCCCACTCCATGTTGCACAGACCTTATTTTTTGCTAATTACCTAATATGTGTATGCTGTCGTTGGTTTCCAGCATGTGATTTTGTTTTTATTTCCTTTCTAATATTTCCTTCTTATGAAATGTTTTCTTCTATCCTCCATACTATCTCTTGAATGGGACAAACTTGTTTTGACATTCCGTATGCGACAATTGAGGTTTGTCATTGTTTATGCTTAGTTGTAGCCCACCTCCTCGTGGTATAGATGGGCACTAGGTTGGTTTTCCTGGTGGCAAAGTGGCCAGAAACCGAACAGCATACACTGCACAAACATGACATTACCCATTTCTGGCTGTTTTACAGTTTTGTATCACCACAGTTCACCATAACGGAATTGATCTGGCATTCTGGAACCGCCCAAGATAAGCTACTATACATGTCTATATGTTAATTGCCTTTCCTATGCATATATTTCCACCACTCTTCCGCACTCCCTCGCTGGTAGCACGGTGAATAAAATCACCCTCCTCCTCAACGCCGCTTGGGAAATACTCGGGTTCCAATGCCGTTAGTAACGCTAGGAATTTTTTGGGCTTTTTTTACATTGTGGCTGAGTTGGTAGGTGGGCAAGGGTTCATCGTTTTTATTCTCCCAGAAACTCGAAAAACGATGCAACTTGCAAACAGGCAACACGACCACAGAATTTACGCAATTTAAAGACACAATATACTGTTGTCCCATAGCCTTAATTGCTTTGGCGCTTAACACACAGATCAATTATTCAACCATACGGATATCCAACTGAACAAACAGTTTATAAGTGTTTGGTCACATAAGTGATTTCTGACCTTTGAATTTGATTTCACATTTAATTCACCACAACAGTCACTTTTGAATTTAAGTGCTCTGATGCAAGTATAGGTTGAATCTTTAGACCTTACAACCTTTATATCATCTGATAAAGATGTAACGTGACTATCGTTAGTGATAATCTTTAGAATTTGAATGAGTGAATTATTGTCTGAAATATGCATTCTTGGATGAACCACGATATCATTTGAGGTTATTTTAATCTTTGTATCATTCTATTTTTATACCAAATGCGCGTACTTATGGTAGTTTACTTAGATAAAACATTTTTAATATAAAAACGTTATGCATTGAGTCAAATATCACTAGTGAGGGTATTTTCATTCTGAAGATGGTTTTTCATCTCTTTTTCCAGTGCTTGCACTTTACAGAACTAATGCTATCAGAGCTTGCTGGTTATCTGCCATCCATAGAAAACGAATTATTTGATCTTTTTTGGATGCAAAGATAAAATGCCCTATTGTTTCTGTGAGGCCTTTATTTTCTGCGCAAATGAATAAAGATGGAAGATTTGGTTAAAAAAAAAAAAAAAGATGAAAATAATCAAGTTTTAAAAAAACATAAAAAAAAACCCGAAAGAAAACATAAAAAGTTTTATGTTTTCTTTCAGTTAAGAGAATATAAATTTACAGTGTGTAACAAGATCGGAATAATATTCTGTCGATCGAATGGTCTTTTAAAAACCACCACCACTCTGTTTGCTCCAAACGTTCTTTATGTACATAACACATTTGACACAGTTTCCCCGACTGATGGGCGTCAATCCGGGCAATTGTGAGCAACTGTGTTCGAGCAAATAATGCAGGTGGACTTTACGAGGTTGTTCAAAGCGATTTTTGCCGCTCTTTTTAACGTTTTAAATCGATCGCATCACCAGTTTTTACTTTTTGACGAAGTAAACAGTTTCTGTTTTTTAGTCAGCACCAGACTTGTGATGGAGGCGAGAATTAGTATCATCAAACAAAAACGGTCTCCTACGTTTCTGAACCTTTTATGCTTTAGCATTAATTTAATGTCTTTTCTTCACGACTGTACCAGTCCTAACACGACTCAGTAGCATTTCAAAATCTCACCATTCTGAAAAACTCGCTACGTCAAGCATATACGATGGGGGTATCAAAATGTTCGTACCCTTACCTAGAAATAATAGCCCTAGAAAGGTGAAACTTCACAGGAACTTTAATCCTTTTCTATGTACTCTCCATGTATAGTAGCACATTTCTTCCATATATGGATCGGTTGTTTAATGCCTTGATCATAGAAGTCCGCACTTTTTTCCTGAAACCACGATTCCACTTCATTGATGAGGTGGGGATGAGGTATGCTTCCACTGCTTTGACATGTCTTTAGTCTCCGGATCATACTGGTACACCCAGCGTGCGTCATTTGTCACCAACCGATGAAGCAAGTTCTCAACATCCGCATTACACGAATCCAACAGTTGGCGAGAACATTGCATTCGACATTGCTTCTGCAAAGGGGTCAGCAATCTTGGAACCCATCGTGCGGAGACCCTAGACAGGTCATGTAAAATGGTCTCAGGCATAGATAGCAAGGTCCCCCCCCCCCAGAAATTGGGGTTTTCATCCAGAAAAACAGACAAATCGACCAGAGAATACACGCAATTTAGAGACATAAGACACAGCACGGTAGATGAATTTAATTATTCAGGTGGCCTAAATATAATAGTTTGGTATTTTGGTTTGGTTATGTAAAAGGACTGTGCGGGTAGCACAGTGGTTTCGTCACCGTCCTCCCCACACCGGGTGGAAAAGGCCCGGGTTCGAATCCCATCGATGACGCAAGGAACTTTAATGGGCTTTTTTCACTCGTGGCTGAGTTAGTCGGTTTCAGGCGTAGATAGCAAGGTTTTTTCCCCCCAGAAATTGGGGTTTTTCGTCCAGCAAACAGACAAATCGACCATAGAACACACGCAGTTAACAGACATAAGACAGCACGGCAGATGAATTTAATTATTCGGGTGGCCTAAATATAATAGTTTGGTTTTTTTTTTTTATTTATGTCATGTAAAATGCTTTGGGCAGACCCATAACTAATTCCCACTATATTTGCGATGAAATGAATTGTCACGCGTCTGTCACTCAGCACCAGCTGTTCAACCTTTGCAACCGTCTCACTGCCTGTGGACGTTGATTGCCTTTCTTCTCTGGGCTCGTCAAAGACACTTGTACGACCGCACTATAACTGCCGTTTCCACTTTTTTACAGAGTCGCAGGATGGACAATTCTTCCCATACACAGAAATAATTTCTTCGTCAATTTCCTGAGCTTCCTTGCCCTGGAAATGCAGAAACTTGATCACTGCTCGATACTCCACTTTATCGACCATGGCGTTCTTCCTCAGATTCCGGGCTCCACCTCTGGTGTACAATCGCCTACGGGAATGAAATTTCACATGTTAGTTATTGTATATGTAGACAACTTATATTAGAAACTGCATCTTCCTACTGATGTTTTATCTAGGTCAGGATACGAACTTTTTGATACCACCTCATAGGAGAATTTCAGCTTCAGGATAACTGCAGTTTATTAGTTTTTCTGATCGCTTTTAGCGAGTGCATTAGGAGACAAGTTTACGTTTT
This sequence comes from Mastigoproctus giganteus, assembly GCF_048544385.1. Taxonomy (NCBI): domain Eukaryota; kingdom Metazoa; phylum Arthropoda; class Arachnida; order Uropygi; family Thelyphonidae; genus Mastigoproctus; species Mastigoproctus giganteus. Next base: position 204,041,833 of record NC_143577.1, read on the forward strand.
AAACTCTGCGCACGCTATTTAGCTCCTGATTCAATGCCTTCCCAAACCAGTTTTAATTTTTCTTTCTAAATATCCTACTTCCCTTGAGCCTCAACCTTTTGGTATCCATCTAAAATTTTAAGTAGTAGAAAAATAGATGAGTCAGTATCATGGAATGCTCACGGTATCCAGTAGTGCTACTTGTATTTACTTGTGGCTAATTAGTAAACAGTTGTGTACTCGTGTATCTATTTATAGATAAGATATGCGGACAGACAACTGCACAGAGCACCTCTTCCTGAATTTCAGTTTCGCTAAAAGTAATTAAATACATAAATCTAAATGCAGGAACTATTTTTAAAAGGTGCCATGCAACGGGATGGATTTGATTTGTGCTTTGGGATGTGATATCGAAGAAGAAAGACTTCGTCCTGCTTTTGTTAACATTGCAATTATTGTACCTGTTAATTGCAATAATTGTCATGTTAATCTTGAAGACATTTGAAAAGTATTATTCTACTTAATATTTAAGCTTCTTTCTTAAATATTAAGTTAAAAAAAAAAAAAAAAAAAAAAAAAAGACCGAAGAGCCACGCGAATTAGAGCGAAAATGTCAATTTATTGTTTATTGTACCGTTTTAGGCGCATCAGCAACTTAGGTCATATTGCGCCGTATATAGTAATATGTCTGCAAACTGCGTATGTTCTGTGTTCGATTTGCTATTTGCTGGACGAAAAACCCGTGTTTCCTGGAGAAAAACCACGCTACCCACGCCTGAGACCGACTAACTCAGCCACTTTATGAAAAAGGCCCATACAACTTCTTAGCGCCATTGACGGATTCGAACTCAGTTCTTTTCACCAGCTGTGGCGAAGACGGTGATTATACTTACTGAGCTACCCACGAGGACCCAATTTATTGAGGTTTAATCATTAAATCAATTATATTAAGTATGACAAAATTAAATAATGTAAGTTTATGAAGAGAGTAGTTTTTCTCCTGGAAACTGGTTTTTCGTCCAGCAACCAGAAAATCAGCCACAAAACACGCAATTTACAGACAGTATACACGGAGCATATGGCCTTAGTCGCTGACGCTTCTAAAACCCTACAACAAGGGTCGGCAACCTGCGGCTCCCGAGCCGCATGCGACTCTTTAAGCATCTAACTGTGGCTCTTTAACTTTTAGCCCACATGAAGCAAAGTTTGAAATGGAGTTAAGAGGACTTAAAAATCAAGGACATGTGGAGTGCAAAACTAAAATGCCTTAAAACGGAAATTGAGGATTTGGAGGGGCAAAAGGCTGCCTTTTTCAACTCATCTATCGGCATCCATCTACATAAATGGATGCATAACCGTCTGAACAGTGTGAGTCTCTCAGCATGCTTAAAGATGAAAATTACGGCATACTTCCCTGATGTTGAGAGACTCGCTCAAGAAGTTCAGCAGCAAAAGTCAGATTAATTAGAAATATTATTAATAAATAATATTTCAAAATATTCAGAAAAAATGGATCAGCCACCTAGAAAGAATGAACCCAGACCGGATCCCAAAATTAGCCTTTAACTACAAACCTACAGGCAAGAGAGATGTGGGTCGACCAAGACAACGATGGCGAGATCAAGACCACCTCCAAGAGCTGCAACGGAACAGGTCTTAAAAGACCTAAGCCGGACCAAGTTCATGATGATGGTGATTTCAAAAAAAATATATTTTTTTAATAAAACAACTTCCCACTCTATTCCATTTCTTAAAAAAAACTCCCCCCTCCCCCAGCTTGAGCTGAAGTGTGGCTCTTCGGATTCTTTTTTTTTTATAATTAGATCAAAAATGGCTCTTCAGTCAAAAAGGTTGTCGATCCTTGCCCCAAAACAACAACAACAACAACATTTATGAAAAGGCATGCAACTATTTAACTTTGTGCCCTACTTTGTTCCTCTTTGAGAATCGTTTTCAGAAAAAAAAATTCTAAACAGAAATCCAAATATTTCAAAGTACGGTAGAAAGTTGAGTAGTTGATTGTCTCATAAACTTATCTTATGTACATGCGGTGTAATTTATGTAATATATTATTAAATCTCAGTAAACTCACTCAAAAAAAAACAAAACAGGTTTTGCTGGGGATAGAGACCTTGTTGCTCTCTTGCCCACTGACTCGGCCACAGTGTGAAAAAAAATTGAATCTCATTGACGATATTCAAACGCATGTGTTTTCCACACAGCTTAGAAATACGGTGTTCATTACCACTGTGCTGCCTGAGAAGTAAATAAATACATTATTAGAAATATTTCAGACGTTTTAGTATCAATCCATCCTGACTGTGTACTCCCCACTTCTTTCCAATAAGCTGTATTATATTAACTTACCTTAACAAATGCCCTAATTATTACACCCCTCTTCCAACTTTACTCCAGCCAGAGTCGGTGCTCACCTGGATGGCATCCCATTCGATAAGTGTCGTTGGTATCCTTTTAATGAAGCTAACATGTCGGTATCCTTTTAATGAAGTTAACATGTCGGTATCCTGGACGATTAGTCGCACTCAACTTCGGCTTTGTCCGTCGGTACAGTCCAGCCGGGGCGAGGTATTTTTGCGCCTAAGGCATAAATTAGAAATGCACCCCTCTCCTCCCTGCTCCCTCCAGTAAACTATACTGTATGAACTTAACTTACACTAACAAATACCTTAACTATTACATGGCATTCAACCTTTCACCGAAGGCAAGTGCTTCGGTTGCTACATGCTACATCTATTACTGTTTTCAGAGATGATATGCCAGCTTCACTGTGTTGTGAAGTCTCTGGGGGTATTAATGAATTTCTGAAACGGAGGAAGAGGTTTATATGTAAGGAAGATACCTTTGGTTTGTTGGTTTTAGGAACCTACGTGTAGGTTTAAGTGCTCCAGGTTTTGGTTTTACTTAATCCTAGTAATCTACCTTTAATTTTTTAAAGAACTACAGGTTATTCTCAGTTCTCAGCTCTTTACTCTCCACGCAGGTTAAGTGTCATTTCACCAATTTTTAGGATGGTATAATAGGGCCCTGGTTAGAGATTATTTTTATTATTTATTTATTATTCTTTTATTTTATTTTTTTTGTGAACACATACGTGTTACTCCAGAACCACAGCCCATTATATTATTGTATATAGCAACATGGAGTTTCCAGGTTCCTTAATTTAAAAATATCTGATTACTAGTGTACAGGGTATCTAATAACATGTGAATCGTACTTTCAGGATCGATTCATGACCTGAAAACGATGAAAAAAGTTTAAATATGTGTAAACCGTTACGGGGCTGTGACTGAATCTTAAAAAAAAAAAAAAAAAGAGTATGGAGTTTTTAATGGCAAAAATAATAAATAGGAACAAGCAGGTACATACTTAGTAAAATGTTTATTCGTACTATGCACGTTTGCTTATTATTATTTATTTATTTTATTAAAACCTCTATAGCCATTTTATTTTATTTTATTTAAAAAAAAAAAACAGCTATAGATCCGTAATCATTCAGAATCGAACCGGGCCATGTTTATTTATTATTAATATTATTATTAATAGCCATATGGTGCAAAGGAAGCCTGAGGCTTATGCTGCACCACGAAAAAAAAAAAGTTCCCGAGTTACCCCTGAGAGGTAGAGAGAGAGTCAAAATTAGAAGGGAATCACCAAGAAAGAGAAGAATGATGATATCCAGCTCAGGACCCTGGGTGTGCCAAGCCCATACTCACCAATGTGAGCCCCCGGGGTTCATATAAACTTTTTTCATTGTTTTCGGGTTCTGAATTGATCCTGAGGGTACAGCTCGCATGTTATGAAATTCTGTATAACCAATAAAAGTACAAAAAAAGGATATCGCCCTAGCATTTTTTGGCTTCTAGTTTTTTATTCTTCCCAGTTCGCTTTATTCCACATTCATTCCTGAAATGAATGGTTCCTAAATTCAACAAATTTATATACTAATTTTCTCTGTCAGTTTATGATGAGCTCGTAACGACTTTTTTTTTTTCGATAATCTTAGTAATTTGAAATATGTGACTAAATCGTCGATAATGTATCCCATAAATTTATTTTTATATCATAAATTGCAAATTACTGTACGCTAACGCGAAAAAAATTCATAATCTCACAGTGAAATTCTTGTGCTTTATTATGTTTATAATAATTATTTATTTTCTTTCCATTTCGTACATATTTGATGAGTTTCTCTTTCCCTCTAATCCGCTAGACGATATTGTTATTTGATATCACACCCCCATCCTCTTATATGATGATAATTACATAATTACTTTTATAGCACAAATAAAAATAGTACATATGACCTAAGCTTAAATTTATAAACTTCTTGTTCAGCATAAAAAAAAAAAAAAATTTAATATCTGGTTTTTTATATATAAAACACTGGGAAATTACTTGGAATAAATTTCTTGGACCGTTACCTTTAAAAGAAAAAAAATTCGGTAAGCAATAAATAAGCTCTTGCGGAATATATAACTGCGCAAAGATTACTGAATACTTTAGTTTTTGGTTGCTAAGTTTAATTTACTTCCATGATGGGAGTAAATTAATGAGATCATGGAAGTCCCGTATCGTAGGAGGCAAACCAAGTAAAATAGCGAACTTCATTGCTTTCCTTTTTCAGAGAATATAATACATATTTAGATTTATGTCAAATCCTTTTACGTTGTGTGTGTGTAAATTATTTTACGTTTTTTTCACTTTACGAGTTCTCCCTCCCCCCTTCATTTTGCGGATTATCTGTGAAAATTTGTTTATGTTGTTGGGAAATAAACTACTATGTTTTCACCAGATCAAAAAACTTGGTTTCAACACTTGGAGAAAAACAATCAACACTGTCAGTCCTGAAGGATGGTGATAGCAGTCTGATGATTGGGCATGGTTTTACCTGGCATAATTACAAAATTCTGAGTGGAGGAGGGGGATGCGAATTATTTCTGGCACGTACATAATGTATCAAAAAAGTTTGGAAAGCACAACACAATGCATCCCAATTGTGGTGAGCATCACGGCATGTACTACCATTCTGAAGAAGTTGTGAGGAAATTGAGTATATGCTTCTCCAGCCCTATCACTTTTCGTGTGCATCAGCAGAGTATACCGGAATAGTTGATTTTTTGTATTTCAAACAATTGTTTTATTTACTTTATTTTCGCTTCGGCTTTCAGCTAATACAATATACAGTGGGGACGAGGCCATACATGGGTTGGAAAAATTCATGATTCAAAATACCACGATTTCAAATTTTATGGTTACCAAAAAAAAAAAAAGAAAAGGAAAACTGCAACTGAACTGGTCCCACTTGTGCTTATTATAAAAATACTAATAATTACTAAGAAGCAATTCATTTTCAAAATACAAGTCCACAAGAATAACACAACGCCTTTACTTCTATAGCTACATTTTTATAGTGTTCACAGGAAAGAAGCTAAGAATGTTCCACAGTCCTTTCTTTCATCTTCATTCTTTTACTGTTTATCAAGGTTTGCTATTCAAAGTTTTCTATTAAAAGTATTTTCATAATATTTTATAGCAAAATTGTTTATGTTTATTACTCGGTATGTTAAGCTTCATTTGGGATATATATATTTTTTTAACATCTACTATCCCCACCCCCCTTCATAAGAACAGCGTTGGCTTCTTCTCACTTACATAACAAAATATTCATTTTCCCACATTATTTTTTAAGAAAACCCGTTGTGTGACGTTTTTATCACTCCTCCTCTCCTTACGTAATTTGTGAATAGTTTCTAATTACTCAGCATGTAACAGAGTTAACACGAAATTATTAATCGTGATTTTGAAATGACATGAAACACTAGATTATAAAAGTCAGAAAAAGATTCTAAAGCTTTTGAAGATTATCTTGTACTGCTTTCAGGTGTACAAGCTTGGCCACCCCTACAACATTATGTTGGATTTGTTATAACTTTTAGAGCAGTTTCTCTAGGCCAAGTAACACACAGTTACAGTAAATTCAACGTAATATTTAGTGATTTTATTATAAAATTAATGCTTTTCATCATTATAATTGTACTTGTTGAATAGTTTGACTAAAACGGTTTTTTTTTTTCTTTTTCTCTATAGGAAATAAGAAATTAAGGGTCTTCAAGCAGCTCAGTGTTTCGTGAAATTTCTGGCATAGAAATCGAGTTTCTATCTCTCAAATGACTGACAGCATTAATAAAAAAAAATCCATTTTTAAACCATGACGTGCTGATTTGTCATATGGCTTAAACTCACTCAGCTCTTGCATGTTTTAATGACGGTCATCGTTCCGCCGACAGGTTATTCGCAGTTCCCCATACCGGACTTCCCATAGACCTTTACATGGCTCAGTGGTCAACTATAACCGATGTCCGTGATAACACTACAGACCGGTCATGACAACAAACGGCGCGTGCATTTCAGCCCCTGCTACTCCGGATACGGTCCATTCGGAAGTTTTCAACGAGTGGCAGTACTGGCGATGTAGTCTACCTAATCTGTCGGACGAAATCGAAGCTTTTCTTCACTCTGATCACTTTCCAGTCATTGATATCGTTGTATCGTCGGCAAATGCAACTAATGTTCTGCATTCATCGTCGCTAGCATTAAGTCACCAAGTCGACATCGCTTGCCAGTCGAGGCCTAGTTCTCAGACACGTGAGCGAAACAGGTGTGATGACGGAGGGAGTGTCTCATCTATGGAACCAGCCGGTGCGCAGGGCCCGGTGAGTAGTAACTTCAGCGACGTAAACCCCGTTGCTACGGGCAACAACGACGATGACTTCCAATTTTCTATGCTCGGCGAGGCCGATAACGCGTCAAGTACTCATAACGGCTCATGTAACACCGTTATTAACTTTTCCCTTTTTCCATTTATTAATGAGGACTGGGAAACTTTCCGGGACAATAACGAAGTATTCGAAGCACCTTTATCTCCCTCAGAGTATAGTGGACTAATCCACGAAGAAGGCAGTGGCGACGAACCAACCCGTATTGATTCACTCGGTACACCTACAAGTATCGTACGCCTCGCACATTCCTCCGGGAGTCTTTCGTGTGGTGGATGTTATAGATTCGGCAGCCATAGCTGCACATGTGAAGAACGTTCCGATGCCGCTTTTCAATCGCTATTACGTGATAATGCGGACATTCAAGAGTACCTTATACAGTCATCTGTTCAGGAAGAGGGATTTACCTCTGCACAACCCCCGACCGCACCGTACACTACACTGTGTACGAATGACGTGAAGCAAGAGCAACACGATGTTAAGAGACAGGCTGATGGTGTAGAGATGGGGAATCTTGCAAGTCAGTCTGGTGAAAAGAAAGTCAAAGGACCGGCCCCTCCCACAGGGAAGGACATTAAAACAGAAGCAAAGGGAAGTCCAGGGCGATTTCGACTGGGGAGAGATGTTAAGAAACAGGTATTTGGAGGCAAAACTCCTACATCGTCTCCTGATATTAGCAAGAAAGGTAGAAAAGAAAAGCCTCCAGATAGGGAGAAAGCTACAAAACGTGCAGCACCAAGCCAAACTGCTAAGAAAGATGTCAAGAATGCTGTACCAGATGTTGTGGAAAGTACACCAAGTCCGGAAAGTTCTCTTTCCAGTTCTCTGTATGTTGACACTGTTAGTCGCTTGCCAACTCCAGAAGAAGCAACAATTTGTGATGGAGACTCTCTTCTTGAGCATGTTCCTGATGATGGAACAACCCTACAAGATGCATCACCAGGAAGCCTCAGTGACATTACTGTGTTTTGTGATGACACAAGGAAGGACTTTCCTTCTTTACCAAAAGAACAATCACATTCACTGCCTTCATCAAGTTCACAGTCTTGTCCTGGGACGCCGGACACTTATGGTGATGGTTCATTAATTTCTAGTAGCTATTCTTCTATACACGAGAATCGCTTTCGCTCTCTAAGTGACATTCCGGAAGCATCTTCCTACACTAATTTAAAGGACCAAACTATATCAACAACAGGAAGTTTAGGAAGACGAGAGCCTAATGGAAACTATGGATCCAATGAATATTTTTCCGTTAAACATAGAGGATCTTTGGATGCAGGGACTTCAAGTCATCCTTTCACCCTCACACAGCATCGGAAAGTTATTCTTCCTCCTCATAAATTTGTTGCTCCACAACCTCAACCTCCTCCATCAAATAACACTGCTGCTTCCACAAAACGAGATATCTCAGGGTCTGAAGAGTGCTTGCGGCCAGCATCACTTTTCACCAATAGTGAACATCCTTTTCCTATGGTTCGTCGTCATTCTTCCTATGGTGATGTGCCTCCTCTGGATGGAAATGTGTTACGCAAAGTAGCTTCCCTGACTCTTGATAAAGCCACTCTGGAATCTAAAGTGAACAGACCAAAATTTGTACCAGAAAAATTGGATTTTAGTCTTTATGAAAAATTTGAAGGTAAGTACATTTATATCTTTTTAAAAAATTAAGGGATTATAAATACTACAATAAAATTAATATCATAATATAATATCATATTTTATTTTTATAAATTATACTATAAATGAACTTTGTTATGGAAGATAGTGTGAGAGTTACAATCAGGTGCAACCAAGACTTGTTTAGGAGAAGGGGGTATGTGAGTGCCATTTTTTTGAGGGTGTGCAATAGGATGTTTAAAGTAAGATTAGCAGAATTCATGGGGGGAAAGGGTGGATTTAGTCTTCATGTTTGGAAGGGGGGACAAATAGCATATATAAATTATTCTGTTCACAAATAATGCAGGAGTGCACTTTTAGAATAATCTTTGGGGTGTCATTATCCAAATATAAGGCCTCCGTAGCCAAGTGGTCAGTAGCAGGAGTGCAGTGGCACATGCTCTTAGCGTAGACTGAGGTTCAAGCTCCTGACTGCTAAATACAGTCGATCTGCCAACCCACACTGGACAGCATGGCAGATTATGGTCCATTTCCCTCAACATGAATCATTGAGGAGGCTTCCATCCCGTAGTGGATTGATAACGGCTGCATTTTACCTTTTTATCCAAATATACCAGCCTTGGAATGATTTGTATTTTAGAGATTTCTAAAAGTTATGTGGTAATATGTGCAACTCGTTGGTCAAACCTTCTTCAAAGGATTGTTAGAAGAAAATTTTGTCTACTTGCAGATTTTATTAGTTCAAATAGTTTAATTTCTGTTTCTTGTTATTTGATTTAAATTTGTTTAAAATAATTAATGATAAAAAAATCATCTGTGAAAATTTTATTTTTAAATATGTTCACTTTAAAATCAATTATTATATATTCTCTCTCATCCTTTGTCAAAAAACAGTATAAAAATTAATTTTGTGATAAATGCAGGGATCATAACAGACCAGAGTGCACTGGAACATAGTTCTGGCTTGTCATACACATTGGTAATATCGTCTACATACTTGATTATTAAATATATGATGTTTTATTAGCGAGTGTTCCAGTTTGCAAAAGTACTTAAACTCCGGAAATGAATTTGAGTATTACCACGTATAAACGTTGAATGCATTATCTTATACCTTTTCTCAATTAATATACTGTATGTACAGTGTTTAAATTAAAACTGATATATAAGTTCTGTTAAGGTTTTTGATCCCACAGAAGCAATTCCTTATGTAGAAAAACAATTGTGTGACAAGAGGAAGAGTCAGTGAGTAACAGAGTAATAATTTAGTAATATTTAACTTTTCATTAATTTTGTTAAAGACTTGCATAATGATTTCAAGTGAATTAGTGAATTTAAAATGAAGCTTTCCACAGGTGTATACACAGTAAAATATGAAACATTCCTCTTCATTAAAAATGCAAGAAAAGCCTTATAAAATTTAGCATGTAAAAATTCCTTTTACAAAAAGTCTCTGCCATCAGTAAAGCTCTTTTTATGTACCGTGAACCAGTTTAACAGTTCAAACAGTATAGCACAGATGTGAGACCAGAGTATGCATGTATAAAGAACAAGTATTCAATGCACTTAATTAGAGCTACTCAGTTTTGCTTTAAGTGAATGTTGATTGAAAATGTTTAAATCTCATCCTAACTGTCATTCTATCATTATTAAATAAGGTTAGGATGATTTTAGAATAATTAGTGGTTAGTTGTCAAAAAAGCTAATTAATAGTTAATTAAAAATTAAGAATTTCAAAAACAATGTTAATTTAAATATGGTTGGGTTACCTTTTAATGGGGTTAAGACATTCTTTGAGGACTGCTACATAAAGTTTGATTTGCAGAAGTTGTTAGTAAAGACATTTTGATTTTTTTTTCTGTCATAATTGAGAGACAAACATTCTGTAGTGAGATTGTCAATCTGTTTATTTACCATTCCCATAATACCTTTTTTTAATACATATTGTATGAAAAGTATGAGAAAATTGCTGATATAGTGTTTTCTAGGCTCCATCCCCTTTATCTCTAAACACGTTATATCTGCTGAATTTCTACTTTCATCAAGAAATAGCTCTAGAGCTATTTCCTGATTAAAGTAATATTTTGTTACCATCATGGTAAACAGTTTAAAATTCTTGGAAACATTTTTATTTTTGAATAAGATTGAAATCTGATTATCAAATTTCTGTTAAATTTTATTAGATTCACATAATCCACACACACACACACACGCACACTCACTCTCTCTCTCTCTCTCTCTCTCTGTATTCTAAAGAAGATTGAATCAGCTTGTAGTCAAAACAATTTGACCTTTCCATAGCCTCTGTATAATTTAGTAGGTTATGAATAAATATTATTTAAATGTAAATTCTCTAAATGTATCAAATAGGCACAGTGATTATTAATAACTAACAAACATAATTAAATTTCAGATCTGCTCACTTTTTCTGTCTTTGAAATATTTGAAAGTTTCCCCTGTATACACAGTTATGTTCCTTATCACCTTGTCTTTTATTTATTTTTTTATTCTTTCATTACCAAGGCGAGATGTACTAAAATACAGATGTCTTCTGTTATTACTATCCAAAGCTTTCTAGAGCTCAATCTTGGGCTAGTCATAGCTATGTGCTAATATAAATATCAAAATTTACATTTATGTTGTGATGCACAAAAATAACTACTTCCATTATTAATTGAACATAATGGTTACCATAACATTATTAATAAATAAATAAAGGTAATTAAATTTTAGAAATTATTAAAATTTAATTTCTAAAAATGAATTAAATTTTAGATCTGCTTGCTTTCACTTCACCACTTATATTGATTTTTGATAATCTATGCTCCCCTTGTATATGGTTACATTCCTTGTCCTAATATTTAATGATTTTTTTTTTTATTACTTCTACTATAACATATAAGTTATGTACAATTCAGTTGTATGCCTAGATGAAAGGCTGTGCTTAGGCATTTTATGATAATGCTATCATGAACATCCTGGACTCGGGTAATAAAAAAAAAAAAAAAAAAAAGTAAAGGACAAAAGTCTCTTTATTTTTCCCATGGATTTAGTTCTCTCGTATTGGAGCTTGATCCATCTTTTCAATGAGTTGCTTCAATATTGACTACTTAAAAGAGAACTCTCAATGTTGTCATGTTGAAACCTTACCTGAAATTTTTCTCGTTTATAGATTGTCAAGTAATACTACAGTGCAGAATTTCACTGCAAATATCAAAAAGCAAAAAAGTTTGAATTTCTTTCAATGAAACAGCATAAGGAAAGACCTGAGGAGTGGTGAAAAGTACTTGTCCATGAATCTTGAGCAAAGGGAAGCAATAAGCAGACTGTACACTTCACAGGGGGGGGCGTAATTGCAAGAGACTATACTCTTTACTGGCAGTTTCTTTCAGTCAATCAATTTATGTTTATATCTCTGTAATCACAAGTTATATTAAAGCCATCATCCCTAACAGTTCATATGACTGTAATGTGCAACTTTTTGACACATGGTGAGTGTTGATTAGTTTATGCAAACTGTTTACACACTTGACATTCTGGAAAGTGAATATCAAGACTTTGATTAGCTATCTGATAAGAAAGAATGTACCAGTAGGTGAGTGATCATGCCCAGTCAGGGTATAGCCAAGCCCAGAGAAAAGGAGTGAAAGATCTGTCTTATTTGTGGGCAGAGAGCTGCACAATTTTTGCCAAATAATAGGAGACAAGAATCATTACAGTTTTTTCATAGTGAAAAAGAAATAGAAGACCCATCCTGCCAGGATGAGTCTACTTCTGTGAAGGGCTGCACCTGGTTGGAAGCAATTTCATTTCCAAATAACATGTGGTATCTAAATTGCTGCACGGTATTAAGGGGCCCAATGCTTTGTAAAAAAAAAATTGAAAAGTGGGTTATATAGTTGGAAAGATCAGGTGTATGCTTGAGTCCCCTCAATCCTTCCTTATATCTCTCTACAGTAGCAGTTATGGCTGTAGCTTCACAGCAAACACCAACAGAAATTCAAATTTCGGCTTTGTTTTTAGAGTGCAGTAGTAGCACGCGCTCTTTGAGTAGACCGAGGTTCAAGCCCCTGACTGCTAAATACGGTCAATCTGCCAACCCACACTGGACCAGCGTGGTAGATTATGGTCCATTTCTCTCAGCATGAATTGTTGAGGAGGCTTCCGTCCTGTAGTGGGTTGATAATGGCTGCAGTTTACTTTTTTTTTTTTTTTCTTTTTTTATCGGCAGCTAAAATTTTGTAAATAAATATTACTTGACATGATCTGTAAATGAGCAAAATTTCAGATGAGGTTTGGATGTGACAAAATTGACAGTTTCCTTGTTAGTAATAAATACTACATGTCAAAAGAGAAGTAGCTGATATTTATTTAAAAGAGAAGTGTTAATATCTTAGTAGCTGGTACTGCTATCAGTTCCACATAAATAGTGAGGGGTCCTGGTGCGCATAAGCAAAAATATTATATTCTTCGAAAACAAAATGGTACAATATGTTGCTATGATATATTTATGAATATAGATGTAGACACATAATAGAGCCATAATTATAGTAAAAGAAATACAGTTAAAGCTGATCTATACTGCTTACACCAGCTGCATTGGTCCATTGAACCCCCCTTGGGCCTTGAAAAAACTACAATACTGCACTCACCCTTTATAAATCTAGTCCTGACTGCTGTTTTATCAGAGGATGAGTAATGTATATTGAATACTAAGACTGGCAAGAGAGAATCAGAAATCATTCTGAGGCCACTGATAAGATTAGGAAACAAGTCTGATGAAAGAATGTTTGATGGTAGCAAAATTATTATTTTAGATAATCATAGCATCTTGCCATTTAGTGTGAAATCAAAATATCTGTTAAGGTTGTAGAGAGAGGAATTCCAGTACCAAAACTGAGCAATGAAACAAAAATTCAGTATTTTAATAATTTTTACATTTTAATATTTACTTTTTTTGTGTGTGTAAAATTTTGTGTGTATTAACTTGATATCCTTTTAAATATATCAAAATAATCTTCTTAAGCTTTTTTATTAGGCACAACTACCTAATAGTGAATAAATTGTCCCCTTAATCCCAGATTTGCCATGGCATGTTCAGTGAGGTGTTGATGGCAGAGGGATGCTGGACCACATTAACTCAATTGTTTCCCATAGTTGCCAATTTCTACTTCTTATTCCACCTCATCCCACAGATGCTTAATTAGACTGAGCATCTGTGGGATGAGGGGAAATAAGATCTGGTTGGAGAGGCCATTGCAGCAGACTGAATTCATTCGTGTTCCTGGAACCAGTTCTTTACAATTGCCGCCTTGTGACGTTATCTTGTTGGAGGAACTCATTTTTAGATGGATATGCTGCAGCCATGGCAGGATGCACTTGGTTTGAAACAGTTTCCAGATAACCTGTGGCATCCAAATGTTACCGCATTGGTATTAAGGGGCCTAATGCTCTCCACACCATGATGCTGCCACCAGCCTGCACTGTTGACACCTTGCAGGATAGGTCTATAAACTTGTGCTGTTTTCATCTCGTTTTGGTCCTCTGATCAACATGTTATTTGTCAGAGTAGGTAACTTTTTTTTTTTTTTTTTCTTAATCGCCCAGTGCATTGGTGTTCTTGAGTCCACTATAACTTTCTTGTTTTTTTTTCTGACAGCTGTGAAACAAGGTACAGCTAGTTGTGTATTCTGAAGTGGTTCTTTGGTTGCCACTGTTGTACTAATTTGTTATTTGACTGACTGTAACCTTTCTGTTATTCTACAAAAGTTTTGTCAGCCTCCATCGATCTGTTGGAAACAGCTTGTTGATCCCTTGTATCAACAAGCTGTTTCCAACCACAGGATTGGATTGCTGTTCCCCCCTCTCTCTCATTGTAGTCATAGTGTTAAATAGTCAATTAAAGAAATCAGTATGCTCAGTTTATTGCATTTTGTCTACTCAGAACTGTGATTTCCAGAGTAGAGTAAGAGTATAATTTCCAATGTATGACTATCCAGGGCCATACTGAAGGCGATTTTTACTTTCCAATTTCAATGTTACTTTCCATGGAGGCAAGAAATCATGGTAATCTCAATCTTAAATGAAAGAGCAACATTAAATTGCAGATACGAGGCTTCTAAAGTGATACTCAGTGACATTGTGCAGACAGTCAGCCTGCTGATAGACAACATCAAATATATAAATATATGTTTAACTCATCTATATAAGTTTTCATTTGTATCTTAGTTATTAATACTGATTGCTGTATAATCACTATTAATATTTGCAAACATTGGATTATTTCTTAAATGTACATCCCCTAGCTAAAACCCTGTATATAGGTTAACTATGGCTTAGACTGAATTAAAAAATATATTTTTCTGAATGCCCTCAAACATATGGTTTTCACATAAAGTCTGAGGGTATACTGATGTTCTTACTATATTACCTGGTCACTTTTTAGAATCTCTCCAGTCAGTTACAATTTAAGACAATTAAGTAGTAAATTCAATGCTGTACAAATGACTGCTATAAATACTAACTGAAATATGTTTCAGATAGCACAATAATGGATGCATACTTAGCCAGTACTCTAGTATCCTAAACACCATCTTCAGTTTGCTTTGTTGAGGCCACTTTCATCAAGGTAGATCCATTTTTCACTTTTTTTTTTTATGCAAGAGATGGGGTGGTAATGTCACAGAAGAAAAAAAGGGAGATCCAGTCATGGTGAGGGGGGAGGTGATAAAGTTGTTTTATTTACATGTAATGCAAAAATATTAGCAAATATATTGTCTTCTGCTAAACAGAAGACAATATATTTGCTAATCTTTTTGGTGGCCATAAGCAGCAGCTTCTGCAGTGGATTCCTGTTAACAAAGTTCATTATTTTACAAGTTATTACAATATTACTCTTATGACTAGACATAGATATGAATAATGGGATCAGCTCAGTGAAGTCTTAAGAATTTTAGGACCCCATGTGTTGATGGTTCAAGTGGACAGCTAATACTAGAGTAAAGCCATACAATCCAACATTTTCATAGTGTGTATATTTTTCATATATATATATATATATCTTTTTTTTTTTTTTTGGTGTGTTTGCATATATTGCATGTGGCACCTGTTGTCTTCATTATGTTCATTTGTTTGTCCTTGTGTGATAACTCTACTCCCAGTGGAAGATTTTCACAAAATTTTATATTTGGTTCTTTTAGAAAGATTTTTCAAGTTTTGTTAAAATCAAATAAATAGAAATCTGGCAGTTGTTATTTTTTATTTTATTTTTTTTTTCACACTTATCACATAAGCTATCTATACAATATCATATATTGTAGCTGAAGCACTGGTGGCAAATTAGTATTGGCAAATAATGCAAGAAAGAAAGCTTATACAGAATCAGGGGAAAAAAAAAAAATTCTCACATTATCTGTCCAACCATTCTAATGATATGCCTAGTTCCTCCCTCAGTTTATTCAAACTACCCACTTCTACAGCACCAGATGGAAATTTGTTCCAACAATCAACTACCTGCCGGCTGAAAATAAATTTCCATACATCTATCCTGTAGCCATTGCTGATTTGCTGTGCATTGATTAGAGAAATAAATGGAGAATATGGCAGAAGCACAGAAAAGAAATTTTCTTGTTCACACATATGAAGTGATTTGCTTTTTGATGAATGTTTTTATATTCAGTTTGCTGAATATATAAATCGTGAATTATTACTATTTTCTTATAATACTAAATATTAAATGTTGGTCGTAAAAAAAACTTTATGCAGCCAACTTTTTTTTTATTATATTAATTATAAAAAAAAAAAAATGTTAGCCGCATACTAGAATCTAAGGTACACATTCCTATTTGATTTATTTTATTAATTAAATCACAGACCCATGAAATGTGTTACATTCAATTAAAAATCAAAAAGAAAATAAGTATTACAATATATGTGCAGTGAAGAAAACAGTTACTTTTATATTAGTTAATTAGTAATAAATTGATAACAAGATAATTATCTTAAAAAGAAATCTGTTAATTAAAGAAATAAAAATCTAATGTGCATTACCTAACTTTTTTTTTTTTTTTTTTTCCCACTAGGAGAAATATATATGTAATAAAGTTTGTACCCTGACCTAGATAAAACATCAGTAGGAAGATGCCGTTTTTAATATAAGTTGTCTACATATTCAATAACTAACATGTCAAATTTCATTCCTAAGCGATCGTACACCAGAGGTGGAGCCCGGAATCCAAGGAAGAACACTGTTTGACAAAGTGGAGTATCGAGCAGTGATCAAGTTCCTGCATTTGCAGAGCAAGAAAGCTCAGGAAATTAACAAAGAAATGAAAGCTGTGTATAAGCAGAATTGTTCCTCCAATGACACTGTAAAAAAGTGGAAATAGGAGTTCCAGTGCAGTCATACAAGTGTCTTTGAGCCAAGAGAAGGAAGGCCATCAACGTTCACAGACAGTGAGATGGTTGCAAAGGTTGAGCAGCTGGTGCTGAGTGACAGATGTGTAACAATTCATTTCATTGCAGATGCAGTGGGAATTAGTTATGGGTCAGCCCACAGCATTTTACATGATCATCTGCACATGTCTAAGATCTCCGCACGTTAGGTTCCAAAGTTGCTGATGCCTTTGCAGAAGTAATGTTCTCGCCAACTGCTGGACTTGTGTAATGCGGATGTTGAGAACTTTTTTATTGGTTGGTGATGAATGCTGGGTGTACCATTATGATCCGGAGACTAAAGACATATCAAAGCAGTGCAAGCACACCTAAGGCAAAGACCACTCCATCTGTGAAGAAGGTGATGTTGTCCATGTTTTGGGACAGAAAAGGGGTTATCCTGACAGATTAACTACCTCGTGTTTCTGCACTTGCCAGAGAATCCTACAGAAAGCTTTTTAAAAAGTTACTTTGAAGTTTTGAAGGTGACAAGGCATGGAATGTTAACCAAAGGTGTCAGTCTTCTGTCAGACAATGCACCAGCTCACACGGCCATTGCCTGCCACCACTAACTTTGTTGCCCAGTATGGCGTTAAACTACTGCAGCACCCACCCTATTCTCAGGACCTAGCACCATCAGACTTCTTCCTGTTTCAAGAAATGAAGAAACTATTGCATGGATGCCTTTTTGATTCATCTCAGGAAGTCATCAATGAAGTGGAATCATGGTTTCGGGCAAAATGTGCAAACTTCTATGATCAGGGCAATGGTGCATCCAGTTATCATCCTAAGGGGGGGACATGGCGACCAGGTCCAGGTGTCATTGTAAGGGGGTGGGGCATGGTGACCAGGGTTTTGAGTTTTTTTTTTTTTTAGAATGCCTCCTGCCTTCTTTTTCTTTAATTTCAAATTTTTGGTTAAGGTAGGGCATATGCCCCTGGATCAAGGCATTAAACAACTGATCCATAGATGGAAGAAATGTTTCTATACATGGAGAGTACATAGAAAAGGATTAAAATTCCTTTGAAGTTTCACCTTTCTAGGGCTATTATTTCTAGGTAAGGGTATAAACTTTTTGATACCCCCTCATATATCTCCCTAAAATGCAAAACTATATGTGAATAATGAAGAATTGGGCATATTTTGTAGGAAACATAACCAGTTATATATATTTTTTGTGCATCTTGGTGATAAACTGATAAATCATTGCAATAGTGGGCAGGGACAAATGGAATATGGCCAAGCCCTTGATGCAGTAAAGTGTAGAATGGACTATGAGTAGATCTACTCATTGGTGGCTCTGGAGGTGAGTTGATCCAGCTGGGAGTGATGTAGTTGCTGATTGGCACTGTTTGGCCTTTGTAGCCAAGTGGTTCAGGAGCGGGAGTGTAGTAGTGCACACTCTTTGAGTAGACCGGGGTTCAAACACCTGACTGCTAAATACTGTCAATCTGCCAACCTGCACTGGACCAGCATGGCAGATTATGGTCCATTTCCCTCAACATGAATTGTTTAAGGAGGCTTCCATCCTGCAATGGATTGATAATGGCTGCTGCTTACTTTACCTTTCCTTCAAGCTCTATACTTTTCATAAAGTATAGAGAAACTAATGAGAATGCATTTCCATTGTGCAGCAAAACTGCTTCTTAACTGAACTTTAACTTGCTGAAAACTGCTTTTGAGGCATCACTATGACCACCAAATATGGAGGATGTGGAAAGGTCAGAGAATGACTGCATATCCCCAGAGCAAAATGGCCTTAGTTGCTAATGCTCCTAAAAAAAAAAAACACATAACAAATAAATAACAAGGCATCATTAAATATACACCATTCATTACGATTGTGTTAAATGGCAGGTTCATTCAAAAGACCACTAATATTCAAATTCAAAAGACCACATTTACAGAAACAGTCTTTCATAATGAACTATTTTGAAAACACTTTGTGATGTATTCCATATATTGTAATTTTAGTTCCTGCTTCAAGCAACTTCCACTGTTGTAATCTAGAACCAAGGAGCTTAAATACCACTGTAATTCAATTCTTCTTACTTAAGTATGGTGTGTTTATAGTTTGCTGGTTGGTAGTCCAAATCTGTTGAATTGGACGATCCGGCAAAGTCTGCAACACAAGAATCCTCTGTTCGTCACTGCTTCCTTTATTCCATGAATTTGGGAGATCTGGTATGGTAGGTCTTCATTACATGAACAGGCCTTGTTGCAGATGACATGGTAGAATATTTAATGCTGTTCTTCCTTTTATTGGCCATTCCCAATATTTTTGTCAAGCCAAAATAGTAATTGTCAATGTGGTTGTATGGTTCTCGCCACACCACAGGAACAGCAAAAGGCGTACTTTTAATTTTTTCGATTTGCCACATCCCCAATTTTGTGGTGCAAGTAATACAGCACATATGTTCAGCCCAGGTTTTGTCCTGATCATCATTCTTGCAAACAAAGTACAAAGAATATACCATTTAGTAATACTGTAGGTTTCTTCCTCAGAGTTTTTGTAGTAAACCGTCGAAACATGTAACAGAAATGTCAGAGTGATTCAAACACTTCCTTTGCTTTTGCTTAAAACAATTTTAATAATTCAATGCTAACAAAACAGAAGAAACAAACAGTATGCAATAGATATCAGATAAAACTCTTGATGTACTCAAACTACAACTGTCTCTCTACTACTGAAAGAGAGATGTGGGAGGCAGATAGACAAGGTTGAACGTGTTAACCTTACCCAACATTATTGCCGTTTATGAGCACATGCAGACATTCTTTGCAGCTAGTGCCGGATTAAAGTACCGGCTAGCAGTGCTTTATCCGGAGTACAAAATGAGTTAAATGTTACAGATTATCTGCTAGTGAAACTACCTGTAAATAGGTAGTTTCACCAGCACATAACTTGTAACATTTAACTCTCTGCGCCATCGGAAAAGCAGTTTATTCACATAACGGGGGAGCGTGGTATTATTTTGGAAATTTGCTTTCATATAAGCAAATTGCCTGTGTAACAGGTTGGTTTTTTTTTCTAGCACTTTTAAAATATTAAGGTCGGATATTCTGATATCGAATAATGTAATCAAACTTTTTGTTAAGTCTGATTACATCATTCGATGTAATCAGACTTAACAAAGTCTGATTTTTTTCACTTGGAATATATGGAGGAAGTAATAAGACTTTGTTAAGG
Organism: Mastigoproctus giganteus; assembly: GCF_048544385.1. Classification (NCBI taxonomy): domain Eukaryota; kingdom Metazoa; phylum Arthropoda; class Arachnida; order Uropygi; family Thelyphonidae; genus Mastigoproctus; species Mastigoproctus giganteus. The sequence continues at coordinate 204,061,849 of NC_143577.1, forward strand.
TCTGATTACTTCCTCCATATATTCCAGGTGAAACTTATTTTTGAGCTACGGGTTTTCACCTTTCCATGTACACATTAATCGCGTAACTCGAAGGATACTTGGATTGGATTTTTAAAATAGTTCACTGCACGTTTCTTATAACATCTATAATAAATATTTTACGATATAATGTTCGAAACGTTTCGTTATAATGAGTGCTTTAAACTGTAGTGTTGATGTAACTTTCTTTCATATATTTTTTTTGTAATTACACAATTCTTATTTATCTTTAACAGATAAACAAGAATAAGATAAACAGCGATGTGAAAGTTCATGCCGATTTGATTCATTGTTGTTGTTCTCTTATTACACGAAGCACGACTCTGTATGATTCATGTGCTGCTCCTTTTTTTTTTTTTTTTTTTTGTCCTCGTACTCCGAACATTTTTGTTGAACTTGATGTCCGTACTCAGTAATGTTCTCAACTAATGAATACGTTACGTAGCATTTATAGAACTTTTTAATTACATCCAGAGCATGCTTTAATTTAGTATGGGCGAAATGGTTTGTCTTCCTCCATTGTTGTTTATGTAGTTCTACAACTTATGAGTTTTACCAGTAATTGGTATACAATAGAAGAGTGATATGATGGATGGAGGTAAGAAACGAATATACAGTACAACATATTGTCTTTTCTTGTGCTTTATTCGACATATATATATTGCAGTTTTTATAAATAATTCATTGCCACACGAAACTGAAAGACCAGAATTGTAAATTTTATTTTGTGTTATATACAGTAAAAAATATTAATAATGTTTACGATTGATTTTTACCTTTTTTATGTGTAAAAAAAAAAAAAAATCTTAATACTTTTTTTGTGAGTCGGGTGCGATTCCAGTTACTGTACTGTGGATCTAATACAGTAGGACTCTGCACTGCAGGAACCAGAGGAATCTACAACTTCATTGTGACTGTTCTAGTGCAGCCGATTTGGCAGCCCAACAGTCAAGAGCGGATTTATCAAGATGCATTTAATCCAGGGCCCTAGGTCGCCGCTCCTTGCCGAACAACGCAATTACTGTTGGCTTAATGCTTTTGCTCTTGCAAGAGCAGAAGCAAAACTTACCTCCAGAGCATTGGCAAGGTACATTAGGCAATCGTCAGTGGCAAATATAATTATACCTTTATAGAATCTCGAATTGTACTTAAAGGATATTTTCAAAAGTCAGTGTGAAATTATAATTTGTGACATGCTTGTTATAAACTCGGGAGACTCTCATGAGCCCACTGCCTATTGTTATTAGTAGTGGCAAATGATGCAAGGAAGCAAACTTATCCAGCATATTATTTGTCTAGTTATTAAATTTATTCAAAAATAAATAAATTCAAAGCTATTAAAGTTAAATATATTCAAACCTTCAGTTTCCTCTTCCCTCGTGTGTTGTCCGCGCAAGAGTAAAGATACTGTCAGCATTTTACTTACTCAATCCATTAAAAACTTAACATTTCATCAGATCTCCTCGCAGATGGCTAGTTCCATAGGGCTGCATTTTGCAGAACCGATATCGTGCGTGGTAATAACTGTAGTACCTTTTTTTTTTTTTTTTTTTGTTTTGTTTTGCGTCCTTGACCAATCTGGTTTCCCTTCCCTTCCCTTCTCTTCTCTGCACCCGTTCCAAGAGATCCACATCCTAAAAAATGAGGCTTCCAGATTTCATTAATCATTCCAATGAAAAATTCAGTTCTGAAAAGTCTGGATTTTTTTTTTTTTTTTTTTTTTTTTCTCAATAGGTTCGTCAGCATTCTCGTAATAAAACATCTCTTTTTTTTTTTTATGTCTCGTTTTTTCTCTTTCAATGGTGAAGGAATGCCGAAGGCGAGATACAGTGTTATATAATGCCAAATTTCTATATGAGAACTTTTATTTTCATGCTCCTCTAAGACAGTGCAGTAATATAATAACGATGTGTTGTGCCGAATATTTTCAGTGAAAATATTCGATATGAAAAACGCAGTTCTTGGAATGAGTGTACTTGTTAACGCTAGTTCTTTCTCATCATTGTTCAAAATTCGATTTTAGCGACAGTTAGTAAAATTTCTGGTTTTTATCATCCTTTGGGTATTTTTCATCACTGAGATATGGCCGTGAAGGTCCCCATTGCGTATTATATTGCATCGCTTTGAATCACTTAAGTGAATTAACGTGAATCCACTCACCCGGATCAACATTTAATTAATGGAACATTTTTTTTTTCGGGTTAAGCTTGCTCATATCCTTGAGATTCCGATGTTTGCAACGGTCATCTCATTTTTGTTTTCCTCAGTTACTGTTGAACTGATGTCTCCTCTTAGCGACGACTGTTCTTTCAGTTCATTTGCGAATGCATATTCTGTAGTTTTTCTGAGCTCGCGTTTAATTACATAGGCGGAAGATTCATTGATCTATAGATCTTCATTTTCACAATACTAAAACTCGCATAATTTCTTTTCAAAAATTTCAGAAGTGATCCGCTTAGTTCTTGTTTCTTATCCTTCTCCATTCATCTTCCTTTTTCTTTTATACGCAACGGATTCGAAATGTCTTCCAGTATCAAACTCCATTTTAAAATTAAACATCACATTTAAGCAGATTTAATCTCTCGTTTTTCTAGAAATTTACTGATAGGCAAGGAAACTAAATCAAGTGAAGCTTTACTTATAGTAAAGAAAGCGTAAGTAAAATGAAATCAAAAACGAAACTAAACAAAGGCAACCATGTGACATCTCGCTTATATGTGCATCTTCGTTTATTTGACCAGTTCTCTGTCCCTATTTATAGATCTACTGCAGTGTAAATTGTTTTCTCCGTAAGCAATGCACCATTCGTAGTGTAAAGTGACCAGATCCCTAGTATTCCAATCGGGACATCTTGTGGGATTCAACCCCCTAGAAACAATATACAGGCTGTTCTCTCTTTACGAGTTTTTTTTTTTTTTTTTCAAGTATCAACAAAATCGAAAATACGAACATTAATTGCAAAAAATGACTGTTAAACATTCATAAATACCGCATTTCAAACCACGCGCGTAGCTGTACAATACAGTGTATGCCGCTTTACGATATTAATCCGTTACCATCGTAATATTGAACCGAATAACACATTGTATTTTTGTTAATTCATTCCACGACCTCGGAAGTTCAAATTTTCGCTATATAACCCCCTAAAAGCTCGCTTTTATAGTGTAAATTGTATTAGTTACCAATTCAAATCATTAAACGCACTACACTTTCATCGTTATCATATGTTCCGTTATAAGAACCAATTTTGAACGGCGCTGTGATATTTTTCTAAAGCACATTTCTGGAAGTCACAACCATAAAACAATAAAAACAATTTGCACTTTCCGTTTTAGTGGGCTTTTCTGTTACTGCAAGCAGTTATAAACTGGTAGTAAACTCGATGTTATTTCATTTATGAAAATACCGATAGCTGGAATTGTGTGGTTTTTTTACGTTATTATGGTGAAATGTGTTAGCCCTTTACTGAAATCTTCAATCGTATAAAAAGCATAAATAAAATTTCAGAATCTTCTCTTCATTCCTTTTTTTTTTTTAAGCTTCGTAAACTTGTTACTCCGCGTAAATCGTGTTAGTTGCAATTTGTGCGTTCCGTTAAAAAATGCTTATGCATGCTATTGAAATTTATAAATAAAAGAAAGATTATCTTGGAAATAAACGCCTCTTGAAGCATTTCTGAAGGCGACTCCTTGTGCAACAAACCAACGAGTGCCAAGCCAATAATGAGTGTTCAACGAGTGTGCATTTGGTCGATGATGATGAAGAATAAACATTCTTTAACATTTGTAAGTCATAAATAATTTCTCTATTATTATAATTTGCTTGATTTTACAGGCTACGTTTTCACTTCTCTGGGTAAATCAATCATTGTTTAAACATAAACTAATTAGCTAACTAATTTCGTTGTTGATAACGTAACACCTATTTTTAACATTATGTCTATGGGAAATAAATTCCTACTTTACGAGTTTTCGCTTTACGAGCGCGAGCTAGGAACGAATTAACTCGCAAAGTCGAGAACTACCTGATTTTTTTTTTTTTTTTTTTTTTAATTTTTATATATAAAAATATTCACATACAAAATATAAATTAAATACATATACTTTGAACTAAACTTAAAATATCACACTTTAAAAAAAAAAAAAAAGCCTGTGGTTTTTTTTTTTTTTTTTTTTTTTTTAATAGTCAGGCTGAAATTCAGTATACGGGTGTGGTACCCCCAACGTAGGCTATTCAACGAACAATAGTGGCGTGAACTGAGAAAAATAGTTGTAATTAGAAGGGGGGAAAAACTTAATGAGGGGTCATATTTTTAATCGATTTTCATTTTTTAGTGAAAAAAAGGTTAGGCTTTTTCTGTGAAATAATAATAAAAATACATACATCTTTTAACAAAAAAACAAGAGAAATTAAATAATATAATTAAATATATTTTTTACAGAGTGAATTTTTCTTAATAATTCTTCATTATTTGCTATTTATTCGTAAAATTCTTTACAAGGATTAGCAAAATTATACTTAACTGTAGTATTGCTTTCAGCGTTTCTACGGTTAGTTGTGTGTTAGTTAATGTCCACAGCTTATTTACTACCAAAAAAACTCTTACCATTGTACCATTGGTTCCTGGCAAACATAATGCAAATCATTTGCATTATGTTTGCCATTAAATATAGAGGCTACGTGTCCAATCCAGGACAGTTTGCAGTGCGGGGAAACAACTGAAATCCAGGGACTTCTGGTCACTTTATCGTAGCGTGCATTAAATAAGTTTTAGCATTAGTAAAGACATATAATGCAAGAAAGCAAGCTTATACAGCACCAGCAAAAAAAAAAAAAAAAAAACCCTTCTCATTTCACCCATCCACCTCGCTCCAAATGTTTGTCTAGTTCTGCCTTGAATCAATTTAAGCTATCAACTTCTACAACGACAGATGGAAGTTTGTTCCAACAATCAACCACCTGCTGGCTAAAGGCAAACTTCCGCACATCTATCCTACAACTGGCTTTCCTCAATTTGAATTTATGCCCTCTCAGGCGATTATTCTGAGCAAGAGGAAAAATCCCATCAGCATTGAGCATGCTCAAACCATTCAAAGCTTTGTACACCTCAATCAGTTCACCTTGCAGGTGTCTAGTCTCCAGACACTGTAATTTGCAAAACTTAAGCCTTTCTTTGTAAGAGCAACCCCTTTGTTCCATTCTCTAATCTTGTTGCCGTTCTCTGTACTCGTTCTAGTAGCTCTACATCCTTCTTAAAATGAGGCCTCCAGACCTGTAGAGAGTACTCAAGGTGTGGCCTGACCATTGCCTCATACAAGGGGATGATCACCTCCTTATCCCTGCTAGAAAAATTCCTGCATGTCATTGACAAGACACCACGAGCTACTCTTGCAGACCATCTGTACTGCTCAGAAAACATATCTGACTGCACAATTACCCCCAAGTCCTTTTCATTCTCTATCACTGTCAATGTAGTACCACACAGGTGATATGTTACTCTGAGGTTACTGCTTCCCATATACAGTACTTGACATTTGTCAATGTTAAACTTCAGTTGCCACCTCTCATATTTCATCTGTAATGCTACTAAATGGCACTGACTCGAATCTTTAAAACACCTTTATTATGATAATATAAAATAATCATAATAAAGTGTGCAGATGCCATAGTTCATGTCGCAGACTTGTTGGGACGATGTGGTACATATAGATTGTTGGTCATCCTGCAACCAATATAGTTGATGAAGGTGGCCGCTCCTGTGTTAGTGGTTCTAGTGATTTTAAACAACTTTTATCGCTTTTAATTTTATATTTTATTCTTGTTATACATTTATTTTATTTTGTTTTAATGATTTAATATACAGTTTTAAGATCAATATGCATGTATTTTATTTTATATTATCATAATAAAGGCGTTTTATAGATTTGAGTCAGTGTTATTTAGTAGCATTACAGATGAATTTTAGAGTTCCTGACTCCAGAGGCCTTTTCAATGCTGCCTCTCAGCCCATCTGCTCAACTTTTGTAGATCTTGTTGCAGCAGCATACTGTCATTAGTGTTATTAACTAACAACCCTGCTGACCTTCGTACTGTCGGCAAGCAATGACAGGGCATCTTAACGCATTCATCGCATTGTGCCAAAAGGATGATGATTTCCCAGTTTTTGAGTTACCACTGTATCATCCACCAACAAGTGTTAGCCAGCAAAAGATTAAATACTAAAAGTGTTATGGACCTAGCTTTCAAAATCATGAATTCCATCAGAGGACAATGTCTCCAAAGGAGACTTCAAAATGCAATTCAATATAAAAAAACAAGATCTGATATTACACACAGATGTGAGGTGGTTGAGTCGGAGTTTCTACAGAGATTTTGAAATTTGCTGAATGAAATAAAAAAAAAATTGTTGATCAAAGGGGAGATGATTATCAGCAGCTACAAGATACTGAGTGGTTGTGTGATCTGGCTTTCTTATCAGATTTTACCAGTAAATTAAGTGATCTGAATTTGGAATTACAAGGAAAAAATAAAAATGTGGGTGTCATAAATATCAATTTTTGGCAATGGCTAAGGATCTCAAAGAAAAAAAAAATTCTATCACGTTTCAAATGTGCAAGATCATTATCAGCAGCCGCATTGTTCAATATATTTCTTATCCATTTAATGTCTATCCATTTCTTATATTTCTTATCCATTTAATCTACCTATCCATTTAACTTAGATACAAAACAAATTGCAGAAAAAATCACTGAGATTTTTTACATGGAGAAAATATTACTTGAAAATGAAATTATTACATTGCGAAACGATATCTTCCTTAAAACCAGATCATCAGAAAAAGACTTTTGGAAATATGTTTGCAGAGACAAGTACCCAAATGTCAAAAAAATGCAGTGAACATTTAAATTCCTGTTTTGGTCCACATATCTTTAGGAATTGGCCTTTTCGTATTTGAAACAAACAAAGATGAAGAATCGCTGTACTCTTTCAGACTTGTATGAAAATGCAACCATTTTCACTTATGACGGGACGTTCATGAGGAGAACAAGCGCCCCATACTTTTGTGACTATGCTGTATATTTAGAGCAACACCTGCTCGCGGGGAGAAGGCGGAAATATTTCTGGTCCCCGCACGTGCAGTGAAAGTCACCCCGTGGAGCATCAGCCCTCCGCCGGTCGCCTGTTATCTAACAGCCGGAGGTCATTTGTCCGAGCGGAGTGGACAGGCGTCCGGGCGCATTTGTTGACAAAACAGCAAGGGAACGTGATTCTCGTGTGGAGATGCGAGGCTACATCTTCCTAGTGACACTTTTGAGGTAAACAGAATAAGACGTCCACTGGAGATTTGTGTTTTTTGAAAGTCTTGTGTGAGGAAGTGAACGAACTGGTGGCCATCAGGCCTTTGTCCAGTCTGAAGGCACAAACCCTACCAAAATAAAGTTTCCTCCACACCACCTCCATAAATCCAATATTTTATGGGAGCAGAGCTCCAAAATCGACAGTCCCAAAGTTGTTGTTGAACCGTTGAAATTAACCAGAACAAATACGCAGGGGAAAGCAAAAGATGAGGGGGAGATATATATACGAACCTAGGGAAAAGCAAAGGGGAGTTCAGGCCGTGACGAGTTTAGAGTTGGCAGTTCGGAGTTAACAGTGGGGAGTTCTGAGTTTGGTTTTGCTGAAGCGAAGTCTGAAAAGTAGAAGAAAAAGTGTGAACGAGAGCAAAGGAGAGAAGGTGTTCGAGCTTCGGAGAAGATACAGAATCCTGTTCGGCGAGAAAGCAGATCCAACCACGGATAAAAGAGTAGCAGAAATGACCGAGACTGACGATCTTCCCAGAGTATCAACTCCTGAAGATATGAAGATTGAGTCTGGTAAGTCAATTTCCATGTCTCATTAAACAACTGAAATAGATGGTGTAATAGGCGAATCTATTTTCCCTTACATAGACTTCTCTCCTCATAATAACTTATCTTGTTAAGTATAGAGAAAAAGTGATATTTTGAACTAAGGAATACACATCACATTATAAGTTTAATATTATGATCGCTTTACAGTTGTTCTGTTACAAACGTCATTAGTGTCTTACATGAACCACTAAAATGTTATTACCTCGACGGGATGTACTTCGAGTTTTTCTATAACAGACAGCAAGCACGAAACTACACGAAGAACAACACTACCACTACTATTCAGCTAGTCAATTTACATTAAGAGGCTAATTGTGTATTAACGTAAAGAGGAGTAAGCCTAATGTTACATGCCCTATTCTAAAAACTATACTTGCTTACTGAGTGTATATTTTACTTGTCTTGCTTAATAAACCATGTTTTGTTTAACAACCTTTGCCTCATGATTACTCTCTGATGACACATGATTCCTTGAATGGATTACTCATAAAGAACTTTGTTAAGGCGGCGCTTTTGATTCTAGTCAAATAGAAAGGAATCAAAGGTGAAAATCACAACGCAATCTTGATGTTGCAGACTTGCTCAACGTCCATCTGAGTAAGTTTTCAGAACACGGGATTTGTCCTAACTAACTGCTAGACGATTACATGAAAGCCAGGTTTCTCCGGATGCAAATATTAGTGTAACTCTTGCAAAGAACATTTATTCCTAACTGACACATCACACCATAACTGAGAATTGTTGGAACCCTAGCACGTTTATACTATAACGGAGTAAAAGACCTGTGCAACACTTGCATGCAGAAGATTCTTTATGGTTGGCCTTATCACAGTATATCACCGATTTTGAAAGCTTGGCAGATGACATGAAGACACATAGTTCGCATAAATTAAAAATTTAAATATGATTGAATTTAAAATAAGAATTTTGAATTGTATTTAATTTTAAAATTTATAAACAATGTTTTTCAATATGTGTTGATTAACTTTTTTAACCATGTGCAATGAAATTCTTGAGATGGTAGATCACGGCACATTTTGAAGAAAAAAATAGATCACATCACAAATACAGAAAACAACAATGGACTCAACACTGAACCCTGGGGGACTCCACTAATAACATTAGTCCACGAAGAGCAGTGTCCATTTATTACCACTCTGTCTTCTCCCACTCTACCAGTTGTGATACTTTTGCTACAAACTAATGGTTGAAATAGGTAGGATTACATGTCTGTAATTATTTAAATCATCAAAAGAATCTTATAAATAGGGATAACTTTAAAATGTATAATAACTTATGTGGAAGCTAACATTCAGAAGTGAATTGTGCAGTAAATAAGATAAAAAGGTCCATATTAAATTTAAGTTAATCAGAGATGGTATTTCTGATTTTTTTTCAAAACAGAAATATCAACCAAGCCCCTAGATTTTTCTTATCTCGTGCTAATTAATGATGTAAAAGATAAACTCATATTATCAATGTAAAATAAGATTAGTTTATACTTTGTGTTTACTTTGTTTCTGTTTTCTTTTATTTCATTTTATTTTAGTATTATTTAATTTCAAACAAATTAACCCAATTTGTTTGAGATTACAGTGGGCTCCTGATTATCTGGGGGTGGTTTAACCAGGTTGCTGATGGAAAAAAAATTCGAAAAAATGGAGATGAGAAAAATTTGATTTAAATGTCTTAAAAACACAATTACAGTATCTACTTTAAATAATTTATTTTTAAATTTAAATGTTTTAAAAAATACTGCTTAGGGACTCACAAACTCTTAATCCACCACTCTGAGTGTACTGTACAGTCTTATTCCTCAGGAAGTCCTTCAATCCTTAGGCATGTGCACATATAAGCAACAGTTAGTGCATGTTAAGCAGATATGCACACTTGAGTTGCAGTTATTCAGTAAGTACATATGTATTTTGTTTGCATTTTTTTCAAAATTTTTAGTTACCCATCATGTTAAAAAATTTTTCTTTCAGTACAACAAAGACTGCAACACATCTATAAACATGAAGAAGGTGCTGGAGTGTCAGTTGTACTCGCCAACATTGTACTCATGAAAGAGTACAATGTTGGTGAACAAACTGTATGAGATTTAATAAAGAATAAAGTTAAATTAATCAGATTTGCCGGAGTTTCAGATAGTGCAGGTAGTGGACTTTCAGAGAGAAAAAAAACTTATTTACTTCCTTTTTCAATAAATAATAGAGTATACAATTTTCTTTATATATTAAATGCATATTGTTCATAACTCTCTTTTTTTTTTTTTTTTTTTTTATGGGCACTAGAGAGTCAGGAAATTAATTTCCCAACCTCCCCAATTAATTGGGAGTCTACTGTATTTGGATAGGTGAAATGGGATTTTTTTTTTTTTTTTTTTTTTGGCTGATGCTGTATAAGCTTGCTTTCTGGGATCATTCTTCACTATTAATGCTAACGTAACCTAATCTCATATACAGTAGTAACAGAACATTTTTTTTAAATGAACTTCCACTGCTCTTACACACTACTTTGGTTAATTTATAACAATTAATTTTTGTTATAGCAACAACTAATTAACAACCAATTTTTGTTATAGACCTTGCTGAGCAAGATCTATAACAAAAATTGGTTGGAGACCGCTATTTTTATGTTCTCTTCATTTTTCATAAAAAAACGTATATTATAACATTTGAAAGGAAAAACAACTGCCTTAAGAGTATATAGTTTAAATGCTGTGCATTCTTTGCTATTTTGTATTGTTGATGTTTATCTGAAACTGTTTTCCGTGCATATCCTAGGCCAAATGCTGATCCACTGGCTTTGTTCAGCATTCCCCGAGGACCATTACCTCCGCTTCCTTCTAACAAAACAAGATCTCAAGATCTTAGCAGCTCAATTTTGTACGCACATGTTGGCAGCTGGAGTGCTACGGCAAATTGAAGATGAGAATGCACCTTTAGAGAATGTGTTTCGGGTAAGTTGGCCTATTTAAATTTGATATTCGGTCAACTGCATACCATTTTATTTTTTTGGAATTAAATGTAATTCTGTATTCGATATAAGTTTCAGAAGTAATGTTAATTACAGCACTATTTACTAATGTACAAGTTAGTGCAATATCATGAGTTGCCATGATATTGCACTACCTCAAATAAGTAACACTTCACCATAGGAGAAGATTATTGTTACATATTCTCAGTGGATACCATCACCCATATGGCACTGTTTCGTAGCTTATTGACTCCTCATCAGTGGGTTGGCGGGTACCCTGGTGTTGCAATGATGACAACCCAGTTGCAAAGTATAAATCCACAATATGAGAGATGCCTGATGGTGTGGAGTAATTTAGATTACAATATAATTTAGGGCTAAAGCCTCAGGTTATGTAAGATTTTAACTAATGTACTTATTCGTGGTAGTGCAATATCATGGCAACTTGTTGTGAAGTTATTCACAATATGAGATATACTTAATGATGCCAATTTATAACTATTTAAGTAGTTGGCTATGTACTGAAATGATGCATTTGCACTAACTTGTCCATTAGTTAAACTCTTGCATAACCTGAGGCTTTAGCCCTAAGCTATATTGTAATCTAAATTACTCCACATCATCAGGCATCCCTCATATTGTGGATTTATACTTTACAACTGGGTTGTCATCATTGCAACACCAGGGTACCTACCCACCCACTGATGAGGGATCAATAAGCTCCGAAACAGTGCCATCTGTGGGGGGGGCCTGATAGCCACGGAGTTTCCGAGAATAGATAACAACAATCTTCTCTACTGGGGAAGCATTGCCTGTTTGAGGAATTTATGAGTTTAAGTGGTGTGAGTTGGAGTAACTGTCCCTTTCTTCCTCTCCTGCTATCACCTTCCTACATCTTTTTTGCTTTCCTAAGTCTAATAGGGATAGTATGAGGATAACAGAAATCTTTATCCCATACCATATTGTGAAGTGTTACTTATTCGAGGTAGTGCAATATCATGGCAACTTGTTGCGAAGGTATTCACAATATGAGATATACTTAATGATGCCAATTTATAACTATTTAAGTAGTTGGCTATGTATTGAAATGATGCAATTGCACTAACTTGTGTATTAGTTAAACTCTTACATAACCTGAGGCTTTAGCTCTAAACTATATCGTAATACTATTTTCTGTATTTTAGCAAGAATGGGGCTATTATCCTTAAATGCTTCTGCACTCTTTTTTTTTTTTTTTTTTTTCCCAGTAAAAGGTAAGGAAAGTGGAGAAAATGCAGAAATTAACACCATTCCTCGGATGGTGTGACCCTTTTTTATGCTTCTGTATATAGAATTTTATAAATACTCTATTAAAAATAAATATTTGGGTAGTAATATAAAGAAATGTGTCAGTTGTCTGCAGAATCCATATATTGTATTAACAGCATAAAACATGTGGCCCTCAAAGAGGATAATAAAAGTTCCATATACTGTAGGTATAGTACAAGTTTTATAGTATTTTTTATTTATATGAAAAATGGTGGTGGTACTTAAAAGGGATATACTTTGAAAATTGCTAAATTTTACAAATATTCATAAGGCTTTCTAGTCAGGAGATCATGTGTTGTTGTGCTCCGATCAATATGATAATATATTTACTTTTAGCTAAGATGTCCAATTTTGCATAGGCTGCAGTAGTGAAATCTTGAAATGTTCAAAAGTTAAACTCATTATTACCTTTTTTTTTTTTTTTTTAACCAGTCTTTCCTACAATTAAATGTATTATTATTCTATCTATTGTTCATCATTCTCTACGCTTTCTTGTACAAGAGGCACAACTAGAGTACAGTAAGTATGGCCATGGCCACTGGTGCCATTCATCTTAGGCAATAGAGTTAAAGATTTAGAATAACTGAATTTATAATTAGTTTAAAAACATGACATTTATTATTGTGTATATCATTTATTATAAAAACTTTTTTTTTTTTTATAAAAGTACCATTTAATGGATAATAACATTTTCCTTTGATAATAACAATTATTCTATAAATCATAATTAAATTATTATTATAATTAATCCCGAATTAACTAAATTAATTAATATAATTATAATTAAACTATTTTTATGAAAAAAAAAGGTGCATTTGTGATATTTGGTCATAGGTATCAAAATTACTAGTTGTGCTTTTGCACACATGCATGGTTATGTTTGTTTTTGTTTGTTTGTTATTTGGTTTTTAGGAGCATTAGCAACTAAGGCCATATTGCTCCAGGGATATGCGGTGGTCATTCCCTGACCTTTCCGTATTTGGTGGTCACAGTTTCGAATGCCGGTCTAATCAAGAAGAGTGTGCTACGCACTGCTTCTCCTGCCCACCTGGCTACGGAGGCGCCTGCATGGTTATACTGGATGTGATTAATATTGCCGACTTTGTCTCCATGCGCAGTCTTTTGGAGCAATTTTGTTTAAAAGTTGGCATAACCATCGATTTATTTATAAAAAGAAAAAAAAAAGTTTTACATTATAAAATAAATGAGTATAATCAGAGCTAGTTATACATTATTTACTTTATAATGTAAAACTGTTTGATCAAATTGGGTTTTGCAGCAGGCATCCTTAAGTGGAACACCATGAAATATAGCATCCCGTGTGATTATTCAATTTCCTCCCCTTATCACTATCCCCCAAAGTGTTTATCAGAGGTTTCATTCAGTTGGGTGGGTGGAGGAAGTACATTCAATCAGCCTGAATGGTGCAATGGGCAAGAAGGCTTACTTAAGATTTCTGGAAGTGGGTAAGTTTGAATAAATTTAAGATGAGATGGACATAGTGTTTTGTGTGTGTGTTGTTTTTTTTTTTTTTTTTGTTTTGGTTGATGCTCTGTAAGCTTGTTTACTTGCATTATTTGCCATAATACCTAATGAGCTTTCTCATCCACATCACTGAGAGGCACCCACATAAATTATCCCCCTAAATTGTACCCAGGCATGTTAACACCCTGATGATTGCCTGTGTTACCCACCCTTAAAACATGCCCTGAGTTCATTGCCTGTTGAGACATATATTTCCTGTCAGGACAGAAGTTTTTATCGGTATTTTTCACACAGTTAGCTGGGTGAGAGGTGCACATTGTTTTTATTTATTTATTTATTTATTATTATTTTTTTATTTATCCAGAAATTCTAGTTTTATATCCCACAAAGTAGGCTAACTGACCTGACTAGAGAATATGCACAGTTTACAAACATGATATACAGGTGCTTCGTGGCCTCGCTTCAAATTTTGAATGCAATCCAATGCAGCTCTCTCATTGACCTACTGGTTAAATGTTATATTCTCTGATTGTCAAAGAATATGACAATCAACCAAAGCTACTGTGGATTAATACTATCATAGAGGTTTGAACAGATCATTCTGCAAATAAGCATGCTTGCCTTTCTGCTATGATGGATATTATGTATCTTTTCATTTGTAACTTTTAGGCTACTGTACATTCAGTAAAGATTATTTAATAAAACTGCATATCAAACTGATTGATTAGCAGGTTCATTCAGCCTGTGAGTAGATATATAAGGTGTTTTTAAAGTCTCTGAATCCATACAATTGCATATATCTCTAGTTACACTTTCATTCAGGAACAACATGATGTATTTTGGCTAATATTATTGTATAAGATCACAATATGTTAAAAGAAATGTTGGAAGTATCTGCTGTTTTGTGCTGAACACGTTCTAACCCTACAATGTTTTTGACAACGTGGAGAAGCATGTCCAGGGTGTCATGTCAGCAGTTAGCTCTGTGATGATAATCTTCATCTGAGTGTGGATTGTTCACAAATGTTTGCTCATTAAGGTATCCTCAAATCAAAAAATCAGGAGAGGTAAGGCCTGGTGATCTTTGCAGCTGGACATTCCTTTGAGACCACAAAATCTTCAACACACATTTTACTGCAGATGTGTGTGCAGTTCAGTTGTCTTATTGGAAATATCCATCACATTATTTCACATCATCCAGCTGGTCTTAGAATCTGGCAAACATTTCCAGTTATTAAAAAAGTAAACTTCAGCCATTATCAACCCACTGCAGGATGGAAGCCTCCTCAATGATTCGTGTTGAGGGAAATGAACCATAATCTGCCACGCTATTTGAGTGCGGTTGGCAGATCAACTGTATTTAGCAGTCAGAGGCTTGAACCCCGGTCTACTGAAAGAGCGTGTGCTACTGCGCTCCTATTTTTTTTTTTTCTGACCCCTCAGCTACAGAAGCTGCTATTACTGGGTGTTAACTGTTCATGGCATTGACATTTTAAGCCTACTGCTGTGTGGTTTGTCAGTTATGTGGTCATTGTCATCAAGTTTAATCAGTTCCCATATGATTGACTGACTTGACCTTTGTTAATTGTCCTTTTTGACCTGCAAATATCATTTTATCATTAAAATAGGTATTCAATATTTTAAAATAATTTAAGGATTTGTTTGCAATAAATTATAATCTCAAAATGCTCTTTCCATCTCTAATTTTTTTTTTTTATTAAAACAATATATATATTTAAAAGAAAATACTGTATTAAATTAATTAATTTAATTAAAATATTCAGAAACTGCATAATTTTGTACAATCTGTATTACACCTTATTATCATTTTGGTTTGTTTTTCAGTTAGATTTAATGTATTATTGGACTCATTCAGAACCTCAGACATCAGCAGTACCACCTCCTGGTAAATTATCTCCAGGTGTATGGCCTCCTCCAATTTCTGAAATAGGAGAACTGCATAAACCTGAATTAAGGTACACCGAATCAGGTATGCTGCTTTTACTGCAATATTAAACTTTGTTTAATTTACAAAGTTGCTTTCAAATATATAGCATTGTTTATACAAAATAATTTATTTATTTGCAACATTAAACGAAGTATATAATTATTTAATATATTTGAAAAAAATACACAGGCATAAGTGTTCCTGCCTTCATTGTATTTTACTTAAAATGTCCTGACATTCCATTCTCTGTTGATTATTTTTAAGTGTAATTAGTGATGTGTGATAGATTTAATGATGTGTGATAGGAATGATACAGGTAAAATTATTGCTAAATATTTAGAAGAGGACAGTATTCTTGATCGGTAAAATAAACTTTTCATAGTTATGCAGATGTGCATGGCCAGGCAATTTCAGATGTCTGAGTGGCTTGGGTAATGACCAGCTTTTGAGGCCCCAAGCGATATATAAAAAAAATAATAATTTAAAAAAAAAAAAAAAAAAAAAATATATATATATATATATAAAAATTTTTTTTTTAAACTAAAAGTTGAACACAAAGTGAAACGGTTTGAATGTATTTTTTTTCTAGTGTTTTTCTTATAGCTGTGTTAATTATTTAAGAAAAATCTACTATAAAACTATTCAAGGTCCCTTTTCAGTTTGAGGCCCAGGCCAAATGGCCCTCATGGCTTTCCCCCTTTGATAGGCTTCGTCTGTGTTTGTATATAAAGTAGTAGATGGTATGTACCAATTTATGGTTTTACCATTAACAAAATAATGTAATTTGAATTGGATCATTTAATTATATAATGGGGGAAACCAGGCCAAAGCTGTTGTTAAGAAGTGTTATGGGGATATAAGATGTAATACAGATTGTGGGAGGGAAAAAAGGTGTTCAAAAAGAGTTTTTTAAAAATTGTATTATGTAATTTGAATAGTCACAGTTGACTGACATGGGGAACAGCAAGAAAGACTGAGAGTGTGCTTTAACTGCTTAGAGGCTCATCCAGATTTAATTGAATTTAAAATTTCCTTAGTTAGTCGCTTCATGTATAGAAAATTTATAATCCTTTGCGTAATTGTAATATAAGGACATCATTCAACATATAAGAAAATAAAAAAAATGGATGCATAATTAGATCAAGAGTATTGCTTATCTAACATACAGTTGTAGAAAACAATCGTCCATTAAATCCACAAAAGTCTTGCTAGTGTGTGAGTTACCAACCCACAAGTTCCAGTCAATATCTGGAGGTTGCAATCCTCTATTATTAAATACTGTATAAGGCATTCTGATTTACTGACCCTGTGCATGACTGGCCAATGCAATGCAGGTTCAGTTTGGTATGACATAAGCACCTGGAAATATAGTGCATTATAGGCCAAATAACTGTGGTGAATATAAGAAGCAATTATACCGACAAATAGTGGGCCAGTGTGATACATAGGTTGGCAGGGTGGTTAATGACAATAATTAATCAAGGAAAGCTAGTGCAAAAAAGGTCTATAAAAATTAGGCAGGCAGATGGGCAGAGAAGTGGCAATTAAAGTTTAGCATTGACAAATGCAAGGTACTGCACATGGGTAGCAGTAATACCAAATTAATGTACCAGCTGTGTGGAGGAAGGGTAGTGAAGAAAGACAGGTTGTCAGGACAGCTCATGGGGTTTTGTCAATTATATACAGGAATTTTGCCAGCAGGGAAAAGGAGATGATTATCACATTGCCTTATACAATGGTTAGGCCCAGGGGTAGCTCGTCCATAGGCACTGCAGCACACCCAGCTATTTAAATATAGATACAGTGAACGGAGTTATATGAAATTTTGTGAGGAACAATGCAATGCAATGAATATTTTTATTAACAGGACTGCATATAGTATGCACATCCTCTGTTTCCAGTAATCATTTCAATAATAAATGAATAAAAACACGAAATCGTTTCTAACTTTGAAGTTTAATTAACCGTAGGCCTCGCTGTGTGCCAGGCAGTGACACGTTTTGCATTCCAGTGAATATTTGGTAGTTGGTTGCATTGGCATCTTGCCAATATACATTTTTTATAGGCAAAACGAATCAAAGTCACTGTAAAGCGCACAGTGCAGATTTCATCGTTGACCATGATGGGTGTGTAGCCACAATGTTGGTATATTGTTAAGTGTTAAGTCAATACTCAATATTCAACAGTGTAATTATGTGATTACAGCTTAATTGAGCTTGAACTTGGTAAGTTGAAGTTATATTATGAGGTGATGTGTAAGTAAAACATTTATTTCTACGACACACAATTTTGTTAAATTTGATTCGATCATGGCCTCCGTGCTTCCCCATGAAGTAAATCACGTGACGGTGAATAAACTTCAGCAGCTTAGTTTTTAACAATTATCTCTCCAAGAAAAAAAAAAAAATGCTATTAAAAAGAAGGCCACCCCACACCAAAGATTCAAATTTCTTAGCGGGGAATAAGTAATAATAAGAAATATATTTGCAGTTTTAAAACTTAATGGTACCAAAGAAAAAGTTAGCTTTATGTTTGTGTAGTTAAAAATGCATTGTTTTTTGTTTTCCATGTTTACTGTTCGGAGGTGATTTAATGTGGACAAAAAGTGGCTTTCAAGCATAAACAGAATGAAAGAAAAACTCTAAAGCATGAGAGTGTGAAGAAACATTTTGATAATGTGATTTCACTATCACTTTTAGGAAACTTAAATATTAAAGAACAGCTTAGTGAAGCCTACAGACTTTCGATCTGCAAACATAACAGAAAAATTACTAAGAATCGTGAGGTATTATCTAAAATAATAGACTGCATTAAATTTTGTGGACAGTTTGAAATTCCTTTACGTGGACATGACGAAAAAGACTATTCTAAAAATCCAGGAGTATTTAGTCTTAATAAATTTCGCCTGCAATTAGATTCCAATTTAAAGAACCATTTAGAAAGTAATGCAGCATTTAAAGGCATTTCAAAAACTATTCAGAATGATATTCTTGACTGTTTGCTGCAAATATTCTGCAATGAAATAAAAAGAGAAATTAAAGAAGCTTTTATAGCTGTCATGGCTGATGACACAACAGATGTTTCAGAACATGTATAAATGGTAATTGTTTTGAGATGTGAACTGAATGGAGACATTTTTGAGTGTTTTTGGGAATTTTTCACTCCGGAAAACCAAATGGCAGACGGAATATCGAAGTATTCTAGATCAGTTAGACAATTCTCGAAGGAAATACTCAAAAACTGGTTGCTCAGACATTTGATGGTGCAAGTGTGATGAAAGGAAATAAAGGAGGAATTCAGGCTAAAATAAAAGAAGTGTACAAAATTGCACATTTTATTCACTGCTATGCACACCAACTGAATCTGATGATGAGAAATGCAGCAAGTAATATTCAAGATTATTCTTTTCGAACCTCATGTCAATACCAACATTTTTCTTGAGATCACCACTGTCTCTCTCTGTTCACAGAAAGCATATGGACAGCCGTGTTGCCCGACCTTTCCCTACAAGATGGAACTTCAATATATGCACTGTGAACAGCATTTATGAAAATTTTGAATCCTTAAAAAAAAAAGTCCATGGAGGGACTACAAGCAACAGCAAATGCAGATAAGACAGTTTCAGAAGAAACTGGAATTTTGCACATCTCGAGTAATGAAAAATTCAAGTTCTGGTTAGAACTTTTCCATCAGATAATGCCTCACGTAGAATTTATTTATAATCAAATTCTGTCTCGAGAAATTGAGGCAGTTAAAATACATGAATATATACAAAACTTTAAGAATGTCGTTCTAAAAATCAGGAATTCAGTGTACTGTGAAAATCCTTCAAAAAGATTGATTGAAGCGAAGGAAGTATGCAATTATATAAGTCTTGACATAGGTGAGAGATATTCTTTTACAAAGCAATTAATTGCTGCTAAATTGTTTAACAAGGAGAACTTTGTTATTTTTTGTATGAAAATGCTCATGGAAGAGGTACAGGAGACTTCTGAGGCATAGCCCATGATTGAAAGAGAAAAACTTCTTATGGAATTACAAGTTTTTTATAGCAGACATGATCTACACAATTATTGCAAATTAATGACTTGCTGAAATTTATCTCAGAAAATAATCTAGCTGAAGTTCTTGGTGAACTTACAAAACTCATAAAAGTTCTTTTGACCATTCCGATGACTACTTCAGAGCCCGAATGCTGCCATTCAACATTTAAAAGAATAAAAACATTTTTAAGGAGCACTATGAATCAGGAAAGGCTAAATGCTCAAGCAATGCTTTCAATAGAGAAAAGCTTGGTCAACAGTGCACCAAACTTGAATGAAAAAGTTATTTAATCAATTTTCAACAAATTAAAACTGAAGAATGGATTTTGTTTTTAAGTAAAAGTTCAAGTCTGTTAATGGTAAATGTCTAGTTCAGTGGCACACAAACTTATTTCACTCGTGACCCCCTTTATTAAATATATAATTGACGCAACCCCTTAATTAAACCCAGAGGTAGGATGACCAGATTTTTAGAGAACAAAAATGGCATTTTATAAATTATGTAGTAGAAAATTATATTCGATGGAATGTAATATAATCTGAGAAAGGAATAAAAAAAATTCTCCTTTTTAATTTACATATTAAAATAATTGTTTAATATTTTAATTGAATACAATATAGCAAAACACAATAAATCAAATTCTTCAATTAAAATTACAAAACAATAAAAAAATTAACAATTACAAAACAATTAATAAGAAGGATGAGCCTGGATAACCGATAATATTTGGTGCAATATTTGAAATTGCTAATCTCATGTCATCTTCTGGATAAAGTCTGGAATGTTGTTTTGCTTTTATAGCTGTTAATTTTGAGAAGCCAACTTGACATAAATTTGTAGACCCAAAAGGTAGCAAGTTTGTATCGCCATTTTTGATAATTGGATACTCTTCTTGAAGAGAAAGCCAAAATTTTTCACAAGTTGCAGGTCCTGAAACATGCAAGTAATGATTCGTCAGACTTCAGGTCAATAAGATCTTCCTTTTGCTCAATGTAATTTCGGGGCACGAAGAAATTTCAAAAACAAAGGGATCACGAATCCAATACTTTTTTTTTTTTTTTCTTTCCTGGAGATACATTAAATCGTTTGGAAAAATTCTTAATTAGCATTGTCAGGTGGGTGACAATGATATCCCTAAATTGTAGACTGTCAATATTATTGCTATTAACAAATTCAGAAAAACAAGGGAATGTCTCAGTATTATTACGCTCCAATTCAATTTTCCAAAGATTAAGTTTGTTTTTGAAAGCTTCAATTTTATCACTGAGTATTAATATCAGTTCCCTGTTCTTGAAGACTTAAATTTAAATCATTAAGTTTTTCAAATATATCAACAAGGTAACTAAGGTTTCCAAGCCATTTTTGATTTGTAAACAATTAAGCAAGGTTCTGATTTTTATCCGATAAAATCAATAAAAACTGCATGTTTGAAGTCAAAAAGATGTTGCAACACTTTACCACTGGACGACCACCTCATTTTCGTATATAAAAGAAGTGTTTCATAAGCGGATCCCATTTCATTACAAAGTTAGTGAAAACTCTACTATTTAAGCTTCCACTTTTAATAAAGTTGACCACACTTACTGCATCTTTCAAAACTTCATCCAATTCAGTTTGCATTTTCTTTGCTACTAATGCTTCTCTATGTATAATGCAATGCAATAGCATAGCTACCCTTTTTCAGGCCCGGAGGCAAAGAACATGTTTGGGCCCCTACTTAATTAATGAATATTGCAAAAACAGGAGACAGCCAAAGATGTCGGGCCTGGAGGCAATTGCCTTGCCTGCCTACATGGTAGCTACGCCACTGATGCAATGGTTCTAAACTATATTTGGAGCAGTTTCCTTTATTTCGCCCTTTAAACCTTTATTTTCTTCCTGTAATGCAGCCGCACCATCAGTACAAATCGCAATACAGTTGTTTCACTTTAGATCACTTGTTTGCAAGAAAATATAACGTCAAAAATCTTCTCGCCCGTCGTTCTTCCTTCGAAAGCTTTGCAAAATAGAAAATCCTCCAAAATATCTCCCTCATAGCAGTATCTGATATATACAATAAGTTGAGCAAGGTTGAAAATATCTGTGGAGTCATCTAACTGTATTGCAAAAATTTGACTTTCTCTCAATAAATTGAATTTTATGTTATAAATAAATTTAATAAATTGAATTTTATGTTGTCTGTGATAACTGTAATACACCACGAGACTAGTCTCTGGACAGAGGAATGGTTTTTAAATCGTTGCTGTATTTTTCTCCATGCATAATTGAAATCATTTTTGTTGCAGCAGGGAGAACAAGTTGATATGAAAGCACCGAATTACAAAGCAGAATAAAGCATGCGTGCAACAGACTTGCTATTTGCAACACAATTTCTTCGTTATGTATCAAATTATTTCAAGTATTTCATATGGTCAATACCTAAGCATAGTATGTATACGTTCTGTGATAGATTTGGGTTAATTGATTCCGGTCCTCAGGCACTGGAGTCTGCTAGTATTAACAATATGAATCTATATTGTCCATAACAATATGGGTCCATAGCCAGTGAGCAAATTAAGGTATATTCCCAACGTAATAAGCAGTAGGGTTCATTCGTATCTCAGACTTAGTTCAAGTTGTAAATTCTCTACACCTACAGTATTGAAAAAGTAATTTTAACAACAGGTTTTTAGCTTTTATGTACACCAAAAAATAAATTTATTTAAAAATTGCCACGACCCCTCTGTGGGTTGTGCCCCATAGTTTACGCACCACTGGTTTAGTTAATGTTTTGTAGTATTAGTATTTTTAACTTGCTTATTATTATTACTATGTTTGTCTACATATAACCAAGGCAATTTAATATAACTTAAATTGCACCCCCAAACATCAGAGTCACGAGCCACCACTGGTTAGCCCACATATTGAGTATTGCATGCAGGTCATGAAGCTTCACTTTTAGGAAGAATATGGGTCTGTTGAAATGAGAAGATTATGTTAGATCTATTGTTGCAGTGATAAACAAAATGATGCTCTTACCAGGAAAGGCTTCAGTTGTGCAAATTGCAGCATCTAGAGACTTGGACACCTTTTATGTGTGACTGAAGTTTTTTAGGCTTTCAATGGGTTGAGCAAGCTCAATATGGATGGAATCCTTCCTCTTGCTCAGACTACACATGTGAGGGGGCATAAATTCAAATTGAGGAAGGATGGTTGCAGAATAGATGTGCAACATCTATTCTACTCTGTCTAAGACTGACAGGGGTAGTTGATTATCGGAACAAACTTCCATCTGGTATTGTGGAAGTGGGCAGTTTGTATAAATTCAAGGAAGAACTAGACAAACTATTAGAGGGAATGGACAAGTGTTATGGAAAGTGGTATTTTTTGGTTTTTTTTTTTTTTTTTTTTGTCTGTATACGCTTGCTTTCTTGCATTATTTGCATTTACTAATTCTAAATCAGAATATCTTATAATGGGGGATTTTAATTTTCCAGAAATTGACTGTAACTAGGGGGTTGGTCACTCACAAAGTGGCAAAGCTTTTCTGGATTTTTTGGATCACTCTTTTTCTTTACTGGCATGTTAGAAAGGCAAGAAGAGAAAACGGCACTAGTGGTCTGATCATCAGCATAATCAACTTGACAGGCTCTTTGTAATTATCAACAGTGTCTGTTACTTTTCATACCACTTTTGTAAATGGTAGGTTACTCTTCTGAGGAATATTGTTTAAAAGTAGTGCAACACTAATGAAAATTGAGGCTTGTTTTACTGAGCTATAAGATCATTGCATTTACTACTACTACTGGATATACAGGACATAGTGGAAACTTAGTTGGCTGCCAAAACTGAAAAAAGAAAGAAATGTCTTTTTACTATTCATAATTATGAATAGGTTAATAATTGATTGAGAATCATATTAAACTATCACTTTATACCCAGCATAATAATACACATTATTTTTTTATGATACCATATTTTACAGGGTTGTACATTTATTGCATAACCTATTGGTCAATAGTAAATACCAAGGTAGCTATGGCAACAGAGCATGGATGTAATTGGAGATGAAGTAAGATATTTTTAGATAGGTAGCAGAGGGCATTTGAAGAGCAGTATAGTATTTGTTAGTGTGGTAACGTGGATTTTCCCTAAGAAGAATATTTGTTTTAGAAAACTACCTTGCATTATCAAAATCATTTTTAGAGTGTCAACAGACATTCAGTAATAAATATCCAAATAAGGGATGAATGTTATGTCTGTGCAAACCTTAGGATATTGTGTATCTGTAGTAGTTTTAATTAAATACCGTATTTTATTTTAATAAAGTTTAGTTATATTGCAAATGGGTGGGATGCATTTTAATTGGATTATTGTAGATTGAGTTGTATTTTATTTGTTTATTTGAATAACTCTGTATAAGTTTTCACACCGATCATCTTGTGGCATTCATTTATAATTCTTGCTCATTTGTATTCCAAGCCAACTAATGATAAATGCACACCATGCTATTTGATTCATAACATGTTAGCCCAATGAACAAGAATGGCTGGTGAAAGTAAAGACTGTCAGGCTGCCTGTATTTAAAACTGTAATAATAATTAATATCCTTTTGTATCATTGGATTTCATTGCAAATATTTAGCATATTTAATATTTGCATTGTGTATTATACTTTGTCTATCCATTTATAACTGATGGGCCTTATTTTTTTAATATGAAGGGAGCCATTTTAACCTCCCCTCTTCTTTTTTTTTTTTGTGCCCAAAAATCGTTCGGTCAGGTATAATTTCATACATGTCTGCCAAGAGGATAGGACTAATGATCCACCACACAAAAGTATATATTAAGATTGTTATCCTTGTTTATAATTTTTTTTTTTTTTTTTTTTTTTTTTAACTGTTTGTATGTCTGAGTATAACTCCAAAGGTCTGGACTGTTGTTATTGTTGACATGCCCGGTCTACACTGTCTATATTTGCTTCATTGGCTAGTGGACTCTGCAATGAACATTTGTTCCTATTAATTCCTATCAGTCTACTTCCAACAAATTTCAGATAGAGATATGCCTTTTAAATTTGGGAAATATATAACACTTGCATGCTTCTGCATATAATTTTGATCAGTATAATTTTCCAGATATTGACTGGACCTTTCAGATTGGTCACTCACACAGTTGCAGATTATGTGGATTTATTGGATGATCGTGATTGTCTTCTACACTAGCATGTTTGAGAGGCAACAAGAGAAAACAATACTCTTGATCTGATTATCAGATACTTCGTGCATTAAGAATTTTCAGATTAAGACTCACTAGGTGGGCAGTGATCACAATGTATTGATTGGGATACATCTTTACTTAAAGATGTATCCCAATCTTTACTTAAAGATGTAACTGCCATCAAAGGCAAAGAAAAGTACTTTTGCTTTTGTAAGGTGACTACAGTTTTTTCAGAAAGTTTTTTTTTTTTTTTTTTTTTTTTTTTTAATTCTATGCATAGGACAACTTATAAAGTTACTAACAGCAAATTCTAAATGAGAAGCATTCAGGGATGTTATTATAGAATCTTCTAGGTTTTTATACCAACTAACAGATACAGTTCAAGGCATAGACCCAAGTGGGTGTCAGATGAACTGATGAGACTCATGGCAGAGAAGAAAAGTACATGGGATAAATATAAATTATCAGGTGATAGAGATGCCTACAATAGATAATCACTAGTTTACAATAAAGTCATGAAGGAGGTTAGGCAGGCTAAAGCAGATTATGAGAAGTTTCTGGAAAAGAATTCCAAGAAAAGCAGCAAAGATTTTGATACTTTTGTAAACAGAATAAATGGGTTGAATCATATTTTTTTACTAGGCATGAATGGATTAACTGTTGTTGATCCTGCTCAGGTTGATGATTGAATGGGTATTTTGCATCATCATTCATACACAAGCAGTTTTTTCAGGAATGGAAATGCCAGAAGTGAGTCAAATTCTTTTGGGGAGCTGAATAATTTTGTGAGAACTGAGAGAAAAGCATAGGAGAAATTGTTGAAGGTGCATTAGCATTAGTAGAGGCATTTGATGCAAGAAAGCAAGCTTATGCAGCATCAGCCAAAAAAAAAAAAATAATAAATAAATAAATAAAAAATAACCACTTCATCCCTCTGTTCGTTCGAAATACCTGTCCAGCTGAGCCTTAAACTTATTTAGGCTATCAACTTCCACGACAAGGGATGGAAGTCTATTCCACCAACCAATCACCCGCTGGCTAAAGGCAAATTTCCTCATGTCTATCCTAAATGTAAGAAAGGCACCTGGTGTGGATGGGAACTGTTCAGTTATATTAAAGGAGACAGCTAAAGAGGTAAGCAAACCTTTAGCTATGATTATGAGAGCATCCTTGGATTCAGGGGAGGTCCCTGTGGAGGGGAGATGTGCAAATGTACCCCAAATTCATAAAGAGGAATCAAAGGGAGATGCAAGTAATGACAGACCCATTAGCTTCACTTCTGTTCCAGGAAAAATAATGGAGTTGCTGGTTAAATTAGTAATGCAGGACGCTCTGGACAGGAATGCAGTTATACTGCATAGCTTGAATTTGTTAAGGGACGAACTTTTCTGACCAATCTGATTGGATAATATGATGCAGTAACAAAGGAACTGGATGAAAAATAATTTTGATATCACCTACTTGGATTTCAGGAAAGCTTTTGATACTGTTGCACATAACACTGCTGTACAAATTGGAGCAGTGTGGCATTAAGGGAAAGTTACTGCTATTGATAAAAGGATGGTTGAGTTGGAGATGACAGAGAGTGGTTGTTAATGGACATTGCTCGTCATGGACTAAGGTTATTACTGGAGTACCCCAATGTTCAGTACTGGATCCATTGTTTTTTTTTTCAATATTTATTAATGATATTGATGAAGGCATATCAGGTTTGTATACGTTTGCAGATGATATGAAGGTTGGCAGGGTAGTTAATGACAGTAATCAAGGTGAGCTACTGCAACAAGATCTGGATAAATTAGGCAGATGGGCTGAGAAATGGCAAGAAATGCAAGGTACTGTATATGGGTAGCAATATTCCCAGATTAATGTACTACCTGTGTGGTATTATACTCAGAGTAGTGGAAAATGAGGCCTAGGAGTAATTATGCAATCATATGTGAAGATCTCTGGACAGTGCAGACAGGCTGCCAGAACGACTCGTGGGGGTTTGTGAAAGATATACAGGAATTTTGGCAGTAGGAATAAGATGATTCTCATTGTATAAGACAATGGTTAGACCACATCTTGAGTGCTGTATACAAGTTTAGATGTCTCATTTTGGGAAGGAATGAATCTATTGGAATGGGTGCAGAGAATAGCAACAAAATTGGTGAGGGGAGAAAAAGGGTGCTCTTACCAAGAAAGGCTTGTAGTGTCTGGAGATTAGGCAGCTGCAAAGAGATCTGATTCAGGTAATTTTAAGTCCTCAAATGGATTTAGTAAGTTCAGTGCTAATGTAATCCTTCTTTTTGCTCAGACCAAACATGTGAGGGTGTATAAATTCAAATTGACGAAGGGTGGTTGCTGATGTGTGGAAGTTTGCCTTCAGCCAGAGAGTGGTTGATTGTGTTGTAGAGGTTGGTAATTTGAATAAATTCAAGGAAGAACTAGATAAACCATTAGAAAGATGGACTGATAAAATAGGAAGTTTTGGGGTTTTTTTTTTTGTTTTTTTTTTTGGCTGATGGTTTTTAAGCTTGCTTTTTTGTCATTTGCCTTTACTGCTACTACATAATAATAATAATCTGCACCTTGCTTGTTCATGTGTATGAAGCCACTAACTGTTAGTATTGCTCTCTCATAACCAATAAAAAATACAATATACAGCAGACTCTAGATTTACTGGGATCGTATTAACCAGGAAGTGGGTTAACCGGGACACTACAAAAACTAAGTAGTGATGCACCGGCCACCCAAGAATTCACCAGTGAGTTTCAAAAATTTATTAAAACCAATGAACTTGTGCCGGATCAAATTTACAATGCTGATGAAACAGGATTGCACTGGAAATGTCTTCCGACAAAAACTTTGGCTTACGAAATCGAGGTAAAAGCTCCAGGACATAAAATACAAACGTAGAGATTGACAGTTCTTTGCTGTGCAAATGCTGCCAGGTCTCATTCTTTGAAACTCTGCATAATTGGAATGGCAAAAAAACCACAGGCTTTCTCTAGTATTGTAATATCAAATTTACCTGTTGATTACTACAACAATAAGTCAGCCTGGATGAACAGGAAGATATTTTCCAGTTAGTTTAAATTTGTGCCTTCGGTGCGCCAACATCTGGCGTCACTGAGCTTGCCACAGAAAGCTGCCCTGCTATCAGATAATGCACCAAGTCATCCTAATGAAGAAATTCTAAAATCAGATGATAGAAATTTGTTCGTCAAATATTTACCTCCCAATGTGACAGCTTTAATACAACCTATGGATCAAGGTGTGATCCAACAAATGAAAACAGTTTATCGCAGAAATTTCTCTCTCAAGTTAGCGGAAGAAAATGATTGTGAATTATTGACATTTTGGAAAAACCTGAATGTATTGGATGCGATTTATGAAGTTTCAGTAGCATGGAATTCAATAAAAAGCATAACTTTAAAGAGGTCTTGGTGTAAAATTTTACCGGGAAACTATGAAGGATTCTTGGGATTTGACGAAAACTGCAAAGACCTGGTACCAGAAATGTTACGAAATTTGAAACAAATTGAGGGCTGCGGGGATGTCGATGAGCAATCAATTCATGATTGGCTTAATTCGGACAAAGATTTACTGGCCATGAAGTACTAAATGATGAAGAAATTTTATATAAAGTAACAGCTACTAAACCACCACTAAATAATGATGGTGAACCTGAAGAAGAGAAAGAAGAGTTGATATTGTCACAAAAAATTAGCCATAGTGTTGCTTTAAGCCATGCAGAAGCACTTCTCGACTACTTGGAGCGGCAAGACGATAGTGTTCTATCGGAAAAACTGGTTTTAAGAAATATTCGAAGTGCCATTCGTCAAAAAGTTGCAAAAGGAAAAAACAATCTTCAATACTTTCTTATTTCTCTAAGTGAACTGATTTTCGCAGATCTCTTTCTATTTTTTGTAAAATTAAAATATAATTTTAAAACAAAATGTGTTTTTAAGATATCAATAGACTTTTTAAGTTAAAACAAAACTTGTAAAAAATATTGTGAAAATTGTTGTGCACAACCATCGGCAAACTTTGGTGGCCGACACAAGCATACATCATTACCTATAGATATGCTTTTATACCTGTGCAAGCATTGTATTGGACATGCGAGTAATGCAAGGTAAGTTTTTTTTTTTTTTTTTTTTTTTTTTTTAATTCATCTGCATATTTTTTTAGGTACGTTCCTGAACATTTTTTGATATTTTTGAATTAACTGGGAAATCGATTATCGGGGATTTTATTTTTACCACCTATCCCGGAAAATCGAGAGTCTACTGTATATACAAATACAAGGTGTCCATATATTATTGACCACATTACAAATTATTAGTGCAAACTAGAGTTGATATATGAATAATGTTGATGTCGTTTGAAAGAGGCACTCAAAGAGTTTTTTTATATATCATACTGTTGATAGCAGTTACACCTCACAATAACCGATAAAATGGTGATAGTACAACAGAAAGCAATGTGCGTATTGTGGTTTGCCAAGTTTAAAGTTGTAGTTACACTGCAAAGGTGGTTGTTGTTGTTGTTATTTGGTTTTTAGGAGCATGAGCAACTAAGACCATATTGCTCCGAGGATATGCGGTGGTCATTCCCTGACCTTTCCGTATTTGGTGCTCACGGGCTCTAACCCCAGCCTAATCAAGAAGCGTGTGCTACACACTGCCGCTCCTGCCCACCTGGCTATGGAGGCGCCAATGCAAAGGTGGTAAATCCTTTGCAGTGTAACTACAACTTTTAAGTGATGAATAGAACAGTGTAAGGGAACTGGCAGTAAAGTAAGAATGTGCTAGTTGGGCTGTGGTAAGTGTCGAGAATGTTGAGTGTGTTCATGAAAGTTTTACACATAGTCCAAGGGACCCTATCTGTCATGCTAGCAGAGAAATAGAAATGCCCCAATCGACCATTCACAAGATTCGCCACCACCATCTGAACTTTATGCATACAAAATTCAGCTTGTGCAAGCATTGAAACCAGATGATCTGCTACGTTGGAGAACATTTGCTGTGGATATGCTTAGTCGGATTGAAAATGACATCTTTCTGAATAAAGTTGTCATTAGTGATGAATCCACCCGTGTGGTAACATCAACTGCTACAACTGCCAGATCTGGGGCAGCAAAACTCTTTGTCTTTAGTGAACATAAATGGGATTCCCCAAAATTGAATATGTGCTGCTCTTTCCTGCAACCAGGTGATTGGTCCATTTTTCTTCACTGAGACTACTGTGAACAGTAGCAGTTACTTGCACATGCTAGAGCATTTTTCAAATCTGCCAATGACAGAACATTAACTGAACATTGTTTCAGCAAGATGGTGCTTCTCCTGACTGTGCAACAATTTATTATTGAGTTTACAGGCTAATGGATTGGACTGGAAAGACCAATTCCTTGACCTCCTCACTCACCAGATATAACCCTGTTGGACTTTCTTCCTGTGGGATTATGTGAAGGATTGAGTGTATCGTATGCCTGTTGCAAATCTGGATGATAAGTGAATCATTGATGCAGTTGCTTCCATGACACCTCAAATGCCAAAAACCATGCCATGAAATTGTAAACCATTTTGTCATCCTATGTGCTGCAAATGGTGCCCATGTGGAAACTTTAACTTTTTAAGTTGTCCTTTCCATTGAAAAAACGGTTTGTTGATATCTCTTGTAGTTCCTATTATAATAATTTGTAATATGATGAATAATTTATGGACACCATGTATTTTTAAAGTTTCTGATATATACAAACCTTTTATTTGGAAGTAACATATGTTACTTTTATAACAGCCATCATATTTATGTTTATTGTTTTATTTTTCCTAAATGGATAAATTTCTTCATAATTTGACACAAAAATAAGTAAGCAAATATATCCATTTTACCATAAAATGATAATGGGTTTTAATTTCTTTATCTTATGGTAACCCTACAAATGCATGTTCCCTCTATTCCCATTTTTGATAGGAGTTCGAGTAAATTAATTTTGACTATTATTATTTTATACAAACATAAAATTTTTATGTTTTGTAAAATCTAGATCTGTCAACCATTACATAAAAGTTATATGTAGTGATTGATAGATCTAAAACACATTTTATCCCTTCTAATGTACATGACATATCAGTGTTTTTCAAGCAGTGTTCTGCTGAATATGCTGCTAGAAGTTAACACATAACTATATTTCAGTATTTTGATGTAATTAATCTGAATTACATATTTTGTTTTTCTCTTTGTGAATACAAAGGGGCTTTTTTTTTTTTTTTTTTGCACTGAAAGTGAATGAATGAAGTAGTTTTTATATGCTGACCAGGCTAGCCGGGTGGGTAAAGTGCCTGCCTGGTAACCCAAAGGTCGTGGGTTCGATTCCCGCCTTGGGCTTGGATCAAAGTACTGCAAAAACCTTGGGAGGTGCATTATGGCCTATGCGCCAACAACTACCAAAAAAAAAAAAATTTTTTTTTTATATAGATTTGGTGTTTTGCCAATTTCTTACATTCCATTATTCAAAAACTGTTGAAAAACACTGTAATAGGTAATGTAAAATCCATTATTTATTCTCTTCTCTCATGTTATTTAAGAATAAAATGGTAATTAAATAATTTGTATGTAAATTTTTGCAGAACTTCAGAATTTTATAGTGGGCTTGAAGAAAGACCATAAAGAAGACATTGAGAGGTTACAGGTGAATTAGTTTATTAGCTTAAGTTAATCTATTCATAAATGGTATGAGTGCTAATTTGTAAAGCATAACTAGAAAATTTAGGTTTTATTGTGTGGATAAAATGAGTCACTGTTGTGCCTTTTTAAGGGCATTGTGATTTTATTTTATATGTTATTTAATTTAAAGGATCTGTAGTTGCATAGTGTATATATGTAAAAAGGATGTGCAGTGTACACACTGCACATACTTTTTTTTTTTAGCTATTATCCAATGCTGTACCATTGGATAATAGCTAAATTTCATCTTTTTTTGCTGTTCGAGACTTATGCTTTCAAACAAGCTAAACTTTGTAGGTTGAAAAATAATTTAAAAAAAAAAGAAAAGAAAGGGATTTTTCATTATTTCAGTTAGGCCAAATAGGACTGTTATAATTTTTGAGGTATCCCTTTCTACAGTGCATTCTAGCTAATACTGAAAAACTTAATTTCTTCTTCTTATTATTATTTTAGCCATATGGTGCAAGGAAGCCTGAGGCTTATGCTGCACCAGCCAAAAAAAAAAAAAAATTGAGTGAGAGAGAGTGTCAAAAGTAGACTTGTCAGGGATTGCCTCTAAAATTTTAACTGCTATCTGTTACCTTTTTGGGGATGTCAGGTGTTTAAAAGTGATGCAATATCAAGGCAGCTTGATATTGCATTACTTTTAAACACCTGCTTTAGCTACTTTGTGAAAAAAAAATTTCCATACTTGAGGATGAAATAAAATTATTTTTACAATAAGTTATGAAGCAGTTGTGGTGCAGTATGATCGATAACCCGTTATTTTAGAGCATTGAATGACAGGACACAATTACCTTCAATTTTTGCAAAATACATTAGGTGAACAACTAGAGGACGTTCCTTTGGCCACATAATGTGCTGTATACTTTCAGCATGACGGGGGCCCCTTCCCATTCTACCAGATGTGTGAAGCAACATCTGGACTGAATTTTCCTTAATTGGTGGATTGGTCGTGGTGGTGTCATTAACTGACCACCAATATCTCCAGACCTAATCCCATTAGATTTTTGTTTATGGGATTGGATGAAGAGTGAATTGTACAGAAGAAAGGTGGATACAAGAGATGATCTGCTAGCTCACATAATGGACGCTGTTGCCCATATAAAGGAACGTGAAGATACACTTAGACAAGCAACACACCATGTTCTCATGTGAGTAGAAAAATGCATTGAAGTTGATGGTGGCATTTTTGAAAATTTATTATAAACCATTCCAAATTTGTCACTTGAAAAACAAATATTCAAATGCCTCTATCTCAGAAACCATTCGGGATAGGGCACATGTTTATATGAACTTTTTTGCTTAAAATGACCTATCCTTTCACCTCCTCGAATATTGACCTTTCCTCCTGGGACACCCTGTATATAAGATTTTTTAGTTTCAGGGTAGGAAATTTGGGGTAATCAAATATTTACAAACAAATAAACATGAGAACGATGATTGCACTGTGCATAATGAAGAATTGCAAAAATAATGTAGCATTTCAAAGTGAAGATAAGTGTCCAGTGAAAAAAAAATAGGTTCCAGAATGCACTCCTCCAATCCCTCTCCTTGTCTTATTTATTTACATTTATCTTACCAGTACTCAGTGTGCCTATTGGTTTGGTAATTAGTAATTAATGGCATATAGCTGCACTAACTGGAAAAAAAAAATTGTAAAAAAATCTATTCATGGCTGCATTATAATTTTTCAAAACTGGTTCTGTGGTAAACAAAAGTGATCACTTAGGTTATAAATTTCTTTTAAATGACTATTTTATGATTAACATTTTATATGATGCATATAGGTGTACTAAATAGGGAAAAGTTTCAGTAAAAATGTATATTCATAGTCACATTAAAATTTTATAAACAAAAAAACAAACAAAACAAAACAAACAAACAAAAAAGTTTGTTTTAGAATTAAGATATTTTACTTTTATAATGCATATATTAGTAATAGCCAGGAAAAAGAAATTAAAGATCTCTCTTGATATTCATGTAATGTTACTAAATTTGAATATACAATAAGTTCAGATGTTATAAATGTTTTATTTAATTTTTTTAAAAATAAACTACTATAGTTATAAATATAATTATTTATTCTTCTTCTAACATTATAGAATGAAAAAAAAAAAAAAAAAATCAGTGAGAAATAATGATACAGCCATAAATCTTGTGCAAAAGGCATATTATGGGTATATAGTTAACTTGGGCAAGCTGCAGTCCAATAGTTAGCATGCATAGCTACTAATAATGAGGTTATAGGTTGAGCCCATACACTGCTACAAAAACATTACAAATTTCTGTTATGGAATTTGATTACTGTAGCAGACTGAATCAGAATGTGGATAATCTGAAACAGAAGTTTCCCCTCTTTTGTTCAGTGAGGAAGTATTTTATTACTGAATGTGGCTATCTGGTGAACAAGTTTCCATTGAAAAATGATGTTCTTGTAAATGCCAAGATAGCACAAATTTTACCCATTTCCAATTAATCATTTTCGAGTTTGAAATTTTTTATGGATAAGTTCCAGTAATTTTTTTGTATCATTGAAGATAAAGAAATACATGAAGCAATGTTTTGTTAGTACTGGTTCAGTTAATTTCAGTGTGAGAACGTACTAAAGCTATTATCAGAGAAGAAAGAATTGATGTGCAGTGGTCCATGATTGGGGAACTGGCATGAATGAAAGAAAATTTGTATTTAAAGTTATCTCAATATAAAGTGTGAAGGGATATTTGAATGGTACTACAAGCGGACAAAGCCAGCCATTTCCCTGGGCAATCTAGAACCTTGCCGAGAGACCTGGAGTCTATAGCTAAACTCTCAGTTCTAACCAATCGGTACTTAATAGAAAAATCTTACTTTATTCTGCCCCAGTGTTTTTCAACCTTTTTTTAATTATCGCCGCCTACAGGGCTTTTTCAGACAATTTTTTTCTTTTCTAATCGCCCACCATGAAATTTTAAACAAGAAAATACTTTATACGTACTCTTTTTATTCAATTGGATCCCTGAGCCCAATGTTTCTTAGCTAAAAGTTCAATGTTCAGTATGATGTTAGTAAGTTTAATTGTAATGTCTCCTCTTAACATATATCAATTCTGTTTCTTTCCTTTGTTAGTATTTTATTTACTGAACTAAAACCACTTTAAACCATACGAGACGTTGGAAAACAAAGTAGTACTTTGGCCATATCCAACCACATTGTTGGATAAAGAAGTTTGGTTGTTTTTGATGCCCACAACTCTGCCATTCCACCTTTTTCGAATTTATATTTGCATTCTTCATTATATTTCAACGAGTTCTTGAATTTCTTCACTAGCAGACCCGGCATTGCATCCAGTTGGATCTAACATCTATTACTTCACTTCAAAAGAAAATAAATTTGAAAATATATTTTTCGTTTCACCTTTTAAAGAACACAAATGATCTGAATAATTCTTAAGATCATTCTCAGAGTGAGCGTTTCATTGATTTCAGCTAACTCTTGCATACCATGAAATTTGTTTTCTCATTAAATTGCTTTGAAATATTTCCAGTATTTCAGTGAAGGCTTTTAATACACGTTTGTAGTCTATCACCGTAATTAATTACGGTGATAGACTTCATTAAGTTTTCAAAAAATCCAAGCCATATAGTATATGTTGTTTTTGTTTGGTGATCTCCTTTGCTAAATCTGTCTCCTTCGCTTTCTAAAAAAACTAATTAATTATCGTATCAAAATTATTTACACATCTTATTAGACAGTTTCCTTTAGAAAGCCATCTGACTTCTGTATGTAAAAGAAGCCTCACATACTGTTTTTCATTTTCAACACAAAATTTTCTGAAAAGGCGATCATATTTGCTATGTGACTTTATTTTATTGATGATTTCAATAACTATACTGAGAGATTGATAAAGAACTGGACTAATATTTTTTGCAACCAGATGTCTGTGCCCAGTGCAGTGTATTGCAAGGACTTTGTGACATGCTTCCTTTAGGTGGGCTATAAAACCTTTGTCTTCCAACTATGGAGGTAGCACCATCAGTGACACAGGATGCCAAATTTTCCAATGGTACTTGTTTTTCATCAAACCATTGTTTGATGAAAAACATTAGTTTTACAGCAGCAAAAATGGGTGCTCCAGTACAGTCAGTTTCTATATATTTTACAAATCTCTTGAAATTTACAATCATCATTGAAATAATGAACGTATGCCATTAGAAGGGCTTTATTGCCAGTAACTATGGATTCATCAATCTGAATAGAAAATTTTCTTGTTTTTAGTTTGATAATTGGCTGCCCTTCAATGTTAACTGACATCTCATTGATTCGTCTTTGAATTGAATCGTTGCTCAATGGCAATGCCTTTAAAATACTGGAAGGATTTTGATGCATCACTTTGAAATTACAGTCTCTAATGTGGGTCGTATAACAGTCAGCAACTGTATAAGCACTACTAGTTTTTGCAATGATTTCTGCAATTTTTTAAGATGCAATCATTCCATCATTTGTTTGTGTGTTCTTCTTAAATAAGGAAGTAACAGTGTTACATTGCTCAAAATTCTGTTTTAAATTTTTAAAATGTTTGATATATTTACCAACTTTATTAGGATGTTTCCTTTTTAAGTGATCCAAAAGTCTTGATGGTTTCATAGCCTCATTTGAAAAAGAACTATTACACATAAGACAAATGGGCTTCCAATAAAACCATAAGCCAGCTATTCATCTAGATACTGTCGACACTTTATTTTCAGCACTTGACATGATTGATGATGGATTGAATTAACTACAAAGAATTAAATAATAAAATATAAATTTTATTTAACTCTCATAGCCCATGTCAGTCACAAAAGCACTGTGGATCAAAAATAAACAACTTCTACAAGGAAACAATAAATCAATAATAATTGTCGCTTATAAAGTAGAAACAATAGACTGAAACATTTCCTCATTCCATCCATGCCTCATATATTGATCAATGAAACAAAAGAATAAATAAACCACACCACTGCCAAGGTCACAGTTGTTGGAAAGGCGCAAGTGCCAAGGAATGCGGAGACATCACCTCTGAAAGCACTTAAGCATTTAATGCCTATGAAAAGCAAAGGTGGTTGAATTAAATCATTTCTCACTCACTTCTAATATAATATACCTATATGTTAAAAATCAGTTGTCTCAGGGGAAAAGAAAACACAATGAGAGAAATTAAATATTAAGGAATAAGTATCATTGGTAAGGTTGAACTTTAGAGGGCTACAAACCATTTGTTAATACCCATGATTTTTTTTTGCCTCCCAGAAATCAATTTTTGTCCCCATTGAGAACCCCTGTTCTAGCCAGTCAAATAACAATGACACCTGCATCTATAGTAATTAGTCAAGAGCATATATAGCTGTAACCATATAAGAAATAGTTTATCAATTTGGTCCTTTGGTGCTTTTTTTGCAAGGTGTAGCAGCAGGATTTACAAGTAAATGGTTTACCTTAGTACTCAAATATTAGCTCTGTTAAATGTTATTTGACAACTTTGTTTGTTTTGATTAATACTAAAGTAAAGATTAAAAAAGTTAAATTAAATACTAAAATTAAGGTAACTGACAACTTTGTTTATATAAAAATTAAGGAATTAAAATTAATAATATAAGTAAAAAAATTAAACACACACACACACACTTAAGGAAATTTAAACAGGACACATGAAAGAGTGATCCAGTTTTGACCAAAGTTAGTGATAATGTTAACAGGGTATTCTAGGAATAAATGATTAAATTTTTAAGGAATTGGATTTGATATTAAAAGAGATATAATGTTTTCTGAAGAAACAGCATTATATTGACTATGTGGAAATATTTTTTTATTTAGCCAAGTGAACAAGCATGAGGGTGCAGTAGCCCATACATTTGAGTGAATCATGTTTCAAGCCCATTGACTGCTAAATATGGTTTAATGATTGTTTTTATTGTTTAAATTATTAATTGTAAACTGCTCTGACTAAGTGGATATGCCAGAATATAAATATATATTTTTTTTTAATTATAAATTTTTTGAAAGGTTTCATTAAAATTTATTGTATTCTGTAATGCTGAGAAGACAAATTGTCCCATATGTCCAACTGATGTACTTTGAGAGAGAATGGATAGTTTGCCTACAAGAGTGCAGAATGTTTCAAAATATGCCGAACAAGTTTTTGTTCGACATATTTTGTTCGGCATCATTGTTGACACATTGATAAGAGGAAAATGTAGATGTTCAAAGGCCAGGCACAGGACCATCCAAAGTGCTGACAAAAGGCACAACTATTATACCTGATGGCTATCTTTTGATAAACAGGTCTGCCACTTCTGTTTAGATTAGGAGTTTCACTGTGCCCCACATGACCCTTCACACAATTTGCAATTGTTTGTGGAAAGCAGGGCTGTGATCTTGAGTTTCATTGAACTGTTGCCTCTCACTCTGATTCATCATTGTTCAGTGGTGTTGTGCATGGGTCAGCTGGAGACTGGAATGATATTCAGTAGTGTTTAGAGATAAGAATTGTTTTGGCCTTGTTGTGACTGACAAATGAGGATCAGAAGAGAGAGAGAGAGACAGAGAGACAGAGACTAGTATAATGGTTTGTGGAGGGCAGTATGACAGCCCATTTTTATGCTGAAAATGTCAAACTCTGTGATCATCCCATTTTTGGCAAATATGTTCCAACAGGATAATGGTTGTCCACATACTTCCAAAATGATCAAATTGGCTCTTTAAAACATGAATGTCCTCTCAAAGGCCTGTGAGATTGCCGGATCTTGTTCCCAATAGAACATGTCTGGGATATGTTTGGAAGGCACTTGACTTCAAATTTTCATTCCCTCAATTGATAACTTAGAACAGGCCTGGAGTAATATGCAAGATGACATCCAATAATTCTTTGACTGAACGTGTGGCAGAGTCAGTGCTCGTATTCGAGCATGTTGGGGTCACATCCAGTATTAATTTTCGACAAAATTATAAACAATTTTTTTAATTGATATCTCAAAACTTACTGTAATCATTGGAAAATTTTTAATCATTTCTTTCTGTAATCCCTCTTAACACATTTGCTGACAGCACCCAGGCAATGTGCCATGTATGCAATAATTCTTAAGCAGTAATTGTTACATGAAATTAATAACTGCTTGATATCAGCATACTGATTAAACTCTGCTGTTTGCAGCAACACTTGGTTTTATTTTTTGTCATCAAAATTTGTGCTGTAAAGACTTGGTACACAGTTTTATTTGTCTATTTTTAGACAAATATTAAAGGAGTTGCTCCTCAACATTTCAAAAATTGCGGCATATAGAATACACCTCAAATATAGGTAGCTGCAAACACATTAACATTATCACTAACTTTGGTCAAAATAAGATAGTTCCCTTATGTTTTGGTTTCCATTTTTGTAACTTTGTTTTATTTATTTTTTCTATTTTTTTAGTTTGTTTGTTTGGTTTTTAGGAGCATTAGCAACTAAGGCCATATTGCTCCA
This sequence comes from Mastigoproctus giganteus, assembly GCF_048544385.1. NCBI lineage: Eukaryota > Metazoa > Arthropoda > Arachnida > Uropygi > Thelyphonidae > Mastigoproctus > Mastigoproctus giganteus. Next base: position 204,100,960 of record NC_143577.1, read on the forward strand.
AGATATGCGGTGGTCATTCCCTGACCTTTCCGCATCCTCCGTATTTGGTGGTGACGGGCTCGAACCCCGGTCTAATCAAGAAGCAGTGTGCTACACACTGCTGCTCCTTCCCACCTGGCTACGGAGGCGCCTTATTTTTTTTTTATTTTATTTTTTTTAGTGTTTCTGCATGTAATAAAGATATTAATTAGGTAAACAGTCTTATTCTTATTTTGCATTTATTACTCTATTAGTAATAAATAAATTCTAAGCTTTGTACAGGTAAAGTGATTTCAATTCAAGTATTCAAATTATCTTAAATCATTTTAAAAATTCCTCATAAAAATGCTGAATATGTTATTCATTCAGGTTGGGGGGGGGACAGCACACTTCAGATCTTCTCTTCTTTCAGGTGAAACTTTGAAAATTCTCTCAAAAGCCAAGTTTAGGCAGCAGGGCCATTGTTTTTGGCAAAACTCAACATTTCTGAGAGAGAAAAGTCTGCAAGAATATCTTCTTTAAATTAGTGACTAACAGACAATCCAGAGAAATCTACAGGCAAAAAAAATGCTAGGTGCACTATGTTTTGAAAGTAGACTGTACTGGTAAACAATCTCATGGTCATATCTAATATAAAATGTAGATTATGTAGTGAAATTTAATTTCAAGTCCAAAGTCTGGATTTAAAAAATATTCCTACTTTCCTTTCCACCTGTTTTTTTTTTTTTCTGCTATAATCTGCTTTACAAAAGTCTGAGGTTGGCAGTCATGTACTGTTCAGGCATCTCCCTATATCTTCTAGCAGTGTTTGCTAGATATCGGCCATCTGCTAGTGTAACTCATGATTTCATGCATTTCTTTGGGGTACCAATGTAACTGGAACCATCTCTAAAATCAGGATATCATATTTGGATGAACATTCAGTACCCTTGCTTCCTCCAGCTGTTATTGGTCTGCTTTCATCCTGCTGTCTGCTCACCACTGCATTCACATTTTGTTCCCAAATGTAAAATTTTCTGTGCTCCTAGGTTAGATATTACTTATCTCTGTGCTCTACCTTATGGGGGGGGGAAACACCACTAAGATAGCATGAGTAAAAAGATTTATTAAATTCCAAATTTTGTCACAGTGCACTGCAGCATACTGTCTTACTACAATTGCTATGACTGCGTTCATAACTGTGTCCTTCAATAGCTTTATTTATAAGGTTATAAGATAGAATGTCTAATCTTCCTTCATTTTAATATATTTTTTTATTTTATTAGAAGGAAAAAGAAGTGGCACTTTTTCATATGAGAGGTGAGCAAGCAGCCAAACTTAATGACTATGAAGATAGAGTTGCTCGTTTGGAACGAGAAGTTGACAAGTACCAAACTCTCGCAGCAATAGAAGAACTAACAAGAAAGGCTAAGCGTGATTTAGATTCTAGTCCTACATCTCCAGAATATGAAATTGCTCCACTCCCAGTTGCAACTGCATCAGTTTATATTCAGGCAGGTAGCATCCCAAGTATGCAATCAACATTTGTACAAACAAGTGATATAAAACCTACGATGAACAGTATTGGAATACAAGCAGATAGTATAACTGTTGCAGAAAAAGCTTCCTCTCCAATAAAATCCTTGTTAACAGCTGCAATAAGTAGTCCATTAACTCCTTCTCCTCCTCCACCACCTCCTCCTCCTCCTCCTCCACCATCATCAATAAGTGATGTTTTGCCATTTCCTTCCCCACCATCACCAGGAAGTATTCCTCCCCCACCACCACTTTCTGGAAGCATTCCTCCTCCTCCACCACCTCCTCCACCACCACTTTCAGGAAGTATTCCTCCTCCTCCCCCATTGCCTCTTTCAGTAGGTATTCCTCCACCTCCACCACCTCTCCCAGGGACCACTTTTCCACCTCCCCCACCTCCACCTCTTCCAGGTGTTGGTATCCCTCCTCCTCCTCCTCTTCCAGGAATTGGCATTCCACCTCCACCACCACCACCAGGAATGGGTATGCCACTACCACCACCTGCTCCTCCTGGATCTGTTCCACCACTGCCTGGACCTGCACCACTACCACCACCTCCAGCTGGCGGGTGGTATGGAGCTTATTCTGCTGGTAAGAATGTATCATATTTTGAATTACTTCTAATATAAATTATTTTGTAGGTTGACATTATGTGATATAATAAAAATTTGATTTAAATTTTTTCTCATTGAGAATTTACCTGTGTACAGTAATATCTGATTTGCAGCGCCATAAGTATCAAAAGAACAAAAAAAATTTTGTTCATATTTTTATAAAATTAAAGATAAATTGATAGAGAATACTATGTAACAAAAAGTGTTTGTTCCTGTTTACTTGTTTCTTATGTATTTTGTGTGCCAAATTCATTGGTGTCATTGTTTTATTTTTCCTTTTTTTTTTTTTTTTTTTCTCTTCCTCTTGTCAAAATTTTGGCAGAAGTTAATTTTTTTGGTTTTTTTTTTTTGTGACATTTATATGTATTTCCCTTGTGTGCACCAGTGCTCTGATTTATAAAAGCTTGTATTATAAGTATAATAAATTTTTTTTTTTTTTTTTTTTCAGTTTGCTGTAGCAATCAGATGGAAAGTCATGATCCAGCCTCATCTGATATGCTTGTAGATATTATTATATATGTCTGAAGCAGGTGAGGCATAACATTATTAGTGACACCAAGTTTTACAGTGCATGTGAAGCCTATTTTGTAATGCCTGTGGATTGGTGATCATGACAAGTTGTGGATATCTCATTTCTGCTGTAGTAGTTGCAGGCCAACATTAGAGATGTTTATTTATGAAATTTAAAAAGTTGTAGCATATCTCAAAGTATTATTTACTTGTATTGCTCTCATGCCACACAACGAAACCTGCCAATTCCCAGTTCACATTCCAGAGAAGAGTCTTTAGAATTAGATAATGAATCTGGTGAACATAACTGGAATTTCATTTCATAAGCCTATTGAAATAAAATGCCATGTTTCTCTAAACAGGGAGGGAGGGTCAGAGCACTGCATACATAAAAAGATGTGTCACATATGCACTTTTTTCCACATTTTTCTAATATAGCAGAATCCCAATGCTATTGTTTTGATTTTATTGACATTTATGAAGAAATATGATATGCAGAAAGTGGCATCCTTGCTGAGACAGTTCAGGTAAAAGTTTTTAAAAGCTGTGCAGCTTCACAATAGGAATACTTGTATACACCTGTCAATTCCTTGTTGTATGCTCTGTTCATATTAGATAAGATTACAGAAATGTAATGTGTTAGCTAAGATTAAGTACGACAAGCATTAGATGGGATGCTTGCAAGGACTATCATTTGGTGGAGTTCTTCTGGGTTCACAAGATGGTTTCACTAAGTCCCCATGCTTTCTGTCCCTCTTGGACAGTCAGGCAGTACATCAGATCTTGTTGAGAATGGCCTGCAAAAATTGAGTTGTAGTAGCCTGGTGCACATAGTGTGGTAAACAGTCCCTTGGTTACAAGGAACAAAGCTTATCTTCTATCAAGTTGGGACTAGCCAAAATAGTTAAATCATAGGATCCCCAAGGTTATTAGTATTAGTAGCGGCAAATGATGCATGAAACTAACTTGTAAAGCATTAGCCGGGAAAAAAAAAAATAAAAATTTTCCCATGTCACCTGTCCATTCTCTCCAATAGTTTGTTAGTTCTGCATTGAATTTATTCAAACTACCTGCAACCATCCTTCCTGAATTTGAATTTATGCTCCCTTAGGCTTGTAGTCTGAGCAAGAGTGCCATTAGTATTGAGCTTGCTCAGTCCATTCAAAGCCTGAAACATCTCAATCAGATCACCTCACAGGTGCCAAGATGTGTTCTGCAATTTTCAGAATACATCTTGGTAAGACCACCCATCCTTTTTATTCCTCCTTACTCATTGCATTCTCTGCACCCTTTACAACAAAATTTACATCCTTCCTAAAATGAGGCCTCCTCCAGACCTGTATGCAATACACAAGATGTGTCCTAACCATTGCCTTGTACAATGAGATAATCGCCTCCTTATCCCTGCAAGCCAAGTTCCTGTGTATCATTAACAAAATCCCATGAACTGAATTGACAGCCTTTCTGCACTTCTCAGAGAACTTCATATGTGATTACACAATTACCCCAGGTCCTTTTTCATTTTCCAGTACCCTGAGTGTAGAACCACACAGGTGGTATGTAAATCTAGAATTACTGGTATTCTTATGCAGTACCTTGCATTTGTCTAACTTCAACTGCCATTTCTTAGCCCATCTGCCTAATTTTTCTACATCTTGTTGCAGTAGCTTACCTTAATTATCATAATTGACCACTCTGACAACCTTTGTATTATCTGCAAACTTAGACATTAAGCCTAATATACCTCTATTAATATCATTAACAAATGTAGAAAACAACAATGGACTCAGCACTGAACCCTGGTAATGGATACCTTCATATGTTGGTTTTTTTTATTTTTTAATAATAATTTTAGCCTTGCTAAGTGAGGAATTGTGCTTTTTATTTATTTATTTTTTTTAATCTTATGAATTTTTGCATGCTCATTCCAAATATAATCAGCGTTTTTGTATAGCTTCAATGGTTTGCCCAGAAATGAAAGAAAATTAGATATGCAATAATACTATATCAGTTTTATTAACAATTTAACTCCTGTATAGAATAGAGTATTCATCTTTGCTACAAATAAACAACTGGTTAAAAAAAATTGCAAATTAAAACCAGACTCCATCTTCAAGTTAATGAAAAAGCTTTTTCTTAAAACTGTACATTTGAACTTCCTGTCTTTTGTGATTAGTAATCATCCCAAACTAAGAATGAGATATAGTCACTCATAATAGCTTCATTTTACCTTCCATTATGTTCTATTTTAAGAACTAGAGAGGATGGATAGGTGATATAGGATTGGCTGATGCTGTATAAGCTTCAATTCTTGTATTTAGAGCCGTGTCAACCTGGAGGTGGCAGAGACTAAGAGGCGATAAAGACCATGTTCTGTAAACACTAAAAGAGATTGCAAAGACTAAGGAGACTGAGTTCAATGTATCAAAGAATATGTTTTGTCGTATTTTATATTAACAAATAATGAATTTTAAATTAAAAATTTTTTTTTTTTTTTTTTTTTTCAATATTTCTCAGATGTCTGACGGAAGAAAATGACTCTCTGGTTATGAATACAGAAAAGGGAGTGGGAATGAAAAACGACCAAATAACAATTTTAATTTTTTACAATGTTTTAGCAAGATAAGTAAAATGTCAAAAGATGAAATTTTAAAAAATTGTTCATATTTAGAATTACAGTTATCAGATGCCACCAATGAGGAATGTCCAAAAGATATTGTTGCAGTTAATCTTGCAAATGAAATAAAATTTTTTTCAAAATTTTATGTCCATGAATCACTCTACAAGAATTAAGTTTTATATTAGCATTAGCAGAGGCAGATGATGCAAGAAAGCAAGCTTATGCAGCATCAGCCAAAAAAAAATAAATAAAAAATAACCCCTTCCACTTCACCCCTCCGTTCTTTCTAAATACCTGTCCAGCTGAGCCTTAAATTTATTTAGGCTATCAACTTCCACAACAAGGGATGGAAGTCTGTTCCACCAACCAACTACCCGCTGGCTAAAGGCAAATTTCCGCACATCTATCCTACATCTGTCTTTCCTCAATTTGAAATTATGCCCTCTCAAGTGATTATTCTGAGCAAGAGGAAGAATCCCATCAGCATTGAGCATCCTCAAACCATTCAAGGCTTTATACACCTCTATCAGATCACCTCACCGGTGCCTAATCTCCAGACACTGTAATTTGCAAAATTAAGCCTTTCTTCATAAGAGCAACCCTTTGTTCTATTCACTAACCTTGTTGCCCTTCTCTGTGCTCATTCCAGCAGCTCTACATCCTTCTTGAAATGAGGCCTCCAGACCTGTATACAGTACTCAAGGTGTGACCTGACCATTGCCTTGTACAAGGGAATAATCACCTCCTTATCCTTGCTAGAAAAATTCCTGTATATCATTGACAAGACACCATGAGCTACTCTTGCAGCTCGTCTGCACTGCTCAGAGAACTTCATATCTGCCTGCACAATTACCCCCAGGTCCTTTTCATTCTCTACCACTGTCAGTGTAGTACCACAGAGTTGATACATTGCTCTGGGGTTGCTGTTTCCCATATGTAGTACTTTACATTTGTCAATGTTAAACTTCATTTGCCACCTCTCAGCTCATCTGCTCAACCTTTCCAGATCCTGTTGCAGCAGCATAGCATCAGTAGTGTCCTTAACAACCCTGCCGACCTTTGTATCGTCTGCAAACTTGGACATTAAGCTTGATATGTACCATCATAAATATGGAAAACAATAATGGACCCAACACTGAACCCTGAGAGACTCCACTAATAACATTAGTCCACGATGAGCAGTGTCCATTGATTACCTCTCTCTGTCTTCTCCCCCTCAACCACCCCTTTATCCATAGCAGCAATTTGCCTCCAATGCCACACTGCTCCAATTTGTGCAGCAGTCTTCCATGTGCAACAGTATCAAAAGCCTTTCTAAGATCCAAGTATATAATATCAAAGTTATTCCCTGCATCCAGCTCTTTTGTGACTGCATCATAGTATCCAATCAAATTGGTCAGGCAAGACTTCCCCTTAACAAAACCATGCTGTGTCCGAGCTATAACTGAAGTCTTGTCTAGATGATCTTGCAGTGCTTCTTTAACCATATTCAAAAGTAATTTAACCACTCCACTTTCTAATATATTTATTTCATTAAGAATAATGTTAACAATGCCTGTATCAGTAGCTAATGGTGAGCACTCTTTTTTGAAATTAAAATTAATAAAATATTACCTCCGTTCATCAATGTATCAACAAAGATTAAATAATATAATTTGGCAATAATATCTATAGAAAGTGATATTTGTGATTCTTTAGATTAAAAATATTATGACTGATTTTGCTACAGCCAAGCAAGACAAGTTAAATTTATATGTTTTGTTATTGTTTTATTATTATTTTTATTATTTACATTTTTATTTTAAGTTTATATATAGTTTTATTTTATTGTCTGTAGCCAAAGCAAAATAAATGCATTTTCATTTTTTATTTTATTTTTAACATATTTACTTCATGTATCATAATATGTTATTTTGTGTTTTAAAAATAAAATTATATATTATTTTGAAATATTTTTTAAATTGATATAAGAAAAATTAGTGGTGAGGTAAGGGCAGCAATAAGAAGTTTGCACCAGGGCGGCTATATATAGCCCTGCATGGCCCTGCTTGCATTGTTTGCTATTACTAATATTAAAAATATTTGATTTGCATGTGTTACTTTCGGAAGTATCGTTCAGGTTAACTGATAAGTAACTGATGCTACAATATTGAGTAACTGTAATTTTACTTGCATATGAGTAAACTTATGGTTAGATAGTTTTTGAAGAGTTTAGAAATGAGAAAAATTATAAGTCTTAAATGAATTAAAATATAAATGTGAATGTAAGGAACAAAAGACTATTGCTGAAAATTCATGTAAAAGGCCGCCCAGTTTCTGGCTGATCAAAAAAATTAATAAAAGCAAGAGATTACGCTGATTTTTTTTTTTTTTTTTTTTTTTTTTTTTAATAGTTTGTAAATCAATAACTAGATATTTGCTTTTTCAAAAATAACTATGGGACATAAAAGTATTTCTTAATTTAATTTAATACATTAAAGGATTTGCAATCATTTTAGAGGAACCCGATTTTAGACCTAATGACAGAATTTTAAATGTGGCTTCAGAAAAATTGTTGTTCATTTTAGTTTAGTAATTCAGGATCATTTCAGAAAATTGTAATATTTTTATTTCTAATATACCAATGAACTAATTGGAATTTTTCACATTAAAAGGATATTCTTTGAATTTAAATGAGAATTTTTTGAGTTTAAAAAGCTTCAAAAAAAGGGGGGGGGGTATTTTAACAGGTGGTGCATCACTGGAAGATCCCATCTTCCAGTGATGCACCACCTGTTAAAATAATTATAGTAAACCTATCTAATTCATGATGATCAATACTTTATTTGCAATTCTAAATATTGTGTGCAGTTTGAAACATAATTCCTAAAATATGTTCAAGCCAGCAACAAAAAAAAAAAAGCATGTAGAGTGAAAAAACCAATAAAATAAATTATATTATCCAGCACAAGTGTATACCTAAAATTTTTGTAATGATTGTTCAGGTTCATGTGAACTTGGAGGGTGGGAGGAGAAGAATGGCTTAATTTTTGACAAGTTTCAAACAACCTTATATTAAAAAGTTAATTACAAAAATCATTGAATATTTTTAAATACATTTTGAAAGCTGTTCAAAATGTATTTAGAAACCTGGATGGGGGGAATGCTTGGGCAATTTTCAATAAAGAAAAATCCACTTGACACAAAATTTTGTTTCTGTCTTTAAATTAATTTTTGTAATTTATTATATGAAAGGTTATTTTACTATTTATTTACTATTTGAAATTAAATTTTGTAAGGTAGATAACACTTTTTGCTGCATAAGGTAAGGACTTAGTTTATTGATATCTAAATATTGAGATGTAATTTCCTTACATGCAAATTGTTCAATAGACTAAACTAAGTAGTTTAAATTTGAATGACATTTCTTCATTGACTCTGGGATACTATTTTCAAGTCAGATTGGGAATCAGTGCAACAAATCTATAAAGAAATATTGGCAAATTGCATTCTTCACCAGCCACACAGATCTCCACTTTGACTTGGCAATGGTAACTCAGAGTACATACAGAAATATCATCAATTTTAGTGAAGCTAGTTTTAGTATAGGGAAGTCACGTGTTCTCAATATTTAGATATTTGGAAACTAATTTCTTACCTAATGTCAGTCAAGTTGCTTATCTAACTTGACTGCACATTAGGTAAGCAATTAGTGGGTACTAATCTAAATTTCACTTGCTTAACTGTCTCTTATGTAGGAATTAAAAATTCATATGCTGTTTTATATTATGGAAATTAAGTAGACTTTCATATTTGTATTTCTTAATTTAATTGCATTTGATTATTTTATGTATTAATTATGTGAATCTCTATTTACTCTGATCTTATAGCTCGAAAACAACCAGTTAGTCCAAAAATTCCTATGAAACCACTTTACTGGACTCGAATTCAGGTGACATCTCTGTTTCCATCACTACATACAGTTGAACCAACAGAGCCATTTGCTGAACCTGAGTAATGAAACATTTTTTAAAATTTATTTTATTTATTTTTTTTCCATGTATCAATTATTATATTTATATAAATAATAATATAATCTACAATAGTCCTGACAGACACTTTGTGATGTATTATAAATTAAATGATGTTCTTCACTGATCTTGTTGATTAGTATTTTGGAATTAATTTTTATAAAAATTTTGAATACTATTAATTTTGAATTTCAATTACTTAACTGTCTCTTATGTGGAAATTAAAAAACCCATGTACTGTTTCATATTATGGAAGTTAAGTAGAAAAAAGAGCCATTGGCACTATGAATGTGATATTTTATTTTGTAATTGTGTGTGCATGCATGTATGTTACCAGGTGGTCCCTGCCAAATTCGGACAATATTTACATTACATACATACAGTATTATGGATACAATTCATAAAATCATACAGAGAATGAGGTGCATCCATTCAAAAGTACGCAACAATGTCCAAAGTCCATCTGCACAAGAACTCTCCAAGAACAAATGCATAATCCAAGGAACTGTGTGACCTTAATGAAATAGTCTGAGACACAGTGAGATGAGTCTCTCACAGCAAAAGGAACTGCAAATTACTACTGACCCATCTGAAATGTTGATGTTCTGAGAATAGCAATGGTTAATCCACCTGAAATTATGCAACACAAGGAACTGCATTTACTAAAATGTAATGCATAAAACCAGAATGTGTAGTTAAACATCACCTGTGAAACTGCACTAATAATGAGATTGCCCTGCTAAATGATCAGTGCAGCACAATGAGCTGCAATAGACATTCATTATCTGAGACTAACAGAGGTGAATTACCTGTACATTTTAGTCCACATGTTGTTGGTTATACCTATTGTTATACTTATTGATAACAATAAGTGCAACTGATGGTTCTTCTTAACATTATGCAGAGACGATTATCTTTCTCTTTGAAACAATTTGGGTATCAATGCCCATAAGGGTAAGCTCCCACCTATAATTAAAACAGTACCACACACATCTTGTACCTACCCTATTGAAATTCGTTTTAATGATCAACCAATCTGATTGTTCTCCAGTCAACCCCAAGACCTCATTACATGACTAGAAAAAAAAAAAAGATGAATAAGAAATATTCATTTACAGCCATGTTATAAACTTCTAGTTTGAATGGCTTGAACAGCCTCATATGGTGGGGCTGCTTTTCCCCCCTTCAGTTCCTTTTTTTCCATGACTGTTATGGCAGTGGTTTACAAAGTATGGGGTGTTACTTCCTTCAAAAAAGGGGATGTGTTCAGAGATGACTACTTGCCATGGGACTTTTTGGGAAAGTTATATAGTAAAATTTAATTGATTAATTCAATTGCAGTTGATAATAGAAAAGGAACTATAAGTTGCCATTTCAATAATGAAAATATACACATACTGAATGTTAATATTTTAATATTAATAATTATATTAATAATCAGTGTTAAAATATAATACTTGTTATTATGATTAATAATATAATTATTATAATAAAAATATTCTGTTATAAGTAATATAAATAATCATGATGTGCATAAAACATTTTGTTATTGGGCTCATTATAATAAATCATATTAACTATAATGAATTAATAATTAATCATATAAATTATCATAATACAATAGAACTAGCCATGTAACTATTCTTTATGCAGGTTTACCAAATAATTCAAATTGAGAAAAGCACAAGTCTACTGGATTATACAAAATTACAAATTCATATTGTAGAATGCAGTAGTATTTTGTGGACTTTACAACAACAACAATCAGTTCATTGACACTTTCAAAATTTTAATGTCTTTGAACTGCCAGTGGCTGCTAAACCCATTAGTCAATTTTGACATGGTTAATTTTAGGAAATTTTTTATTCTTTCCAGTGTATTGATTGATTATTCCATCTGCATTGCTGTTACTGGTATGGTGCAGAAAATGTAGAGAGCAATAGAGATCCATAGAAATAAAGGCTCTAGTTTTAGCTTATTGATTGTTCAATGGTTGTAGCAGTGTTAAAGATGTTCTTCCTAGTTAAGCTTGTGAATCATATTATAGAATGTACCCTGTATATATTGTAGAACTGCAGTGCATTCAATAAAATCCAAATTCATAAAAAAAACAGCAATTCAACTTAAATCAACTGCACAAACTACCTTGATCACACACTGCACTCTATTATACTGGGATTCTGTGAAGTTAAAGAATGATATCATACTTATTGGAGACCCCACATTTTATTAAAGTGGCACTGGAAATAAGTTAAGTGCATATAATTTCATTTTACAAGAGTTTATCAAGGATGGAGATCAAACTGCAAAGTTCTTGTAGCAGTTGAGCATCTTGTTTAGTTTTAATGCTATTAAAGTGAAGTAATGAATGGGGTGGAGGATCTCCAAAAACAGTTGTCACCTCCAGACACTAACTTGTTGGTAATAACAGAAAGAAAGAGAATGTCACAAGGAAAATGTGCATAGCTTATTAGAGAAAAAAAAAAAAAAATATATATATATATATATATATCAAAATAATTTCCATGTGTGCATAAAGTACAGAAAAATTGTATGGCTCATTGCTTTGATTTTAAATGTATCATTTAATAAATAAAAACTCCCAAGATCCAAGCCTTTTATATGACATCCAGCTGGGGCAGTGCTGACTCACCTGCTCCTTGCTTACAATCAATATGACTACTAGTATTTTAAAATATATATTGCTGTGATGGATCCTGATTTGATTTCTTACAAATGAGATGCCAGGATAAAATAATCACACTAAGAGAAATTATAGAAAGTCATAAGTGCATAACAGGAATTCTGTATTTATGATAAATCATACGATAACGTTCCTGGAAAACGTTTTTTTTTTTCTTTTAAATTTTAGAAAAACATGGTATCAAGGGGAATAAAAGATCATCCTTTAATTTCTGACAAATATACAGTGAGGATTGAAGGAAGCATTGGAAAATGGTTTGAGGTTAGAATGAGGCAGGGCTGCACCTTATTGCTGCTACTTTTTATAATTTTCATAAAACCAAATACAGGCACTCCTCAGCTTATGTAATACTTGACTTACGGAAATTCGACTTTATGTAAGTTTTTGTCGGCTGGTGCAAACTTAAAAAAATCCTAGGAATGTATTTTGCATCCTGTAGGCATAAATGGAGGTATCATGAAAATATCGTAATGTGAACCCAGCAACACATTGTTTTTTTTGATAATTCGTTCCAAGACCTCAGAAGTTGAAATTTTCGCTATATAACTCAGCAATTTATTGCTCTAAAAGGTCATTTTTATAATGGAAATTGCACTAAACTTTCATTGTTATCATATGTTCCATTATAAGAATAAATTTTGAACATCTTTTTGATATTTTTCTAAAACACATTTCTCGAAGTCATCACCAGAAAACAATAAAAACAATTTACACTTTCCAGTTTACTGGGCTTTTCTGTTAGCACAATCTATGTATTATAAACAGGTAGTGAACTCAATCTTATTGCATTTGCAATAATACCGATAACTGGAATTCTGTGGGTTTTTGCATTTAGCATTAGCAATAGTTGAGGCATATGATGCAAGAAAGCAAGCTTATAGAGCATCAGCCAAAAAAAAAAAAAACCCTTCCCATTTCACCCATCGGTCACTTCAAATGTTTTCTAGTTCAGCCTTAAATTTATTTAAGCTATCAACTTCCACAACAACAGACAGAAGTCTGTTCCAGCAATCAACTACCTGCATATCTATTCTACAATTCAAACTGAGTCTTTCCTCAGTTTCTTAATCTCAGCAAGTGGAAGTATCCCATCAGCATTGAGCCTGCTCAAACCATTCAAGGCCTTGTACACCTCAGTCAGATCACCTTGCAGGTGCCTAGTCTCCAGATGCTGCAACTGACAGAATTTAAGCCTCTCCTGGTAAGAGAACCCCTTTGTTCCTCTCACCAATCTCATTGCCCTACTCTGTACTTGTTCTAGCAAATCTACATCCTTCCTAAAATGAGGCCTCCAGACCTGTACGCAGTACTCAAGGTGTGGCCTGACCATTGCCTTATATACAGGTATAATCACCTCCTTGTCTCTGCTAGCAAAATTCCTATATGTCATTGAAAAAACTTTATGACCTGTTCTGGCAGCCCATCTACACTGCTCAGAGAACTTCATATCTGACTGCACAATTACCCTAGGTCTTTTTCATTCTCCACCTCCCTGAGTGTAGTACCACACAGTTGGTACGTTTCTTTTGGGTTACTGCTACCCATGTGCAATACTTTGCATTTGTCAATATTAAACTTCAGTTGCCACTTCTCAGCCCATCTACCTAACTTTTCTAGATCCTGTTGCAGTAGCATACTGTCTTTACTGTCATTAAGAACCATGCCAACCATCGTATCATCTGAAAACTTGAACATTAAGTCTAATATACCTTCATCGATATCATTAATAAATATACAAAACAACAATGGGCCCAGCACCGAACCCTGGGGACTCTACTAATAACATTCGTCCACATAGAGCAGTGTCCATTTATTACCACTCTCTGCTGTCTCCCACTCAACCATCCCTTTATCCATTACAGCAACTTGCCTTTAATGCCGTACCACTCTAATTTGTACAGCAGTCTTCCATGTGCAACAGTATCAAAAGCTTTCCTGAAATCCAAGTATATGATATCAAAATTATTTTTTGAAACCAATTCCTTTGTGACCACATCGTAGTATTCAGTCAGAGTGGTCAGATAAGACTTCCCCTTAACAAACCTATGCTGTGTCTGAACTATTACTGCAGTCTTGTCTAGGTGATCCTGCATCACTTCTTTAACCAGTAATTCCATTGTTTTCCCCAGAACAGAAATTTAAACTAATAGGTCTATAATTATTTGTGTCACCCTTTGAACCCCCTTTGTGAATACATTTGCACATCTGCAGTCCATGGGGACCTCCCCTGAATCTAATGATGCTCTCATAATTATGGCTAAGGGTTTGCTTATTTCCCTCGCTGCCTCCTTCAATATAACTGGATAGATTCTATCTGCCCCAGGTGCCTTTTTTATGTTTAACTTTAACAGTTTCTCCTCTACTTTGCTCTCCGTTATTACAAAATCATATAGCTCCCTGTTAGAGTTTAGTAAACTTCTGTCCTTCCCTTCCTTACAGAATTCCTCGTGTGAATGTAGATGCAAAATACTCATTCAGTTTGTTAGCTATCTGAGCAGAATCATCAACAATCGAACCACCAACATCAAGTGGACAATCTGATTCATTCCCTTCCTTCTAGAGATTACATAAGTAAAGAAGTCTTTGTTGTTTTTCTTTGCATCGTTTGCCAAGGATTTATCATAATCAGCCTTTGCTTCCTAACCTCCTTTGGCACTTGATTACAGACTAGCTTATATCTGCCATAGGCTTTTGTGTCACCTGCTAATTTATATGCATCCCACTCATTTTTCTTCTCTGCCACGAGCCTCATTAGTTCATCTGACATCCATTTAGGCCTAAATCTTGAACAGTATTTCTTAGTTGGTATGAAAAGCTTAATAGGTTCCAAGATTAATTCCCTGAAGGCCTCCCATTTAGAATTCACTGTTTTTAACATCATCAGTTGATCTCACTGTATAGAATTCAAAAACTGCCTGAGACCACTGTAGTCACCTTTATAAAAACCCTTCCCTTTACCCTTGATGGTAGTTACATCTCTAAGTAAATCCCACATTAGTAGACGGTGATCCCTGTCACCTAGTGGTCCCTTTATCTGCAAATTCCTAATGCATGCGTCATCACTGCTGATAATCAGATGAAGAGTATTACCCCCTCTGGTTGCCCCTCGAACATGTTGTTGTAGAAAACAATCCTCGAATAAATTCACAAAAGTCTTGATAGCGTGCGAGTGACCAAACGCAAGTTCCAGTCAATATCAGGATAGTTAAAATCCCCCATTACAAGGCATTCTGATTTACTGGCCCTCTCTTTCTCTGCACAATTGTTCGGTTTACTCATCACAGTCATTAGGCCTATAACACACTCCTACTCTAATTTTCCCTTTCCCAGTGTTTATGTCACACCAAACTGACTCAACATTGCACTGTCTGCCCATGTCAACCGGATGGACTTTGTTAGAAATTTATGTGTTTCTTAACTAACAGCATAATCCCTCCTCCCTTCCTCCCCTGTCTATCCTTTCTGTACACATTGTACTCCCCAAATTCCAATTCTGCACTGCTTATATCTGTGTGACACCATGTATCTGATATCCCAACAATATCTGCCTTTGATACCTTGATAAGCACATCAAATTTATATACTATACTTCTAGCATTGGTGTACATGCAAGTATACATGCACGTGTTCTTACTCTTAGTTACCCTAATGCAGCCCATGTATTTATTTGTTCCATGATGACTCCCACCAGCTCTTGAAGTCCCCAGCAATTTGCTCTCTCTATGCTGCTGCTCATTACAATATAAGCAGTGCAAGAATCGCTTTCGCCTCTGCCTGTGGCTACTGTTAATGTTTTAGTCTGTGAATCCCCCAAGCTAGCAGTTTTCCGACCCATCTAACACTGCCTTGATAGCATCAGCAAATATTCTTTCACCCTTTCTATTTAAGTGTATACCATCCCTGTAGAAGCAGTCTCTCCTGTTAGCAAGCACAGACCACGCTGAAAAAAATTCTATTCCACGAGCCTTGCAGTCTCTCCAGGGCCGAATTGATTGACAAGGCTGTCATCATATACTCCCTCATATAGTGTCTGGGCAGAATTTCAGACACTTTAAAATTCAACCCTAGCCTGCAACTTTTTTTAACATTGACCTGTACTTGTTAAGTAAATCTGCAGATCTCTTAGTCTTAAGGTCTTAGTGCTAACATGTACAACAATATCACCTTTCGTGCCCTTAAAAAGGTGATATCTGCTCCACAATGCCATCAACCTTTGCCCCTGGGAGACATACCCTGGTCCTGTTCCACCTATCCTTTTTGCATAATATATTCCCTACATCCGTGACAATAGTCACCAACAATAACTGGTTCCTGTGGGACCAACGTATTCTGCTTTGGAGATTCTGCCGCTGTGTTGTTTGATGCACAGGACTGAGCTCTAACATTGAGTTAGGCAGCTGAGAGCTTGATGGGCCGGCCCCACATATTAATTTCTCTGAGGGCATCTACCCCATCAGAATGCTGAGTTGGCACCTAATTTCTTCACAGTCTCTGCACCTAGCACACACACAAAGACCACATCAAAGATCTATTCTAGACAGGTCTTTGATGCAGACATTTCGCATTTCGTGCAGTTTTTTAGACTGATGAGTTGGAGAATTGCCCCCTTCAGTTCTCTCCTGAGCCACAGCACTCTGGCTAATCTGTGAGTGTTGCTTTGATGCTCTAGTCTGGGTCATGATTCCGTTTAAGTACAATTTAATTGACAGTGAAATTTAATGAGATTAATAAATTTTACTGATTAATTGTTAATACTATACTAAGCTAACAGATTTCTAATACAGTTCTAAGTGTTTTACTGTTTAGTTTTACGTGAAACCTTATGCTATCTAGTTCGGGATATACGCTGTATCGTATAACAGTGGCAGCAAGTTACGAACAGTAAATCTATGGACACTAAGTATTAACTTTCAAAATCGCTATCTAAATTCAAAATAAACCAAGGAGCTTGACTAGGACCATAAGCTAGTTATAGAAAATAATTCAATATAACAATTAAGTCAATAAAATGGCTAAATATAATTAAAAACTTGGTGTTCGCCGGAGCTGCAAAATCTTGTCCAACACGTGGATTGGATACCCTTGCCGATACTAAGTAATAACCTACAAAATCTCTATCTAAGTTCAAAATAAACTAAGTATCATAATTAGGAATATAAAGCTATTTCTAGAAAATAAATTAATATGCCAATTTAGTTAAAAGAACAGCAAAAATTTAAGAAAAACTTCTCTATTAGCTGGAGCTGTAAAAACTTTGCCTGCATGGAGCTACTCATATCCAATCACCATAATATATTATGCTATTATGGTGAAATGAGTTCTCCTTCACTGAAATCTTCATTCGTATAAAAAAACAAATAAATTTTCAGAACCTTCTCTTCATTCCTATTTACTTATTACAACGGTGAAGGGAAAGGGACCAACAGGAAGTGCAAGTGCTGGCAGTGCTAGGAAACAAAGCAAAATTGATTTAGAAATGAAGATGGTTAATTAAGAAAAGCAGGACAAAGTTTGTCATCTGTTGCATGGAATTAAGTCTCACTGCTTCAACAGTGAATACTATTTTAAGGGACAGTGGGCATATAAAAGAACATGTTAAGGGATCAATGCATATAAGATCAACAGTGATCACAAAACAGCATTTGGGTGCCATATTGAAGATGGAAAAGCTATTAGTATTAGTAACGGCCGTATGGTGCAAGAAAGCCTATGGCTTATGCTGCACCAGCCAAAAAAAAAAAAAAAAAAAAAATCCGAACAAAACAATGATAAAAACAAAAATTAAATAAATAAATAAATAATAATAATTAATAAATAAATAAAAATAATAAAATGAAATAAAAAATACATAAAAAGGAAATTAATCCTATCATCCTATGCGCTTCCCTTACCCGAAAGTACTATCCAGATGACCTTTGAATTTCCCCAAACTGTCGGCCTCTACCACCCATGAAGGCAACTTATTCCAGTAATTTATAACTCGCTGGCTAAAATAAAATATGGATGGAATAATATGGATGGAAAATCGTATTCAGAAGCAAGTGCCCTTGAATCTAATGACCATTCATGCAAAAGCAAGAAGTATTTATGAAGATATTAACCATAAATATGGTGAACCCCAAGCCAAGTTCGTGGCAAGCAACAGATTTATAGACATATTGGCTTTAATAGGTTCAAGCATCATGCTGGTTTCCAAAACATTAAAGTATGCAGTGAAGTCGCCAGTGCCGATTCTGCAGCTGCAAAGAAATTTTTTGATGTGTTGTAAAAAGCCCCTTCTAAATCTCCACAGTCCTCAACTTCCGTAGCGGCATGCATATCAGCTGGAGAGTTAATTCTGGCAACAATGCTCGAAAGGTAAAACTTGCCGATGTTATGCTTGTCTCCTCTCTCTTTTCGTAATTTTATAATTCCATAGAAACACAACCCTTATGTAAGTTGGGGAGTGGTTGTAATAAATAAATGTAAATCACTGACAAAGTTTAGGTGTAGGAGATGGATCACTATTATGTGGGAATTATACTGTGCCATTAAATTGTAGCCTGCAAGATTCTCAAGGTTCTCTAAATAAATTATTTAGAGAATTCTGAGAATCTATATATTGAGCAGAGAATCATTTTGATCATTCTATGGACATTCTGGTCAAGCCAATATATAGAGAATTGACCAGAATGCTTGCCAAATCTATTATGCCAGTCCATTGATTGGGTAATAATAGACTTGGATAGTGTAGATGATGATTAAAGATCCATGGTTCCTGTGGGGAAAGAAACAACTAAAAGAGCATTCAGTAAGGTTTATAGACATATTATTCATTGATGCTGTGATAAGATCCCTTGCTTGATCTAAAGAACAATCATTTATAACAACCTTCTGCCTTATATCCATCAATAATCCCTCAGTCCATTGCATGGTCTTACATATAACCTTAATATGCTTCAGCTTTTGCCACAACCTATTATGGGAAATAACAGGCGGTGTGTTTGCACTGCTCAGAGAACTTCATATCTGACTGTGCAATTATCCCCAGGTCTTTTTCATTCTGTATTACCTTGAGTGTAGTAACACAGCTGGTATGTTATTCTGGGATTACTTCTACCCATATGCAGTACCTATTTGTCAGTGTTAAACTTTAGTTGCCACTTAGCCCCTATGCCTAATTTTTCTAGATCTTTTTGCAGAATGCAGTATCATATCCTGATTACTGTCATTAACAATTCTGTTATCTTGATGTCATCTTCAAACTTGTCATCTGCAAATTTAGATATTAAGCTTGATATTCCTTTATCAATATCATTAATAAATATAGAAAACAACAATGGGCATAGCACTGAACCCTGTTGGACTCCATAATAATTGTAGCCCAAGGGGAGCAGTGCCCATTGATAATCACTCTCCGTCTCCTCCCGCTCACCTTTCCTTTATCTGTAGCAGTAACTTGATGTGACAAAAGCTTTTCTGAAATCTAAGTATATGATGTCAAAATTATTTTTTTGCATCATTGTCCTTTATTACTGCATCATCGTATCCAATCATATTTGTGAAACAAGATCATCCCTTAACAAATCCATGCTGTGGCTGCAGTATAACTGCATTCCTGTTTAAATAGCCCTGCATTACGTCTTTAACCTGTGACTCTATTTTCCCTGGAAAAGAAGTTAAGCTAATTACTCATGTCAGCAGTCTCATTTCCCCTGACACCCCCCCCCCCCTTGTGAATGGGGATGCATTCACACATTTCCAGTTCATAGAGACTTCCCCTGAATCCAAGGATGCTCTTATGATTATGGCTAAAGGTTTGCTTACCTCCCTTAATATAATGGGATAGATCTGATCCTCAGTTGTTTTTTTTTTTTTACATTTAGCTTCAATGATTTCTCTTTCATTAATTATGCTTGTTACAGCTTGATAAATATCTGGCATCTCCCATCCCTAACAAATTCCTCATATGTGAATATCGATGCAAAATACCTATTCAGCAACCCTAGCAGGATCATAAACAGTTAGACATTCGTATCTAGTCGAACCTGTGATTCATCCCTTTCCTTCTTGTGTTGACAGAAATAAAGAAGCCTTTGTTGCTTTTCTTTGCATTCTCTGCCAGAGACTTCTCTTAATCTGCCTTAGCTTACCTAACCTCTTTGTGACTTGATTGATTGCAGACTAATTTACATCTATTGTAGACTTCTTTATTGCCTGATTTATTTATATGCATCCCATACATTTTTATTCTCTGCCATGAAATTTATCAGTTCATCTGACATCCATTTAGGTCAAAGCCTTGAACAGTATCACTCAGTTGGTATAAGAAGCCTAGTAGTTCCTACAATTACTTCCCATTTAGAATTTGCTGTTGGTAACATTATCAGTTGGTTGTACTGTACCATAAATAGAATTTTTAAAAATTGTGTGAGACCACTGTCACCTTTAAAAAGCAAAAACCCTTCCCTTTGTCTTTGGCAGTAGTTTCATCTTTAAGTAAATCCCGCATCAGTGCACTGTGATCACTGCCTCATAGTAGATCTTTTATCTACAGATTTTATTTTGTTATTACTTTATCTGTAGATATCATTATATAAGTGTGTATATCTATTACTCCTGTTCTTTCCCCCCACCTCTACAACTAGTACTTTTGCCAAACTATTACTAAAGTTTTGATGATATTAGCAAAGACCTTTGCACTACCTTTGTTCAAATGTATTCAGCATTTTCAGAATAGGTCCTTTCTACCTGCAAGTACAGGCTGTGATGAATACCCCCCCTTCCCAAAAAAAAAAAAAAAAAAATCTTTGATTAGACCACAAAGCTTTTGGGGGATATATATATATATATATATTTTTTTTTTTTTTTCTCTACAAGGCTTTCAGCACAGCATATCTCCCCTCCTATCATCCCTGCAGCAGACACATACATTCTTACCTACTAGCAGCATTTTTTCATCATAATTCTATGTTGATGCAACAGATCAACAGTTCTTGTGCAATTAATGTTGTAAGTTCCCACATGATTAGTAATGCCCTGTTTACCTCTCTTAAAAACTAACAGCTTGCTGGTAACGTTATCAAATTGATGATAAAGTTTTGGTGAAAGATTACCTTTACTAAGGGGTGCAGTATAAATAGATTGCATTAATGTTTAAGATTCCCTCAGACCTTGTAGACATTTTTTTAAGCTTTCAATATATTATTGTAATAAGCTTTGAATATTATTAATTTATGTATGTTATGATATCAAAACTTCTGACATATATTATTTTGGCAGTATTACTTTAAAAAAAAAAAAAAAAGCAAAGCCTTGTCACAACCCCCATCAAAAAACGCCATGGTTTTTTTGATATGGCCATATTAAAAAATTTTTTACATGAAATCTTTACATTGCTTTATATGAGGGCTGTTCAATAAAGAATGATCATAATTTTTTTTTCACAACATACGTTTATTAATCATTCGTATTTTGATGGTCCTTTTCAAAGTAGCTCCCATTTGATGAAATGTATTTACTCCAATGTTTCTGCCATTCTTCAAAAACATAGAGGAAGCAATTTTTTGACATGCATTTGAGAATTGCCTCTTATGTCTTTACAATTTCTTCTGACAACTGGAAATGTTTTCCTCACAGCTCCTTCTTTAACTCTGGAAATAAAAAAAATCACAGGGTGCAAGGTCAGGGCTGTAGGGTGGATGATGAACACATTTGACATCAGTGCTGGCTAAGCACTTGATGATAGTATGAACAGTGTGAGTTCTCGCATTGTCTTGATGCAGCATCCACCCACCTATGTGCAGTTGTGGTTGTTTGCAGTGAATGTGATCCTGCAACTTGTGCAGTATATCCATATGATGTGGCACAACATTTTAGTAAACCGTTCCTTGAAAGTCAAAAAAAGAGATGACCATAACCTTTCCTTCAGAAACCACAACTTTTGCTTTTTTCAGTGTTGGCAGTGATGTAAACTTCCAAACAGAGCTTTGTTGCTTACTCTGGGTTGAAATGGTGAAGCCATATCATATCTGCCATTATCATTATCACCTTGTGCAGAACCTCACCATCTTCAGTAACCATCCATGCAAAGTTGCTGTTTCTGAGGTGTGAGTAATTTTGAAACCCTGCATGCACAAACATGTGTCATATGCAAGTGGTGTCATGGAGAATACTGTGCATGCTTCCTATTGATATTCTCAACATCGCTGCGAGTTGCCTTACTGTTACATGGCAATCTTCTCTCATGATTACAGAAGCAGTGTTTGTAGTTTCTGTGGTGACAGAAGTGGTTAGAGCTCCTTTTGCAATCTTTATATGATTTATAGGCGCCTCCGTAGCCAGGTGGGAAGGAGCAGCAGTGTGTAGCACACGCTTCTTGATTAGACCGGGGTTCGAGCCCATCACCACCAAATATGGAGGATGCAGAAAGGTCAGGGAATGGCCACTGCATATTCCTGGAGCAATATGGTCTTAGTTGCTAATGCTCCTAAAAACCAAATAACAAACAAACAAACAATATGATTTATTCAGAGATTCTTGAAGGTCTTTCAAGTTACTATGTAACACATTATCAGCATAAAATAATGAACCAATATTTGTCTCCCATGCTAAACTTTGTTATTATTATATTATATTATTGCTAATCTTATTTAATTTTCATAATAATAATTTTATTTTTCTTAGACCATTTAACAATATTAGTTTATTAAATGGTCTATGAAATTAATAAAAAGAAGTGGCATTAAGATGCAACCCCATCCCACCTTACTTGAAGTTTAAAATTTTATCATCCCTGTTGGTGTGCCTATGCTGTATACAATATTTCAACAATGATTACAACACTAATCTTAAAGGAGAATAAAATTTTGAGTTTGCTAACTGATATTGCTGAATAGTGCTAAGTTCATCTTTCATGCTAGCTGTCGGCGCCTCCGTAGCCAGGTGGGCAGGAGCAGCAGTGCGTAGCACACGCTTCTTGGTTAGACCGGGGTTCGAGCCTGTGACCATCAAATACGGAGGATGTGGAAAAGGTCAGGGAATGACCACCACATATTCTCGGAGCAATATGGCCTTAGTTGCTAATGCTCCTAAAAACCAAACAACAAAACAACATGCTAGCTGTCAGTGATTGTTATAGCCTAAGTTGCTGATGCACCAACAAATTTAACAACAACAGCTGTCAGTGATTCACATTTGGATAATTGGTGGTCAACACTATGTAGCATTGATAGCCTATTTAACTGTAGGTTATCGAAGTTTTAATTACACTTATTGTATTATTTATTATATTTCCATACATATTAATGTATGGAAATATAATAAATATTTCCATACATTAATTGATATTGTATTTGCTAAGTAAGAGACTGTTTTTCTTGCATCGGCTTAGATCGGCTTATGTACAATAGAATTATTTCTTGTATACTGTTTATTATAAGTATAAATTTATCAGTATATAAAGCTTCTGATTTCATGTTTTTTTTTCCTTTTAATTTGCTGAAAACAACATGATGTTTGTATATTAAATTATTTATTTAATTTATGTGGTTCTGTGATTCTGTAAATGTTGAATTCAGATATACAGTTATGTTACATAGTTAAGATATTTTATTCTGATAATAAAGAAATTATTAAAAACATATTACATGTATTTTCCTTCCCTTTAGGCAAAGGGGCTCTCTTTGGGAACTTCTAACTGAAGCAACTCCAGAAAACTGGGATGAATTTAGTGAACTATTCTCTAGACAGATACGAGAAAAAAAGACAGCAGCCAAGGCAAAGAGCTCAAAAACAAAGGCCAAAGAGGTAAACGTAGCACGTTTCATCACATCTTGCTATCTTCAGTTGTGTTTCAACTTGTTTGTGGATTTTATTCAGCATCATATCAGTTCTTTGTTGCCAAATGCTATTTGATGAAAAGAATGAATAATGAAATATATTGTTTCCTTTTTGTTTTTATCCTGTAATATGTTTTTCTCTGACAAGTCTGATGCCATTGATGGTTGTAACAATCAATTGTCACATTTGGTCATTGGCATCAGTCTTGTAGAAGTTCAGACTTCTGGTAAATTTCAGAATTATGGTTTGTAACCATGTTAAATTCCTTCTGGCACTGCTTATATTTTCATTCCCCCTGAAATTTTTTGTGGGAACTTAGTAGTAGTAAAGTCAAAAGATTTGAGGAAGCCAGGCTCTTGCTGTATCAACCAAAAAAAAAACTGGTCTATACAACCTATATCCACTTTTATCATACTCTTCCCCAGAGGATACTGATCTTGTTGCCCCTTAAATATCACTAGACTGTCAGACTCATCAAGGGGAACACTTTAATCCATCAGTTAACAACATGGCAGCCAAACAAACTTTGTGAGGTCCAGTCTATCATTTTTCCCTATTTCCATATTTCAGCATGAAATTCCACCAGAATTCATTCCCTCCGTCCCCACCATTACCTTATAAATTATTTACTGAGAGAAATGTACTGTTTTCAATCCTGGTTCATTTTGCCTATTGCTGAGGTCATGATGTTATGCACAAATATTGTTCACTTAAATCTTCAAATAGGCCTCGGGTTGGGAATATTCATATTCATAATAACTGCACAAACCTACACCAACCATTATTAAAAATAAATAAATAGTGTTTTGTTATATTAAAATAATAATAATGTAAATAAATGAAATAAATAGAATGATATAATTACACCAGATAAAATTGATAAAAAGGCAACTGACTGTACGATAAAATATGAAATTTTAAACTGCAATGAATAAATTACATTAAAACAATGTAGATAAAACACAGGATAATAAAAGTGCTAAAACTCTGTAGCTTTCAGAGGCATCCCCCTCCTTTTTCAACAGTGAGGCTAATTGTATGGCATATCCTTAAATATCAGCAGGCTCACGGTTCTCAGCAAGTGTTTCTACAGGAGCATGGGCAGAATTCTCCCCATGTGCACTGGAACCGAAAATGGCTCGGGAGCGTGCCAGGCGGAACCGCTCATCCTGTCCAAGAACCACTGTATCGAAGAGGGGATGAATGTGGATCTCTTGTCTCTATTAATGGTATTGATCTAAGAGGAGCAAATCCGCAAGCTCTTGAGCCATTTGCGGTCCTGAAATCTATGTGCCGGTCGACAATAACAGCTTCATCTGGGGAGATTCGATGGTGCTTCTCCCAAAAATCAAATCTTCCCAGACGAAGCTGTTATCCTTGACCAGGCACATAGATTTTGGTACTGCAAATGGCTCAAGAGCTTGCGTATTTGCTCCTCTGAGAACAATACCATTAATAGAGACAAGGGAATCTGCATTCATCCCCTCTTTGAGGCAGTGGTTCTTAAACGGGATGAGCAGTTCCACCTGGCAAGCTCCCAAGCCATTTCCAGTTCCAGTGCACATGGGGAGAATTCTGCCCACGCTCCTGTAGAAACACATGCTGAGAACCGTGAGCCTGCTGATATTTAAGGATTGTGCTGTACGATAAACCTCACTGTTGAAAAAGGAGGCAGATGCCTCTGAAAGCTGCGGAGTTTTAGCACTTTTATTATCCTGTGTTTTATCTACATTGTTTTATTGTAATTTATTCATTGCAGTTTAAAATTTCATATTTTATTGTACAGTCAGTTACCTTTTTTTTTATCAGTTTTATCCGGTGAAATTATATCATTCTATTTATTTCATTTATTTACATTATTATTATTTTAATATAACAAAACACTATTTATTTATTTTTAATAATGGTTGGTGTAGGTTTGTGCAGTTATTATGAATTGTTCACTTAAAACCTATTTCATGCTCTTGAAAAAATTTAAAGTTCTTTTAGTATTTAGACATGCATCAAGTTGCTTTACTAATCTACACTAAAGGCTGCTTTATTAGATACACCTACTAATAGTGACTAGTTTTCCATTAGCCTTCAGAACAGCCTTGATTGATTGTGGCATGGACTCAAGGTGTCGAAAGCATGCCACAGAGATGCTGGTCTGTGTTGACTCAACTGCTTCCCACAGTTATTGCAAATTGAATGGCTGCAGATCTCTACTCTGAAGAGCTCATTCCAACTCATCCCACATATGCTCAGTTGGGTTAAGATTTCTGGTGACTGGGGAACCACCTCAGTAGACTGAATTCCCTCTCATGCTCCTTGAGCCAGTTCTGTACAATTCTTTCCTTACAACATGATGCATTATCCCATTTTAAGAACCTATTTACAAATGGGATTCTTCCAATGGGATAATGTGTGCCAGTTATGAAGGGATACACTTGATCAGAAACAGTTTCCAGGTAACCTCTGGCATCTAAATGGTGCTCCACTGGTATAAAGGATCCCAATGTGCACCATGAAAACACACTCCACACCATTACACTGCCATCACCAGCCCACATTGTTGACAGCTGACAGGATGGATCTATGAATTTATGCTGTTTTTGCTACATTCTTGTACTTCCATCAACATAAAACCAGCAAGAACCAGGGTTTATCAAACCAGGCAACATTTTTCCAATCCTGTCCTCCACTATTGAATGTTGGCATTCTTAATCCCAATCCCACTCTAACTATACCTTCTTGTTTTTTGCCAATATTAGTGGATACCTAGCTTGATTGTGAGTTGCAGTACTTCATCCATGACAAGGTAAAACAAGTGGCAGGTTCTCAAGTGTCTCTTTAGTTACCACTAAAGACTGTATATAGTTTTAACTAAAGTTGTCAATCAGATAACAATCCTGTTGTTATTGGTTTGTTATTTGAGTGAATAGCATTTCTGTTACCTTGTTAGCCTCTGGCTGGATGTTGCTGGTTACTAGACCAATCTTGATACACCAAGACATAATAGTATCTGAAAACTCCAGCAAGCTTAAAGTTTCTGAGATACTCATACCAGTGCACCTAGTGCTGACTATCATCCCATGTTCAAAATCACAGAGATCTTTCATTTTGTCTATTCTTGTACACATACATACAGCTTTCCTGTGTATCTGCACACCTGTTTTATGGTATGAAAACATGATATTGTTACCTAAAGAACACTCCCTTTCATGAAAAAGCAGGTATACCTAATAAAATGGCCACTCATTGTGTATATATATATATATATATATATATATATATATATATATATTACTTCAAAAATTCTTTTTTGGCCATTCAGGGCCTATTTTGACTTCAGCATCCAAATTGAAATAATGTTTGTTTTTTAAAGGACCAAAAACATGAATGTCACATTGTGGCAAATCTAGACTGGGCATAGAGTACTTATGTGCCTTCCAGTGCATCTTTTTGAAAAAAGGCTGAAATTGGGTTGCAACATCTGAGCATGCATTGTTATGAAGCAGGACAATTACTTCTGTCAGTTGACCTGGTCTTTTGCATCTGATGCTGAGGTGCAGTGGTTCAAATGTTTAGCATACTGTTACAATTTAACTTGAATACTAGGTTCTTCAAAATATAACAGCAAGAAACTGCGGTGGTCAAACTGCGGTTTTTTTTTTTGAGATGGAAGATGCTTTCAGTGTATTTGGAAAGCTTGGACACTTGTTCAAAATAGATTTCTTGTGGTTCTTGATTTTCTGCAGTTAAAAATTGAATTATTGCAACAGTTGCATTTTAGATGCACTTTCTTTGAAATATACAAAAAAATTACACACACACACACACCCCCCAATGTGCAAACAAAACCCAAAAATGTTTATTTTCAAACCAGAATGCTGACACATTTGTTTAAGCATATATATTTGTTTCCTCCCATTCTGTTGAGAACTGTGTAGATTGTGTTTTAAATGAATACTTATTTATGCAGTGTGAACATTACATTTTACTGACTTCTTCGTAAAAATACATAAATCTGAACCATAGGCTATATATTGTTTGTTTATAATTTTTTCTTTTTATTACAGTTGCAATTGATAACATTGAATAATTCCACTGTGTTAGAGGTCATAGTGAGAATTTGCAGATATGTCATCACATATCAACCAGAACAGTTCCCAATTACCCATTCCTGTGCTTGCTTGTTACTGACAAAATATGAAGAGTTGAGCTCAGTGTTTGATTAAAGAATGAAGCAGATCCTGATAGAGAGTTTGCTCTCCATTAAGATCTACTTCTTCATGCTTTATCAGAAATGATGAAGCAATAATGAAAGCACTGATTAGATGGTTTGCATTCAGCCTGAACAAATGTCTGTGAAACTGGGGTGTCAAAATTCACTATTCAGTGCATCTTGAAACAAAATCGGTGGCATCCTTACAAACTGAATATTCTTCAGGGACTGAGTGAGGTTGATCTCAATTGATGCCTTGAGTTCTGTAAATTGGTATTGTGCCTTGGAGCAAGAAAATCCTGGTTTCAGAAAAATCATGCTTTTTATCGATGAGGCTAATTTTCATGTTCAGCGTAGTTCATAAGCAAAACAAGCATTGTTAGTCCAAAAGTAATCCTAACTGGATTACAGGTCTCTTCCAAGTTGTTGCCGACTTCCAGGTAGGAAACTTGGAGGAAACCTGTTTCCTGCTCAACTTTGTCTTGATAACAGTTACCAAAACTAGATCCAAAATATAATTTGGATCCAGCAAAGACAAGAATGCAAAATTATATAGTGCTTTTGCTAGGAAATAGTTAAGTTTTTTTGTCTGATTTCTACTTCAGGACCTCTGTAAACTACTTAAATTTGCATAAATAACAAGGAGTCTGTAAACTACTTAAATTTGCATAAATAACAAGGAGTCAAGTATCTAATTTTTAATAAATTTTGAATGAAAATTAAAGCTTTATTTATTGTAACAGGATTTTGCTTTATTTTCATTTATTAGTCCGTGCAGGTAAACACATCTCCTAACTAACAGTATTTGTGAAGATTCATATAATTCCTGAATTTTATAGAAATTTTATGTACTTGTCTACAAATGGCTTAGTAGTCGTGGAAAAAAGTATAACTTAAGTAGCTGCATGGGTTTATGACATTCTGTGTATTGTATTCATAACTATAGCTTTTTTTTTTTTTTTTTTAATGAAATTTTAAAAACACAACTTTTAGGCTAAAATGTGTAATGTTTTTCATTCATTATTCAAAAAATGTACTGTCAGAATTGCAAATATAAAATTCCATGTTTATAACTTCAGTAGTTAATTTAAAAAAAATTGTGTACAGTATGCTTTGTACAATATGCAGTATACTTATTTTTTTGTGTTTGTCTATGTGCAGGTAGCTAAACTTCTAGACCAAAAGCGTTCTCAAAACATTGGAATTTTGATCTCAAGTTTAAGACTAGAAATAGCTGATGTGGAAAATGGTAAGTAAAAATCAAAGCTTCAGAAATTTTAATTAAATATATGATGAAAAAAATTTAAGTAAATTTACGTCAATAAATAGCAATATGCTTCTCCATTGGAGTAGTGCTTTTTATCTAGAATAGTGCAATAGTGAGGAAAGTTGGTACGAAGTGTCTCTGCATATGAGATTGTTAAATATATGATTAAAATCATAGTACTTAACTTTAATTATAGGAATAAGACATTTGCATTTACTGGCAAATGTCTTATTCCTATAATTAAAGTAAAGTTATAAAGGCAACCCCCCCCATATGACACAGTACTTCTACATCACTGTTTTGTTCTAATACGATAGATAAATTGTGGCAATCCTCGCACAACATGGTATATAACACGATTTCCCTCTAACATTGTTAGAGAATTACTGAAAACTTTGCATAACATGGTATTTTTGAGCTTTTGGGAAACCCTGCTATTATGTTGGATGTAATTTTTCAACATTTCCATTCTTTTTTGTGAATCCTTGCTGTTGACTCACTAGTCATTATGCAAAAAAAAAAAAAAAAAAAAAAAATACTGGGAAATCCCTGTATTTTGATGGGAAATCCTTGGTTTAGGTTTTGTGCTGTATTGAGCTAGTGCTTGTTTGAGACCAAAAAAAATTGTGACTTCGAAACATGCAGTTTGTGACTTTTTAAGGTTTTTGTAAGGTTATTTTGGTTTTTATTTGATAGTTTATAAATTTTTATTGGTGTATATATATATATATACTACAGATGAAAATTGTGTAGCTCCAAATTTTGCACCAAAAAGCATACAGGGAGGCATAAACTTAGTCAAGCAATTAGAATCTTATTTTTTGAATGCAGATCCTTTGACTGAAAGGAGCACAAAGTTCAAAAGGGAGCTTCAAAAATGCTGTTCCATATGATAAAATTACAAAGATCTATCAAGCAAAAGCAAACAAACCCAGATTTCTGATTTTTTAAAGAGAGCAGAGGATACACAAAATCTACATGATGCAGAAGAAAGTTCAGAAAGTGAAGATATTTTGAAACAGAGAAAACGTTCTTGTCTGATTGTGCTTAGCAGTGATGAACAGGAAAAAAATTAAATGAACATGCATTATATGATATACTGTATATGTATCACAGTTTGTTTAGTTATTACTATTTTTAATAAAAAATTAAGTTTCCAATGGTTATAAAAAAAAAAAAGGTGCATTTTTGTTAGCTTTTGGAACGTAATCTCCCTTTTTGTACTGGTTCTTAGTCTCTTATAACGTGGTTTTGCACTATATGAGATTTTATAGGAACCTAACTTTTATAGGAACCTTACCATGTTATACGAGGATTACCTGTATTGTATCATTGGAGCTTACCGCATATACCTGTTAGCTACTCTTTTTTAGTTAGAACAATTTTAAACTATTTCAGTTTATTTGTTTTACTGAATTTATGAGGATTACTTTTGCTTTTTTATTATTCTATGGATACTAGCAAATCTTCCATGTTCTGATGACATTTCTCCACCTGTTGTTAAGACATGTATTTGCAGGTAGTTGAAGCTGACAGTTTGAATAAATTCAAAGTCAACTGGAGGGGGAAGCGTATAATTTGCATTTTCTTATCTACTTTTTTTTTTTTTTTTTGCTAGTGCAGCAAAAGCCTGTAGCTTCCTTGCATTATATTGCAAATACTATTACTGTTACACAGTGCTTTTTTTGTAAAAAAAAAAACAGGTGCTGGTACTCATTCTTTGCTATCAGAAAAAATTGAAAATTAAAAGGATATGAAAAGTACCCTGAAATTTTTTTTTCTCCTGTTATTGTTACTTTAGTAGTAATATTTTCAGAATAAGAACAACAAATTAAGTGTATTAACACACAGTTTATTAAGCATAAATTTATTATTCAAGTATATAAAAAAAAATGTAAAATGTGAGTAAAATAAGTAAAAAATAATAACATAAGTAAAAAAATAAGTAAAAAATAAAGTTTTTGTAGAATATTCCAAATTTTTATTAAGTTCTCATCCAACACCCTATGCCAGGGCCATTTTTGATCTAATTAAGAGAGAGAGAGAGAGAGAGAGAGAGAGAGAGAGAGAGAGAATCCGAAGAGCCGCACCTCAGCTCAAGCTGGGGGGGAGAGTTTTTTTAAGAAATGGAATAGAGTAGGAAGGTGTTTATTAAAAAATATATATATTTTTTGAAATATTATTTATTAATACTGAAAAAAAAGTAACAAACATCCAATTAGGTACAAATTAATGTGACTTTTGCTGATGAACTTCTTAAGCAAGTGTCTTCCAACATCATGCAAGTATGTAATTAAACATGCTGAGCGTTAAACATGCTCGCATTGTTCAGATGACGGTTTCTTGATTTATTCTTAATATAGTTCATCTTCAAAAATATTTGCTTGCAGAAATACGTCGAACCAAAAATTGAGAGAAATCCAAACGCAAATATTTTCAAATTTATATATGGGTCCAGTAAGCTATCGATCGAACACAATTTGGTCTGCATCACGCATCGAACACAATTTGGTCTGCATTTTAAACTCATCTATTGCCGCCCATTTGTGTAGAATTGCATGGGCATCCTTTTGCCTCTCCAAACCCCCAATTTCAGTTTTAAGGCATTTTAGTCTTTCACTCCACATGTCCTTGATTTTTCAGTCCTCTAACTCCATTTCAAACTGTGCTTCATGTGAGCCGTAAAGTTAAAGAGCCGCAGTTACATGTTAAAAGAGCTGCATGCGGCTCGCTAACCGCAGGTTGCTGACCCCTGTCCTATGCCGACTTCTTTTCTTCCTCTTTGTGTGTCAGTTGCTGAATGACTTTTCCGAAGCAGCCATGAATCGACATATTTTGCTGGATTGAAGCGGGTCAGCAGCGGGCCTACAATTTTAAGAAACCGTAGTGAAGAAATTGTTTTTGTCATCAACGAAGCGCTGGTTGGGCTGGCAATCAGATTCATTTGTGAAAATCCTCGTCACATTCACTTGATGAAATTGGTATCGTACTCAGAGGGTTCATCAAATGCTTCAATTCTTCTGAAACCTTATCATTTGGGTATCCACGAATTGCCTCTCTTTCATTTAACTGTAACCCTCTCTTTCATTTAACTGTAACCTAATTGACAATTTTCTAACTTCACTTTCACCAAATGCCAACAATTCATGTTTAGAAGGTTTAATACCATCGCTGTCCTTGTTTTCCTTCTCTCCTCATCGGTGTTGTCACTAGTTCTTAAATTTGAATTTTTTCTTTTCTTTTTTTTGAAGCTGTCTAAAATGTCGGTGTCATTCGGATATTCAGGTACTATGACCATGTAAACAGAAATAGGGAAATTTTACAGAAAAATGTGGATAACGTACTTCCGCGAAACAACAGATGGTTATTTGTTGGAGTAAAAGAAAATCACTTTTCTAATTCTCGAACGGAGGGTCTACGGTTGATTCACAAAAAGGTGTCCAACCTACAGCCCGCAAGGAAGGTGAACTAAGACAGCATTTTAAATTTTGTTAATTATCAAAAAAATTTTCTCATTAAATGTAATGTTCAGTAAATGTAATTGTGTATTGTACTTAATAAAATTTTTGAATATTTCAATTTTACTTTTACATGCAACAAAATAGAGAAAATATAACACACTAAAGAAATCTAAGCGAATTTTTTTGAATATGGCCCCTGTATGGGAAAAGATTGGGCACCACTACAATAGAAGGTGAGCCAGAGCCAATTGGGAATACACCTTGATCTGTTCACTCTTGACTAATGCAACTCCTCCATATGTGGGACAGGTGGTCGGATAAGTTTTATCAAGTAACACTAAGTTGTAGAATGTGTTAGCTCTCTTAATTCGCGCAGCAGCACTAATTGCCTGAAGGCCAGAAATGCGAACAGTGCATACAGAGTTAATTCTCTCTTAATCCGTTCACTATATGAAAATTTTCTTCACTCAATGGAAACTATTTTAAATGTAACTTCCAAGGGGAATTCAAAATAATTCGCTATAAAAGGACTTTGTTAAACAGAGACCCGACTGAGTAATTTAGAATTATAAAAATGGTTAGACAGTTTTATGTAGAAAATATCTTAAAAATACACAGTAAAAAATGCAAATTTAGTTAAGTAATTTTAAGCTTATTTGAATAGTAGCTAAACGTGAAAAAAAATTATGGAATATTACAAATTTCGAAGTGCACTGCATCCAAATATCACATGTCACTGTTAATAAAGGTGCCGGTACGCTGTACTGTTGCGTACCATCCAAAAAAGCACTGCTGTTCCACTAGCCGGGTGGGCAAAGTGCCTACCTAGCAACCCAAAGGTTGCGGGTTTGATTCCCGCCTCGGGCTTGGATCAAAGTACTGCAAAAACCTTGGGAGGTGCATTATGGCCACAGAAGCCTATGCGCCAACTACCAAAAAAAAAAAAAAAAACCTGCTGTTCCATAGTTAATTGTTGCTTTATCACCTGTTTGAACTTTATTTTTCATTGGTGTTATGTACCAATGAACTTGGAAGCTGTTCACATCCATCCAATTCTTAAGAAGGGTGATACATCTCTGCCATTCAAATTATCTTCCATATTTCAAGATATACTGATGAATTCCATCAGTATCATTCCATAAGGGATGTCTTATGTCACTCATCTTTGGACAACTTCAAGAAAAAGTTTGGAGAATCTAAAGCTGATGCAATAGAGATTTCAAAGCCATTTGTACAGTTTGACTTAAGGGCCTTCTGAGTAAGCTTCTCTCTCTCTCTCTCTCTCTCTCTCTCTCTCTCTCTCTCTCTCTTATTGTGTATTGTATTCTGCTTTTTGCAATTGTTGAGCTAGTTTCTTTTCAATATCCACTCACTAAATGTGATAATAGAAGACTGTCTATCTTCCAACTTCTCAACTCTGAAGTACCTCAAGGTTCTGTTGTTTTGCATAGTTTTTAAAACTTCGGTTATCTTTCATTTGAAAGCCTGTTCATTGTTTTACTGATGATAATATGCAGTATTCCTCTTTACTGTTTGAAATTTGCTTTCATTGAACAACTATGACTACTTGATAATCCACAAGTTCTTAACTGCTGGCCTTGAATAATTTTCCAGTTGAGGTGAATTTTTTTTTAACTTCTCTTCTTTATAAAAACTAATCCTGATTTTTCCTCCCCCACCATCCCACAAAAATAATCTGCTTCTTTTACACGCTGCTTCAATTACACCATTTTGGATACATATTTCTTTACATATAGAGAAATGTGGAACACAACATATATGAAAATCAATCTTAACTTCTAACCAGTCTTGTAAAAAAAAAAAAAAAAAAAAAAAAAAAATTAGTATTAGCCATATACTGCAGGGAAGCCACAGGCTTTTGCTGCACCAGCCAAAAAAAATTAAAAATGAATAGTAATAAACAATAAAAACAGAAGAATAAAATAATAATAATAAATAAATCAAATAATAATATAAAGGAAAATATATAGTATCGGTGTAAATACACCATAGTTAACCCATAAACTTAAACTACATATGTAGCGTAGAAGGCATCGTTTTAATTGTATCTCATATTGTGGTTGCCTTCCAACTACAATATGAGATACAATTAAAACGATGCCTTCTACGCTACATATGTAGTTTAAGTTTATGGGTTAACTATGGTGTATTTACACCGATACTATATAGTTAATTATCAAAACCCATAAGGATTATGCCTTGTGCATTTTGTTTTAAAAATACAAAGGAAAATATATATAAAAAGTGGATAAGATAAGAAAACAGAAAATATTCTTTTTGCTTCCAGTATTGTTTAGGCCACTTTCTTCTGGGTAGTTGTTAACTCTGTATAAATCTCAACTCCATCATACAAAAAAAAAAATCTCTCTCTCTCTAA
This sequence comes from Mastigoproctus giganteus, assembly GCF_048544385.1. Taxonomy (NCBI): domain Eukaryota; kingdom Metazoa; phylum Arthropoda; class Arachnida; order Uropygi; family Thelyphonidae; genus Mastigoproctus; species Mastigoproctus giganteus. The sequence continues at coordinate 204,136,065 of NC_143577.1, forward strand.
AACATGTGATATAACTTTCTTCCTTCTTATCTATTGTTTCTGCTTCTGTGCTCTAGAACATCTCTCCTTCATTCACATTTCTTTAAAATTACACTATATAAAATGAATTTGAGTGCAGAAGGCCCTATGAAAAATTGAACCTGTACCAGTTGGTACAGGTTCAACATTCAGAGCCTTGCACTGGTTCTGAATGTTGATCTCTATCTAGACTCCTAGTCTTGTGAGTAACTAACTAAATAAAGTTACTTAGGAATTATTTTTATATGTCCCAAAATTATAGAAGTCCCTGAGTTAAATATTCATATTTTACCCAGTAACATTTGTATCTACTATTAAATCTGGTTACTCATTTTATTTAATATTGCCATTATTGATTTTCAGTTTACAGAATGCTAGTAATCAGCATAATTGTATTTTATGATAATTTTAATTATATATATATATATATGCATATTTATTTTTTGTGAAAATAGTATACATCTCTGTATTCATTTTCTCATCTTTGAGGATCCTTTGTCCCTCCAGTGAAATAGCTAAAAGTTGACCATCGAGGTTTGGGCTTATGCCCACATTAAAGACTTCATCCACAGGTTGATCTAAATTTCTTTTAAGCAAATTATGTCACTGAAAGGTGAATCTGCTATAGTTTTAAAACTCTGGCACTTTTGTCACAAAACTACTGGTTTCCTATTAGATGATGGATGGCCTCGATTAGGGAATGTATGCCAATCTGTGAATAACATATCAAAGCTAAGTGAGCAGCTAAGCAGATTTTGGAATTTTTTCTGTTCTGAATGGATGGTTACACACAACAGAGGTTATGTGTATCTAACCTTGTTATTGGACCACAGTTGCCTTACACAGCACAACAGTAAAGATTGCAGAATTATATTTCAGTATAGGCACTGAAATCATTTGAAAATTGTGCGCATTTCTATGTTGAATTTCCATCTTTGAGGATACTTTGGTCCCCCCCCCCAGTGATGTCAGCCATGAAGACTTGGGCTTGTGCTCACATTAGTGCAAACATTATAACCCAGCATTAAGTGTTGAAGATACATAACTTTTGCTATGTGTTTAACTGAGAGTTTTTCTTCCAGAAACTGACAAAACTCCCAGTTCCAAAACTGGGAGTTTTGTCAGTTTGTGGATGTTGAGCTTTGCAAGCAGTATATGAAGTGGTAAGTAAAGTTGAAGCATTGCCTTGGCTGCTCACTTAGATTTGATATATTATTTGCAGATCAGCATACATCCAGATTAATATCAAGGTAACCCATCTTCTGATGAGAGACACCAGTAATTACAATAGATATAAACAAATGGTGGATTTACATTCTGGTGATGTTATTTTGCTTAAAATTGTATTAGAACTTAGTTGACACTGTGGATTACAGTGTCGTTTGTTATGTGAGCATAAGCCCAAGCCTTGGCTGTCAACTTTCAGTCACCATTATGGAAAAGATAAAGCTTCTTAAAAGATAGAAGTTAAATGCAGTGATGTGTAGAATTTTCAAATTAATGCCTACTTTTAAATATAATCCTGCTGCCTTTACTATTGTGTTAACAAATATTTATCAAAAACTATTAGTTGTTTTTGTTTTTTTTCACAGCTGTGTATAATTTTGATACATCAGTGGTTGACATTGATGCTTTACAAGCAGTCTATGAAGTGGTAAGTAAAGTTGAAGCATTAGTAGGAACATAATTTTTTTTTTTCTTGGCATATTAATAAAAAGTAAGCTTTTTTAAACATAGTAACCCTTCAACTCAACAGACATCAATTTAATGGACTATTTTTAAAATAGACACCATCCACTGAACTAGGCTTTTTATTCGTATGGGACCCAGTGATGTTACTACTTCGGTCTGATGGTAAATACTATCAGACTTGAGGCAGTGATTGGTACTATCATTGCTACTTCACTGTTAAAGAACAGAATGGCACAAGGTTTGACACATGTGGTATCCATATGTCAGACCATTGGTCATTCTGTTCTTTATAATGGAAACAATGACAGCAATCACTGATGAAGTGGCAGCAGCATACCATGAAACCTCTGATTTCCATCTGTATATAATTTCCAACTGAAAATAAGCAAATATTTATATCTCACATAGGTTAAAAGTGCTTCATTTCTTTTTTAATTTACAGAATCAGATAAAGAAACTGAACTACTCTATGAAGCATTTTTGTTCTCTATCTTACCATGGAAGTAACTTGCTATTGGGAGGCTGTGCTAAGTCATGTTTATAGTTCTGCTACACTGGTGTGCAAACTTAAGGACCAGTCAGGTTTTCACCTGTAGTTTCTCATAGGAGTGGCCTGGATATGGGAAAAGCATACCAAAGGAACATCATGAGGTACAGAAGTGATGAAGGAAACAAGTCCAACACAACAATGGAAACAAAATGGTACAGAGGGACTTTATTCAAAAATGGCAACATAGCACTGGCTGCCATGATACAGATGCATCACTGCCAAAGATGGAACAAAGGGAAGCGGTGGTCCTCAATAGGAGATATGGCCACACCTAATGTTGATGCAGGCTTTGCACCGCCTGTCCATACTTAGAACAATGTTGTTGATAAATTCTTGCAGTAACATTGTCCATTCCTCTATCAGTGCCATCTTCAGCCGGTGAACATTTTCTGGTGGGTGTGGACGTGCCGCTAGGCGTCTCCCCAGAGCATCCCATATGTGTTCGATGGGATTTAGATCGGGGGAAATGGGCAGGCCAATCCATATGAACAATATTCTCACTTTCCAAAAGCATATCAACAGCTGCTGTGTGATGGGGTGTGGCATTATCAACCATAAACACGAACTCGGGGCCAATGGCTCCTCAGAACAGATGCACGTGGGGGAGGATTACCTCAGTACAGTAGAGTGCACCGGTTACAGTACCGCCTTCCAGTATCTGGAGTTGTGTACGTCCATCCAAGATAATGCCTGCCCAGACAAGAACACCTTGACCTCCATGTCAATCCCTTTCAGTGATGTTTGTGGTGCCTCCGTAGCCAGGTGGGCAGGAGCAGCAGTGCGTAGCGCATGCTCTTGATTAGACTGGGGTTCGAGCCCTTGACCACCAAATACAGAGGATGCGGAAAGGTCAGGAAATGACCACCGCATATCCCTGGAGCAATATGGCCTTAGTTGCTAATGCTCCTAAAAAAATAAATAAATAAAATAACAGTGCTGTTTGCGGGGTGATACCGTGTGCCAACCTCTTGCCAGATTAGTGACATCCAGAATCGCTGCTGAGACTGAATCTACTCTCAACAGTAAAGAGTACCTTACCCCATTGCGCTGCTGTCCGGTCCTTTTTTTTGGGCGCCTCCGTAGCCAGGTGGGAAGGAGCAGCAGTGCGTAGGACACGCTTCTTGATTAGACCGGGGTTCGAGCCCGTCACCACCAAATACAGAGGATGCGGAAAGGTCAAGGAATGACCACCGCATTTCCCTGAGCAATATGGCCTTAGTTGCTAATGCTCCTAAAAACCAAAACAAAACAACATCCGGTCCTTTTGTTCGATGTACCACTGTAAATGGTATCTCCGATGGGCAGGTGTTAAAGGGACACAGCGTACTGGCCATCGGGCAAACAGTCCACCTTTGTGGAGTCACATTTAGTAAACCTCGATGTCCTGTGCAGCTGGTTTGCAATGGATCCCGCTGTCTGGTATCAGTCCCTCTTGGCGCCTCCGTAGCCAGGTGGGAAGGAGCAGCAGTGCGTAGCACACGCTTCTTGATTAGACCGGGGTTCGAGCCCGTCACCACCAAATACGGAGGATGCGGAAAGGTCATTCAGGGAATGACCACCGCATATCCCGGAGCAATATGGCCTTAGTTGCTAATGCTCCTAAAAACCAAATAACAACAACAATCAGTCCCTCTTGGCCTGGGGTCATCATTGGGCATTGTTTTTCGTGGATGACCACGACTGGTCCTTCGAACAGCGTGCCTGTCGTTCTGAAGGTCGACCACGCACGTGAGACGATGCTATGGGCGATACCGAACTCTGAAGCCACGCTCCTTGCACTTCAACCTTCCTTGAGCTTCCCAATTATTTGACCCTGGGTAAAGTCATCCAGATGTTGTCTATTGGCCATTTTGTTGTCTGTAGCACTGTATGAAACCAATCAAATGTCTGTAACAATCGTGCTCACCATTCGGAAATTTGCACTTAACTGCTGCTTTTATCTGTTTATGTGAGCCCTCTCATCACAATTCAAATTTTTGCATGTGCACTAGCTTTCTACTGAACGGCCACAGTTATGCAAATTGCCACAGGCTGTTTTGTTTGATTTTGTGGTTGTAACCTTTAGAAATAGTGTTGGTCCTTAAGTTTTGCACACCAGTGTGTTATGAATAAATGGTAATTAAAATCAATTCATATATCCTGTGCCCTTTTCAAGATTCACATCTTAGAGAGTGCAAGGATGCCAGAATTTTCCATGTTATCACCTTCTATCAGCCTACCAAGTATGTCAGATATCAGTAGAGCACCATCTGAACCTCCAGCAGAAGTAATTAAGAACTTTTCAAATTATGAATAAGCTTTAGTCAGGTTTCTACTATTACTGTACAACATATCAAAATTTCAAGCTCTTCTACTCCTCCACAACTGCTAAGTGCAGTAAAATACAGTATTACAGTATGTAATGATTTTTATTTCATAGTACAGAACTTTTTCCATAATAATCTAGCAACATTTAAGGATACTAAAGAGTATACAGTGATCCTTATGGATTATAATGACTTAAAACTTAAACAAAATTATGACAGACTTAATCAGGAAATAGAAAGGCATGCTGATAAAATGTTGCAAGAAGGGATGAAATGTTCGTGTGTCTTCAATTTTGCCCGAACGTGATAGGAGGGAATATATGAATATACAGTTTGTGGATTAATTGGACTCAAGAGACTCTGCAAGATGTATGGGGATAAATTTTTCTCAGCAAGTCATCCCTAATTAATAGAATAAATTTTGTTTTTTAAAGATGGAATCTGTTTGAAAAGAGGAGACACAAGAGGTTTTTGCTGATATCATTCAGGAGGCTTTAAGAGTTCAGGGAAGCTGTTAATTTGGGGTGGGGGGAGATCCATAGGAATGACACAGGTTAGTGACATTGGCCAAAATCACACTTGCACCTTCCATGTGAGTACTTATGTGACCTGTAATTATCTCACGCACAGAAAGGACTGGGGGGGGGTATTTTTCTTTTAAATTATATTAATTTTTATAATTTGTAATAGTTTATTTAAACAAACTTCTACTCTATCTCCATATCTTTATCCCCACATTCTGCAATCTGGCTTGTGTACCCCAAGTATTCCACAGAAGATCTCAGGATCGATTGTGTACTTAATTTTTTTTTGTATGGACTCCTAAGGAATGTTGCATTAAGCAATATTCGCCCTACAGGCTAGGCTTGTGTGTTCAGATTTACTAATAACTCCATTGTAGACTAACTAAAATCCTTTATTACATATATACAAAATATATATATAAAAAAAATTACATGCATTGGGTCATCTGTTTCAAAACACATTATGCATATGAATATATATATATGTAGATACATCATCTAACATTTCTTCCATTGGGTCTTGAAGCTACAGGATACTGGTTTATAACATAGTAAGAACAGGATTATTATAGAATTACTTAGTTATATATCTATTCTTACTACTGAGTTCTTCAATAGTTTTACTTACTAGACAACAGAATGCTTAAACAGGGTTCCTTTTCTTCCCTTGTTTCCCCATCAAACTCAATTTTACGATTTCTGTTTCTCCTTTCTCTCTTGTACCCACACTGGTTAGAGAGTTACATTCTTTGATTCGGGTTAGAGAGTTTGGTTAGAGAGTTACATTCTTTGAACAATAAATGAAAGACATACTTTCGGCTTTACGGAAACAAAAATTATAAATATTCAACACAACTACTACAAACTACTCATTGCAGAAACCTTAGAGATGAAACTACATGAAACTTCAATCAATATCCGTAGGCCATTCCTATTGTCCGACGATTGGTCACTTATACGCATGCGTGAAGAACAAATACTACAACATAAGGAAAGAAAAAAAGTTTCGGATTAATTGTGAGTAACTCTCTTCCTGTGAACATGATGCCCCGAAAAGTTCTAGTCCAACTTAAGGAATGTAGAGAATAACCCCAACCCCTACCCCCACCCCCGCCCCTTACCCAATTATTAGACCCCTAAATTTAACTCAAAATTCCAGCCACAGGACCAAAATGTAAAATCGATCCTTAATTATTAGCCCGTTTAGACCTCCAAAATCTAACTTTATGACAATGTTTTGCAAAATTGACATCGCCTTCCCCATGAAGTATTAGCGAGTTGGACAAGGAGAGTTGGAAAAGAAGCTTCCTATATCAAAAAATAAAGGTAAGCCCTGTTGATTCATAATAATAATTCTTTGATTCATCACATCATGTTCACCCCTCCTTTTTTCACACTCTAACAGGAGCTAAATATTTCTGTAATAACTGAGAGCAAAGTGGAGGAGAAAGTGTTTTAGTTAAACATAAGAAAGGCACCTTGGGTGGATGGGATCTATCCATTTTTATTAATGGAGGCAGCAAAGGAAGTAAGCAAACCCTAGCCATAATTATGAGAGCATCCTTGGATTCAGAGAAGGTCCCCACAGACTGGAGATGTGCAAATGTATCCCCAGTTCACAAAGTAGGATCAAAGGGTGACACAAGTAATTACACACCTGTTCGTTTAACTTCTGTTCTGGAGAAGATAATGGAGTCACTAGTTAAAGAATCATTGCAGGATCATCTGACAAGACAGCAGTTATAATTCAGACACAGCATGGATTTGTTAAGGGGAAGTCTTGTCTGACCAATTTGATTGGATATTATGACCTGGTCACAGAGGAACTGGATGCAAAAAATAATTTTGATATATACTTGAATTTCAGGAAAGATTTTGATGCTGTTGCACATGAAAGATTGCTATATAATTGGAACAGTATGGCATTAAGGGTAAGTTGCTGCTATGGATAAAGGGATGGTTTAGTGGGAGAAGGCAATGATAATCAATGGACACTGCTCTTCATGGAGTACCCAGGGTTTGATGCCGGGTCCATTGTTGTTTTCTGTATTTATTAATGATATTGATGAAGGTATATCAGGTTTAATGTCCAAGTTTGCAGACAATACAAAGATTGGCAGGGTTGTTAATGACAGTAATGGCAGCATACTACTGCAACAGGATCAAAAAAAGTTGGACAGATTGGCTGAGAAGTGGCAACTGAAGTTTAACATTGACAAATGCAAAATACTGCATATGTGTCCCCAAAGTAACGTACCAATTGTGTGGTGCTACACTCAGGGTAGTGAAGAATGAAAAAGACCTGGTGTGAATTGTGCAGTCAGATGTGAAGTTATCTGAGCAGTGCAGGCAGGCTGTCAGACTGGCTAATGGGGGTCTTGTCAGTGGTATACAGGATGTTTGCTAGCAGGGATAAGAAGGTGATTATATCCTTGTATAAGGCAATGGTCAGGCAAAACCTTGAGTCCTGCATACAGATCTGGAGGCCTCATTTTAGGAAGGATGTAGAGCTGCTGGAATGAGTACAGAGAAGGGCAACGAGATTGTTCTCCTCACCAAAGTGTTGCTTAGGTTGCTTAAGTTCGGCAAATTGCAGTGTCTTGAGACTAGGCACCTACAAGGTGATGTGGTCGAGGTGTATAAGGCCTTGAGCAAGCTGATGAGATTCTTCTTCTTGCTCAGATTATGCACTTGAGGAGGCATAAATTTAAATTGAGGAAAGACAGTGAGTGGTTGATTGCTGGAACAAACTTCCATCTGTCCTTGTGTAAGATGATAGCTTGAAGAAATTTAAGGAAGACTGGACAAACATTTGGAGAAAATGGATAGGTGAAATGGGAAGGGGTTTTTCTTTTCTTTTTTTTTTTTTTTTTTGGCTGATGCTGTGCAAGCTTGCTTTCTTGCATCATTTGCCACTACTAGTGCTGTTTCTTGTAATCTGTCTATCTTGTGAACTCCTCTGACCGTTTGGTCGTCCCCGAGTATAAACAGAAAAATTTATTTTTATTTTAATGCTAGTGATAATATGCAAGTAAAATAATTAGCAAAACCTACTGTCTGTTTCTATGAACCCTAGTTTTACATTATCCTAAATATAATGGGGAATATTTAAATAATATATTAACAAGATGTTAGATAAATATTAACATTAGAGGCATTAGCATTAGTAGAGGCATATGATGCAAGAAAGCAAGCTTATGCAGCAGTGGCCAAAGATAAAAAAAAAAAAAAAAAAAACACTTCCATTTCACCCCTCCGTTCGTTAGAAATACCTGTCCAACTGAGCCTTAAATTTATTTAGGCTATCAACTTCCACAACAAGGGATGGAAGTCTGTTCCACCAACCAACTACCCGCTGGCTAAAGGCAAATTTCCGCACATCTATCTTTCCTCAATTTGAATTTATGCCCTCTCAAGTGATTATTCTGAGCAAGAGGAAGAATCCCATCAGCATTGAGCATGCTCAAACCATTCAAGGTTTTATACACCTCTTTCAGATCACGTCGCCGGTGCCTAGTCTCCAGACACTGTAATTTGCAAAACTTAAGCCTTTCTTCATAAGAGCAACCCTTTGTTCCATTCACTAATCTTGTTGCCCTTCTCTGTACTCGTTCCAGCAGCTCTTGAAATGAGGCCTCCAGACCTGTATACAGTACTCAAGGTGTGGCCTGACCATTGCCTTATACAAGGGAATAATCACCTCCTTATCCCTGTTAGAAAAATTCCTGTATATCACTGACAAGGCACCATGAGCTACTCTTGCAGCCCGTCTGCACTTCTCAGAGAACTTCATATCTGCCTGCACAATTACCCCCAGGTCCTTTTCATTCTCTGCCACTGCCAGTGTAGTACCACAGAGTTGATACGTTGCTCTGGGGTTACTGTTTCCCATATGTAGCACTTTACATTTGTCAATGTTAAACTTCATTTGCCACCGCTCAGCCCATCTGCTCAACCTTTCTAGATCCTGTTGCAGCAGCATAGCATCAGTAGTGTCCTTAACAACCCTGCCAACCTTTGTATCGTCTGTAAACTTGGACATTAAGCTTGTATACCATCAACATCAAAACTATATATAAAGTTTTGCTGCAGACCGGTATAAAGGGACCATTGGTTCTAGAATGGATACTGATTTGCAGCAAAAATTGATACCTTCCTATCATTAAGACAGTCGTGCCCCCATATCCGCTGATTCGTTATCTGCTGATTCAGTTACCGGCAGTTAACCATGGTAAAAAAAACAAAAAAACTTAACACTTACTATTCGCGTCTCCAATACGATGCTTCCCTTTATTTTTTTACAATGGTGCGTATGGTTTCGTCACCAACATTATAATGGTTCTTTAGAGATTTAAAGGATGCACCATTTTCAAACTTTTGAATAATTTCAAGTTTTTGTTTAATTTGAAAGCACAATTCTTGCATTTGCCCATCATTTTCGTGATTTCTAAACAAAAAAAATAATAATAATAATAATAAAAAATAAATAAAAAATAGTTACTATAAAAAAAAAAAAGAAAATTCTGACATCCCTGACATAAATAACAAAACAAAATTTGTCCTTTTCTAGTGCGACAAAACACAACAATCGATGTGACGCACTAAAATCAAAGTAAACATTCGGTCTCTCTCTCTTTTTTTTTTTTTCCTTCATCTTTTTTATGTTTTGAGTGGTAGGTGTGAAGACAGCAGCGGTTGCAAGATAATAGGCACTAATCTCCGAATGATGACTTACAGCGCCGGTTCTTGTCGCTTATTTACAACTTGCAAAATATCTCTTTATACCTATTCTAGTTATTACTTGAATTTTGATTTCTGATTGATTTCTTTTTTATTATTATTTTTTTTTTATTTGGAATCTTGAAGTGTTCCGGTTAATCCAATCCTGGTAAATCGAGAGTCTGCTGTACTTTATTATATTATTACCATATTTAATGTTGGTAGTGTCTTACTGTGTGTTTAATTTATCAATTAAACTTTATTGTATGTATAAGAAAATAAATGGGGTCAACAGGTATTTGCTTTATATCTGTGGTTTCAGCCATCCACGGTAGGTCTTGGGGAATATCCCCCGTGGATACGGAGGTCTTACTGTATTTATCTCACATTTTATTAATATACTGTATTTAGATACTACCCATTATATTTTAAGATCATGTAAAACTGGTATGGGGGTTCATAGAAACAGAAAGCAATTTTTGATAATTATTTTACTTTGTACATTGATAGGTGTCGATCCCCACACAGGCAATAATTAGTATTTTATTTAATGTTTATGTTATCTTATTTAGTATCTCATTTTATTCTTTTATTCTGTTTTATATAATAACCTTTTCAATTCTCGGCCTAACTAATATCATTATACAGCTTATTTTTGTGTAATATAGCATTAACTTCGTATGTTTCTATTAGTTACTGGATGGTTGATAATATTTGGGTATATGAATTTAGGACACGATAGTATTCTGATAAAATTGCACAAATATGTATAGTGATCATGTAATGTTTAATTACACATTGATATTAGGGATCATTAGCAGGAAGTTTTTATGATAGTTATTAATATATGAATTTATTTGTTAATATACAGGGTTGTTAAAATTAAAGTAGTCCTATGTAGAGGGTTCTGGAGCGAGTTCTAATGCTCATACTGAAGAGAAATTTGGACAACAGGTACAATAAAGAATGCACTCTGCCATTTATTGGGAAAAAAAAAATTAGTTACAAAATTTGTCACTATATGGCGCTGTGGTGATACAAATCACTTGGACAGCGCTGCAATTGTTCAATGTGTTCCATTGGAAGAACAGCATTTTCTACAGTAGAACATAACATGTCAACTGGAATAGCCAGCACATGACATCTAATGCTGTCCTTCAGATCTGCCAGAGTTTGACATCCTTCCTGTTACACCTAGTTCTTCAAAAATCCCACAACCAGAAGCCGTATGGGGTGAGGTCCAGTGATCGGGGTTGCCAAGATGTCTGGAAACAAAGGCTGATGACCCATTCATCTGTAAAGTGTTGCCTTAGCAACCTTTGAACACAATGGTGGATGTGGGGTGGTGCACGAATATGGTATCCTGAACATCTTGCACGAATATGGTATCCTGAAGGCACCCACATTGTTGCAGCTCTGGTATTGCGAAATTTGCCAACATTTCATAATATTACTGTCCAGTGACGGAACAGGTGCGGGATCCAGTCGGTGTTACCTATTCAAAAAAAATATGGCCCAATCATGTATGTGGTCGTAAATCCATACCACACTGTCAGTTTTGGAGAATGCAATGGAACCTCTTGGATAACTTGAGGGTTTTCTGTTGCCCAAATGCAGCAGAAATCCATTTAAGCAGGAGTGAGCTTTATCACTCCAAAGAATGTTTCATGGCCAAGTAATATCCACTGTCATTCATGCCGCAAATTGAAGTGCGTATGTGAAAAGAATATCTGCATCACCATGCTTTAGCATATGCATCTTGTAAGGATAGTACCACAACACCTGACACATTACTAGCCTTACAGTGGAATACGGCATGTCCACTTCATGAGAAACAGCTGGCACACTTGCGCTACCACACATGGAGATTGACTTGATAAATCCACAGCAGCCATAGCCACATCTTCGACACAAGAGGAGTCCACTCGTTTTCGACCTCTACCTGGTTGAACGCCAAGATGCCCTGTCGCTTCAAATTTCTCAATCATTTGGCAGAGCACAACCAGTCATAGGTCCACATCTAATGCGCTTCTGACGCTGGAATTCTCTGATAGCTGTGGCTGCATTGTTACTGTTCTGATAGTAATAGCACCTTTTCCTGCAACGTTGTTGGCGTTGCTGCTGTAGTGCAGGCAGACATCTACTGTATGAATTTGAAGAGATTGCTTTGCTTTTATACAGTACAGTACAGCTGAGCAGTGGCGCTGTGGCAATAACTTACGATTATACAAATAACTTACATTATTTGCATAATGTATTTGTGTAACTAAGATAGTTATATGCCATACAGTGACAAATTTTGTAACTAATTTTTTTTTTGCAATAAATGGCAAGCGCATTCTTTATTGTACTTGTTGTCCAAATTTCGCTTCAGTACGAGCCTTAGAACTCATTCCAGAGCACTCTACATAGGGATACTTTAATTTTAACAACCCTGTATATTTATATACAATAAATTGTAAATATATTTGTCATTTTATATTTCTAATACTAAATGTGCCTTAATTCAAGTTTAAATTTTATACTCAGCCTGTAGTGATTTGGGACTATTTTTAGTGCTTCTGAAGTTGACTTGTATGCCGGAAGGTACTGTTTTTTTTTTTTTTTTTTTATATTTATTTATTTTTGGCTGATTCAGCAAAAGACAGTGGCTTCCTTGCACCCTATGGCTGATACCAATACTGATACTTGTGACTACTTTATTTTATTACTTTTTGAAGATTAGAAATTGATCTTTGTCATTTAAATTCATTTTATAATTATTTTTCATTTTCAGAGACCTACATTAGAAGAGCTTGAGATGATTAAAACCCACCTTTCTACCAAACCTGATGTTTCTTTAGATAAACCCGAACAGTATGTTTTGTATTTTATTTTTCGCTACAAAATTTAAATGATTTCCTATAAAACATTATTGTGCAATTAGGAAGTAGCCTCATTTTGTATGTAGCAATGATCACACCAGGTTTGCTACTTAATGTGTTAACCTCATATTTGTTGGAGGCATCCACAATTTACCTCAGTATTGCACTACTCTAAATAAAAAGCACTGCTCAAGTGGTTATCTGTACATGTCATTACCCATACTGTAGTTTTAATTTTGGGAATAAAAAAGAATTCGGTATTAAAAAAAAAGGCTTCTGATAGACAGTAGAAGAAAACAATTTGAAGAGGGGGAAAGAGAGATGGACATGAGTTGTTGATTTCTGGAACCAGTGAGTTATTGATTGCTGGAACAAGTTGCCTTTACAGTTGAAGCCGACATTAAATAAATTCAAAGGTCAACTGGTCAAATTAGGAGGGAAGTGCACAATTTTTATTTTCCTGTTTACTTTTTTTTTTTTTTTTTGTGCCAGTGCAGTTTCCTTCCAGTGCAAGGAAGCTTGTAGTTTCCTTGCACTATATGGCGAATACTATTAGTAGTGGTAAATGATGCAAGAAACAAGCTTATACAGCATCGGCAAAAAAAAAAAAAAAAAGTCCCTTACCTTTCACCTATTCATTCCTGCCACAGTGGTGCATGGTCTCTAGATGCTGCAGTTACAGAACTGAAGCCTTTCATGGCATGAGCATCCCTTTGGCCTAGCCAGGTGGGTAAAGTGCCTGCCTGGCAACCCATAGGTCGCGGGTTCGAATCCCGCCTCTGGCTTGGATCAGAGTAAAAAATGCAAAAAAAAAACTTTGGGAGGTGCATTATGGCCACAGGTGCCAATGTGCCAACAACTAACAAAAAGAAAGAAAGCATCCCTTTGTTCCCCTCACCAATCTTGTTGCCCTTCTCTATACCCTTTCCAGAAGCTCTACATCATTCCAAAAATGAGACCTCCAGATCTGTATGCTCTAGTTCTTCCTTGAATTTATTAAGCTATTCAGTTCTACAATAACAGCTGGGAGTTTGTTCCAGCAATCAACCATCCACTGGCTAAAGGAAAACTTCTATACATCTTGTGTGCAATCATCCTTCCTCAATTTGAATTTATACTACCTCGTGTAGTGTGAGCAAGATGAAGAATTCCATCAGCATTGAGCTTGCTCAATCCATTTAAAGCCTTAAACACCTCAATCAGATCATCCTGTAGGTGCAGTCTCTAGATGGTATTTGTTCCCCTTGCCAATCTTGTTGCCCTTCTCTATACCCTTTCCAGAAGCTCTACATGATTCCAAAAATGAGACCTCCAGACCTGTATGCAGCACTCAAGATTTGGCTTGACCATTGCCTTATACAATGGGATAATCACCTCCTTATCCCTGCTAGGAAAAACCCTGTATATCATTGACGAGACCCCCATGAGCTGCTCTGGCAGCCTGTCTGCACAACTCAGAAAACTTCATATCTGACTGCACAATTACCTCCAGGTCTTTTTCATTCTCCACTATTCTGTGCAGTATTACATTTGAGTGTGATACTGTGCAATTGGTACATTACTCTGGGGTTTACTGCTATCCTAGTGCAGTACCTTGCATTTGTCAATGTTAAACTTGAACTGCCATTTCTCAGCCCATAGACCTAATTTTTCTAAATCTTCTTGCAGTAGCATACTATCATTACTGTTGTTAACCACCCTGCCAATATTTGTATCATCTGCAAATTTGGACCTTAAGCCTGATATGCTTTCATCAGTATCATTAATAAATAGAGAAAACAACAATGTGCCCAGTGCCAAACTCTGAGGACTGCACTAATAACAGTCCACAAAAAGCATGTTCATTGATAACTACCCTCTGTCTTCCACTCAGCCATACTTTTATTCATAATAGTAACTTGTCCTTAATGCCATTCTGCTCCAATTTGTACAGCAGTCTTTTATGTGCAACGGTGTCAAAAGCTCTGCTGAAATCTAGGCATATGATATCAAACATCCAGTTCCTTTGTGACTGCATTATAGTATCCAAACAAATTGGTCAGAAAAGATTTCCCCTTAACAAACCCATTTTGTGTCTGAAGTACAGCTACACTCCTATCTAGATGGTCCTGCATTACTCCTTTAACCAGTGACTCCATTATTTTCTCTGGAACAGAAAGTTAAGCTAACAGGTCTGTAATTGCTCATGCCACCTTTTAATCTCTCTTTGTGAATTGGAGATATGTTTACACATCTCCAGCTTGCAGAGACTTCCCCCTGAATCCCAAGATGCTCTCATAATTATGGCTAAGAAATTGTTTACTTCCTTTGCTGCCTCCCTTAGAGACGTTGTACACGAGTGGTCTTTTGTGGCCAGATCTAACTTCAAAAAAGTGGCCAGAGAGTGGCTGAAAAGTAACCACTTAAGCAGTGTGACTCAACCTTGAAGTCATTGGTGTGTGGTCGGCCCAACTGCAAAGCATCACTCAGTCGGGTGATTTTCCATCTATCTTGCCCTGCAAGGTGGAAGAAATGTGAACACAATCAGTGAAGATTTTGCAGAATACTTTTTTATCAATGAAGGAGAAATTCCATGGTAATATACAAAAATATAAGAAATTTGGGGCTGCACTTTCCCAAAGTAACAAAGTTTTAGAGTTAAATTTAAAAAATTATAATTATGAGTTAAATTGTAGTTCTTTAAATAATTTTGTAAGTTATTAAAATTTCCTATAAAAAATCTATTCTTGAAGCCCTAGAAAACCTTTTTCTTTTGTATTATTATTTATTTATTTATTTTTATTCTAAAAATTGTTGTTGTTCTGTTGATAAAAATTATAATTACTTACCTATTTCATTTTTCTCCTTATTATTCAGTCCTTAAAATTACTGCAAAAAACTTCACCCACTTTCTCCCAGGCTTTTATCTTCTCTGTTTTATTACTATATTCTTCACACATATAGTTCCAAATAGCAGGTTGAGCTTATTTCATTAATGAAAATATCATGCTGAACAACTGTGTCAAAACGACTTTGCAAATGAGCTTGCATATGTTATGAGAAAATGTTGTGGTTGGTGATGGGGATTGGCCACTTCTCAGTGACAGAAGTTGGATAGTGGAGGGGAAAGCACCTGTGTGCAGGTTCAACGATTCCTTATGTAACAGAGTGGCAACTGCAGCCCTGCCACAAGCTGGTGACTCTAGCCACTTTTTGGCAGTCAAGTATTGCAACAAAAAGTCACTCGTGTGTGGAGGCCCTTAATATATTTGGATAGATCCATCCACCCCCAGGTGCCTTTTTTATGTTTAACTTCAACAATTTCTCTTCCACTTTCCTCTAAGTTATTATGAAATAATATAGCTTCTTGTTAAGGTTTGATAAACTTCTGGCATCCAGTTCCCTAAAGAATCCTCATGTGTGAATGTAGATGCAAAATACTTATTCAGTTTGTCAGAACCTGTGTGGGATCATCAACAGTTGAACCATTGATATAAACTGTACTGGTGTAATTCATCCCCTTCCTTCTAGTGTTTGCATTAGTAAAGAACTGAACCAATAACAATTCCAGTAGCCTTACACTACATTTACTCCTCTGGTATCCAAAGGAGTATAATTTTCTTAGTCTTTAACTGTACTAAAACCCCTGAAAAATTCATGATTGTCTTTCACCCAGTAACAAAAGAGATAATCACCTCCTTAACTACTTTAACTGAGCTTCGGAGAGGCACTTATTCTTGTTGGGCCTCAGGGCATATGGGAATCCTGGTCAATGAAATAACCACTAACGCTGGAAAATCAGCTGTTTCACCATGCAGACAAGCGAAAAATTCCGTACAAAGATAATACTTCAGAGAGAAAATGAATGTTCAAATGGCAATTAAGTTGGTAATAGCAACAAGTATTCAAAGTATCCAACCAGTCTTTGAAGCATAGCTCTCAAGCATTGGACAAAGTCACAGACAGGTCATATTAGCATTAGTAGAGGCATTTGATGCAAGAAAGCAAGCTTATGCAGCATCAGCCAAAAAAAAAAAAAAAAAAACTTCCACTTCACCCCTCTGTTCGTTCAAAATACCTGTCCAGCTGAGCCTTAACCTTATTTAGGCTATCAACTTCCACGACAAGGGATGGAAGTCTGTTCCACCAACCAACCACCCGCTGGCTAAAGGCAAATTTCCGCACGTCTATCCTACATCTGTCTTTCCTCAATTTGAATTTAAGCCCTCTCAGGTGATATTCTGAGCGAGAGGAAGAATCCCATCAGCATTGAGCATGCTCAAACCATTCAAGGCTTTATACACCTCTATCAGATCACCTCGCTGGTGCCTAGTCTCCAGACACTGTAATTTGCAAAACAAGCCTTTCTTCGTAAGAGCACCCCTTTGTTCCATTCACTAATCTTGTTGCCCTTCTCTGTACTCGTTCCAGCAGCTCTACATCCTTCTTGAAATGAGTCCTCCAGACCTGTATACAGTACTCTAGGTGTGGCCTGACCATTGCCTTATACAAGGGAATAATCACCTCCTTATCCCTGCTAGAAAAATTCCTATATATCATTGACAATACACCATGAGCTACTCTTGCAGCCCACCTTGTCTGAAAGGGGGGAAAAAATGTCATTCACTTGAATGATACCGTGCTCATCTTTTGAAAGCAGGGGATCTTCCTTGATTCACTTGAACAGTTTTTATGATCAGGCATATTCTTATTGACTGCCCAAAATATGCAAGTGAATGCCAGATTTTTTTTTTTTTTTTTTTTTTTTCCCTTCACCTGAACAATACCTCAAGTTCCAATTATGCTTACCATGCTTTTGGATAATAAAACAGATATCTTAAACATATTTACCTTCTTCAAAATTATTAATATATGCCATCTTTCGCTAGGAAATCTAAAGCTAGGTTCTGATACCCATCTTGTAAATTTACCTCTATCCATAATCTGTCTAAACCACTGATAACACACAATAACAATAGATATTGGTGTATCATAAAATTCTCAAGGAAACAAATAATTTCAATACTGTATAACCTAATTTTAAATAAACTTCACTTTCTTCTGGATATAAAACCCTGCATCTCATCCGTGTACATAAGTGTACTATTATATAATGTCGGTGTAAATTAACCATAGTTTAACTACAAACGTAGTGTAACGGCATCATTTAGATTTTATCTCATATTGTGGCTACCTTCACAATGAGACACCAGGTATTGCACTACTTCAAATAAATGCTTCTCTAGTAGAGAAGACTACTGTTATTTATTCTCAGTGGACACCCAGACGCGTTTCGGAGCTTGTTGGCTCACTCATCAGTGGGCGGGCAGGTACCCTGGTAATGCAGACATGCCATCACGTTTGCGAAGTTAATTCCACAATATGAGAGATGCCAAATGGTGATGATGATAATATTTTGAAGACTAAATGCTCAAGGCATAAACTTATGGGTAAACTATGGTGTATTTATACCGATATTATATACAGTGGAACCCCTATATTCGTCATTAATCCATTCCTGAGGGACCGATGAATACTGAATCAGACGAATATAGAATCAATTTTTCCATAGGAATTAACTAAAATTGGAATAATCCGTTCCCAGCCCCAAATCTGATACATAAATAAATAAAAATGTAACCAGAACTTTACCATTTATCTTTACTGAGGAGTGATGATGGCAGAAGCTGAAAAGGAGGAAAGGAATTATGTATTGTTTAGAAGGGGTGAGGGGTCACCTTCCATTAAAACATCAAGTACTGTAACTCCAATTCTGGTGATCGATGTCGTTTTTTGTCCCTTTCCCGACAATTCGCTAGCACTTGATTTAGCAAAGAACTTGTCCAATGTTGTCTGTTTTTTATAATTTTCCGAAAATAGCCAATCACATTATCATTGAATGAATTTATATTTTGATTAACTATGGCAATGTTTGGGTGCCAGTTAAATAAATTTTCTGTTTATACTCCGGGATGACCAAACGGTCAAAGGAGTTCACGAGGTAGACAGAATACAAGAAACAGCACCGTATTTAGCAGTCACGGGCTTGAACCCCGGTCACTCAAGGCACATGTACTTATGCACCCGTGTGTATGACCACTCGGTTACGGCGGCCAATAACACTTCTCAACAGTACTCTGCGTTTTGGCCCAATTGTACAGCATTTCCTTAATGTCAGCAGTTGAGTTGCTGCTTTTACTTGACCCTTCCTCCTCTGATGAAATTTCCTCCACTGCTTCATGAAGGTCCAAAAGTTCTTCTGTGATGAGCTCCCTTCTATGGGCCTCCACCAATGCCTCTACATTCTTACTATCAACCTCCAATCCCACGGACCTGCCCAAAGACACAATTTCATCAACAGGCTCTAATTCAAAACCTTCAAAGTCTGTTTCTAACACACACTCTGACCACAATTTCCTCCAGGCCGAGTTTATTGTCCTGGAAGATGCTTCCCCCCCATGTCTTATCAATTATCCTCAAACAATGGAGGATATTGAAGTGATTTTTCAAAAATTCTCTCAATGTAAGTTCTGTCTCCGATGTCACTTCAAAACACCTTTGAAACAGGACTTTTGTATAAAGTTTTTTAAAACAGGCAATGACCTGCTGATTCATGGGTTGGATTAGAGGAATTGTGTTTGCGAATAAAGCTGTATTCCCCTGCCAAATTGTCTTCCAAGCCAGGGGGATGAGCAGGAGCATCCAAAACTAAGAGGGCTTTTACAAGTAAATTATAACTTTCTAGATAAGCTTTCACACTTGGGGCAAACACTTTGTGAATCCACTCCAGGAAAAACTGTCTTGTTAGCCAAGCTTTACTGTTAGCCCTCCACATCACATTGTTTACTTTTTATGATATTGTTGTTCTTAAAATCTCTCAGATTTTCTGAATGATAAAGGAGCAATGGTTTAATTTTGCAGTACACACTATAGTGACCACACTGCAAGAGTGTTAATCTGTCTTTCATTGGTTTGTGTCCAGGCAATTTTTTTTTTTTTTTCTTTTGTGATGGCGCCTCCGTAGCCAGGTGGGAAGGAGCAGCGGTGCGTAGCACACGCTTCTTGATTAGACCGGGGTTCGAGCCCGTCACCACCAAATACGGAAGATGCGGAAAGGTCAGGAAATGACCACCGCATCTCCCGGAGCAATATGGCCTTAGTTGCTAATGCTCCTAAAAACCAAATAACAAACAAACAATCTTTTGTGATGTAGGTTCTTCTAGGCATTTTTTTCCAGAATAGGCCTCTTTCATCACAATTAAAAACTTGTTGAGGGATAAATCCCTCAGTGTCTGCATAGTTTTTGAAATCTTCAACAAACTTTTTAGCATCTTCTGCATTCGAGCTTGAAGCCTCTCCATGCCTAACTACGCTGTGAATGCCCGTTTGCCTTTTAAATTTTTCAAACCAGCCCCTACTTGCCATGAAATCGCCACTGGTTCCTGGTTTCTTTTGCTGCAGGTCATCATATAACTGCCTTGCTTTTTTGCCGATGATATATTCTGAAATACTATCACCAGCCATTTGCTTTCCAGTAATCCATACTAATAAAAGATTTTCCATGTCTTCATATGTTTGTGATCTTTTAGCAGCAAGAATTTTTACCCCTTTTGCCACATCAGCCGCTTTAATTGCTTCTTTATTTTTAATTATGCTGCTTACCGTAGTTCTCGGCATGTTAAATTCTAATGCTAAATTGGAAACACGTGTTCCACTTTCAAACTTAGCAACGATTTCTTTTTTCAACTCAGTTGTGGTTCTCGCAGCTTTCCTTTTTGGTTGTTTTTCTTCACTACACTTTTTTTGGGGCCATGGTCACTTCTTTTTACAAAAATAATTGCAAAATTAAAAAAAAATTTCACAGAGAAAATAACAGGTGATGCACACTGAACGATCGCATGAGGCTAGCTGACTGCGTGGGCGATCACACGAGGCTAGGATGACCTGTGGTGGGTGACGTTTCGTGAATATTGGATTTTTGGACGAATATCAGAGCATTTTTTTTGCCGAAAAAATGTGACGAATATAGGAGCTGACGAATATAGAGGTTCCATTGTAGTTAATTTCAACCCATAATGTATTATGCCTTGAGCATTTAGCCTTCAACTTAAGTACTATAGATGTGTTTTTCTCCAATTCTATGTTCTTTTCTAGTTACCAATGTCCCCATTTCTTCCTTTATGGCCAATTTCCCTTTAAGATCTCTTAATTCTAATTTAATAAAAATTTGAATTTTAATTCAAACGTTTATGCTACGTACTTTAATTTGTTTATGATTAAAATTTTCCTTAATTTAATTATTAATTACATAGTCAACAAGTATTTTCATTGGAAAAAAATGTGGACCAGATAGATCTTTGAATACTATTCCAAATATTTTTTTTTTGATTTTCCTCTAGCACATCTAGTTTTTGTGATGAGACCAATTACCAGGGCCACATTTTCTATTAGGCACCATGCCTAGGGCATACGAAAAAACAGGAAACTGAAAAAATATAATTCAGATAGAATTCAACGATTTTATTCCAACAATAAAATTCTAAAAACTAATTTTTAAACGAATTTCCAAGCTAAATTCCTTCATCTTTTTTTGTTAGCGAAATCTTTAACATCATCAAAGTTCATATAGCAAGTATGTTACTGCTGGAATAAGTGTTATGTAAATAACTTCAATGTTAGATTTATAGAAATGCTTTCAAATTTCTTTAAAAACAAAATTTTAGATTTAATGCAGTCATCTTAATGTTTGATATAATGTAGTGAGGCCTCAGAATGAAGAGTACCTAGGGCATACAAACACCAAAAGACAGCCCTGCCAATTACACGAGCATAATGAGACATTATACCATTCGCATACCTGTTCAGCAAACCTACGTGAATATTATTTATTATTGTTGTTTATACATTCATATTTATGTAATTGTTTTAATATCTGTATTAAAAATATACCAGAAAAGACATCAGCTTTGCAAATTGTAGCACCCAAAACTAGGCACCTGCGAGGAGATCTGATTGAGGTGTTTAAGGCCTTGAGTAGGTCGAATAAGCTCAGTGCTGATGGAATCCTTCCTCTTTCTAGGAATATAAACATGGAGGGGCCTAAATTCAAACTGGTTCGGAAAATGACCCACCAAAGGTGGGTCGGAAAACTGCTAGATTGGGGGGATACAAGGACTAATAGATTAACAGTAGCCACTGGCAGAGGTGAAAGTGATTCTTGCACTGCTTCTGATGGAATGAGTCGCAGCCTGGAAAATAAGATGCAGGATAGTTCAGAGACTGCTGAGAATCATTGGGGTACAAATAAACACATAGGTTTTGTTAGGGTAGCTAAGAAAAAGAACAGGTGCATGTATACTTCTGTGTACACCAATGCTAGGAGTTTAGTAAATAAATTTGATGAATTTGAGGTATTGCTCAAAACATCAAAGGCAGATATTGTGGGGATTTCAGAGACGTGGTGTCACACAGTTATAAGGAATGCAGAACTGGAATTTGGGGAGTACAATGTCTACAGAAAGGATAGACAGGGTAGGAAGGGAGGAGGGGTTATGCTATTAGTTAAGAAATACATAAAATCCAAGGAAGTGAAGCCAGTCGATATTGCTGGACAGTGCAGGGTCGAGTCAGTTTGGTGTGACATAAGCATTGGGAGATCAAAATTGAGATTGGGAGTGTGCTATAGGCCTAATGACTCTGATGAGTATAATAAGAAACTGTACAGGGAAATAGAGTGGGCCAGTAAATCAGAGAGTCTTATAATGGGGAAATTTTAATTTCCCAGATATTGACTGGAATTTGGGGGCTGGTCACTCACACACTAGCAAGGCTTTTGTGGATTTATTGGATGATTGTTTTCTACATCAGCATGTTTGGGAGGCAACTAGAGGGAGTAATACTCTTGATTTGATTATCAGTAGTGATTCTTCATGCATTAAGAATCTGCAGGTAAATGAACCACTAGGTGGCAGTGATCACAGTGTGCTGAAGTGGGATTTACTCAAAGAGGTAACTACCATTAGGGGTAAAGGGAAGGGTTATTGCTTTCGTAAAGGCGACTACGATGGACTGAGACAGTATTTAAATTCTATACAGTGGGACCAACTGATGATGTTACCAACAGCAAATTCAAAATGGGAAGCATTCAAAGAACTTATCTTGGAAGCTACAGGGCTTTACATACCAACTAAGAAATATTGTTCAGGGTTTAGGTCTAAGTGGATGTCAGATGAACTAAAGAGACATATGGCAGAGAAGAAAAATGCATGGGATACATACAAATTAACACGTGACACAGAAGCCTGATAGATACAAGTTGATCTGTAAAAAAAAAAAAAAAAAGGAGGTTAGGCAGGCGAAGGCAGATTACGAGAAATCTTTGGCAAGGGATGCAAAGAAAAACAGCAAAGAGTTCTTTACTTATGTAAACTCTAGAAGGAAGGGGATGAATCAGATTGGTCCACTTGATATCGATGGATCAACTGTTGATGATCCTGCTCAGGTAGCTAACAAACTGAATTAATATTTTGCATCGACATTCACACATGAGGAGTTATTCACCGAGGGGAATGCCAGAGGTGTATTCAACTCTGGCAGTAATCTAGAGAATCTTGTAATAACTGAGAGTAAAGTGGAGGAGAAATTGTTGAAGATAAATACAAGAAAGGCACCTGGGGTGGATGGGATCTATCCAGTTATATTAAAGGAGGCAGCAAACGAAGTAAGCAAACCCTTAGCCATAATTATGAGAGCTTCCTTGGACTCAGGGGAAGAACCCATGGACTGGAGAAGGGCAAATGTGACCCCAATTCACAAAGGAGGATCAGGGGGTGACACAAATAATTATAGACCTGTTAGTTTAACTTCTGTTCCTGGAAAATTAATGGAGGCACTGGTTAAAGAAGCACTGCAGGATCATCTAGACAAGACTTCAGTCATAGCTCAGACACAGCATGGTTTTGTTAAGGGGAAGTCTTGCCTGACCAATTTGATTGGCTATTATGATGCAGTCACAAAAGAACTGAATGCAGGGAATAACTTTGATATTATATACTTGGATCTTAGAAAGGCTTTTGATACTTTTGCACATGGAAGACTGCTGCACAAATTGGAGCAGTGTGGCATTGGAGGCAAATTGCTGCTATGGATAAAGGGGTGGTTTAGGGGGAGAAGACAGAGAGTGGTAATCAATGGACACTGCTCATCATGGACTAATGTTATTAGTGGAGTCCCTCAGGGTTCAGTATTTGGTCCATTATTGTTTTCTGTATTTATAAATGATATTGATGATGGTATATCAAGCTTAATGTCCAAGTTTGCAGACGATACGAAGGTTGGCAGGATTGTCAAGGACACTACTGACACTTTGCTACTGCAACAGGATCTGGAAAGGTTGAGCAGATGTGCTGAGAGGTGGCAAATGAAGTTTAACATTGACAAATGTAAAGTACTACATATGGGAAACAGCAACCCTATAGCAACGTATCAACTCTGTGGTACTACACTGACAGTGGTAGAGAATGAAAGGGACCTGGGGGTGGTTGTGCAGGCAGATATGAAGTTTTCTGAGCAGTGCAGATGGGCTGCAAGAGTAGCTCATGGTGTATTGTCGATGATATATAGGAATTTTTCTAGCAGGGATAAGGAGGTGATTATTCCCTTGTATAAGGCAATGGTCAGACCACACCTAGAGTACTGTATACAGGTCTGGAGGCCTCACTTCAAGAAAGATGTAGAGATGCTGGAACAAGTACAGAGAAGGGCAACAAGATTAGTGAATGGAACAAAGGGGTGCTCTTATGAAGAAAGGCCTAAATTTTGCAAATTACAGTGTCTGGAGACTAGGCACCAGCGAGGTGATCTGATAGAGGTGTATAAAGCCTTGAATGGTTTGAGGATGCTCAATGCTGATGGGATTCTTCCTCTTGCTCAGAATAATCACCTGAGAGGGCATAAATTCAAATTGAGAAAAGACAGATGTAGGACAGACGTGAGGAAATTTGCCTTTAGCCAGCGGGTGGTTGGTTGGTGGAATAGACTTCCATCCCTTGTCGTGGAAGTTGATAGCCTAAATAAGTTTAAGGCTCAGCTGGACAGGTATTTCGAACGAATAGAGGGGTGAAGTGGAAGTGGTTATTTTTTATTTATTTATTTATTTTTTTTTTTTGGCTGATGCTGCATAAGCTTGCTTCTTGCATCAAATGCCTCTACTAATGCTAATGCTAATGGTTGCAGATCAGATGTGCAGAAATTTGCCTTCAGTCAGAGGGTTGTTGATTGTTGGAACAGATTCTCATCTGGTGTTGTAGAACTGGGTAGTTTGAATAAATTAAGGAAGAACTAGATAAACTGATAGAGGTGAAATGGGAAGTGTTGGTTTTTTTTTGGCTTATGCTGTATAAGCTTGCTTTTTTGCATCTTTTGTCACTAGTTCTAATAATAATACAGTAGACTCCCCATTAACCGGCCCCTAGGTGACTGGTAATAGTTTGTAAATTAAATTTAAAAATATATACGGTATGTTGTATATAAATGTTTATTAAATATTTACTTAGATAAAAAATTCGGTAATCTTTATTTGTATTTTTGATTTAAATTCATTTTTTTGAAGCAAAATCACGCCACTTTTTCATAAGAATTATATCAATGGCAGATGAATTATCTTGCTGTTCACTATATATCTTATCGCAGTTTCAAGCACTTTCTTTCCTTCCAAATGATTTATTCTTTTGTCCTTTCTATCTCTGCTAATAGCTTCCAGGTTCTCTGGTTCTTCATCTTCCACCATTTCTCCTTGACTAACTGCTTCAATAATTTCATCGTCTGTTAACATTCCATTCTCTAGAACATTATCACCTACAAGCCATTTATTGATGTCTCTTTCTTCCAGGTCTTTGAACACTGATAATTGTTTCAAATCGTTAAGCAGAGTGATGTTGTGATCTGTCAGATCCTCAGCACACGGCTCTTTGTCCAGATTGCAGTTTGCAGTTAATTTTTCAACATCAGGCCATAGTTTTCTCCATGACTTCACAAACATTGATGACGGCATTTCCTCAAAAGCAAATGCCAAAATGTAAATCGCATCTTAAGGTAAATTTTCTTAAGGGCCTCAGTGAGTTCCATTTCTTCATTGGCGGTCTTCTCAAGAATTCCGGAAAGAAGTTTCTTCTGTAACACCTTTTCAGACTAACTATCACACCTTGATCCATAGGTTGCAACCAAAGGTGTAACACCAGGTGGTAAAAATACCACCTGATATCATCAGAAGATAGGTCGATTGGGTATGTTGGAGCATTGTCAAGGACAAGAACAGCCTTGAGTGGTAATTTCAAATGTTTCAAATGTACCTTAACTTTTAGAACTAATTCAGTTGAAAACTTTTCTTCAAATAGAAAAGAATCCATCCAAGCTGACCTCTGGGCTTTGTAGTAAACTGGTAGAGCGTTGAAATTTTCATTTTTAAATGCTCTTGGTTTGGCTGACTTTCCCACAACAAAAAGGGACAGTTTGTGACTCAGCAGCATTTGTACAAAGGGCACAGTGATTCTCTCTTGTGGGGCTGCTAGCATTTTCGTCAGAAGAAGCTTAAAATTTATACCTGTTTCATCCAAATTGTAGACTTGTTCAGGAGTAAGATTTTCCTTCTGTATAAAGCCTAAAAATTTTTGGGAAAATTCACTTGCAGCATTTTGATCAGAAATTGTCTGCTGACAATTTCTCACCTCCAGCACCTAGATAATGAATTCCGTGGTGCTTTTTCCATTGTGAAAGTCATCCCTCGCTGGCTAAGAATTCTTTTCCGCTGTTGACTTTCTTGTGCAAGTGTACTGCCTTTTCCTTCAAAACCAGCCTGCTAAGAGGTGTCCGTCTTTGTCGTTCTTGCATGAACCATATCCATAATGCAACATCAACAACTTCATTTTTTGGCTTCTTCATAGTGCACCTGTCTGAGAGCACTTTTTCTGATTCTATTTGCATACTGAAGTCTTGAAGGGATTTCTGGTTTCTCTGCCAATCATTCACCGTACTTTTTCCGAAAACCAGTTCATTACATATCCATTTTACAGGTTCTCCATTATCAATACATTCCAACACTTTTTGTTTCAATAGTTAACACGTTCCGTTTACACTTGTTCGAGCCTATCATTTCAAGTTAACATGATTTAAAAAAACAAAAATTGATGACGAAAGTATGTACACACGAAGTGACTGCAATCCAAATGGCACGGATAGCAAAGACTAATTGAAGTGAAAAAAGTTATAGGATTGTTATAGTGCACTGTACTATAACGTTCCCAGAATCTTTTAATTTTGCTTTCCTGCTGGGCCCATGAAACTGGAAATATGATTTGCAGAAAAATCTTGACGAAAATATGACCGGTTAAAACGGAGACCCATTAAAGTGAGACCAGATAAGAGGGAGCCTACTGTATACTTATTATTTCTTATTTTAATTATTTGATTATAAATCGTTTCAGATAATATTTGGTGAATTACTGAAATGTATTCATCATCTTGCTTTAAGAATGAAAAAAATCCCCCAACAGATTCTGCTATGTGTGTATGTGTGTGGCTCTTTCCTAACTAAATCACAGTGGTGTACAATCATGAACAGATATTTGGAAAATTTACCAGTTATATCTGACTGTCCTCTGTGACTGGAATAAGGCATGGGCAACTTGTTATTCTACATGTTATTTGTACTGCTTGTTTGAATGGATTACGTGACTGGTTGAACAGAAGGAAAAAATCTTTTATACTGTTTGCCATACCCACAATATGGAGGAAGCCAAAAGACCGTGATGGCAACTGCTACTTTTGTATTGTGAATATAACTAGATTCTGTTTTGTTTTGTAATGTGAATATAAGTGGATTTCTCAGTGAAGAATAAGCACAAGGTTATTTATCTGAACCTGAATTCCCTAATGAGAGTAATTCCTCATGATGACAATATGCCAATCTAGTCCTGCACAGCATGGACTAAATTCTTTAGAAGATAATATAGAATGCAATGAAGGTGTGATTAGCAGAATATCCTGAGAGCCTTTAACCGGCAAGTGGTTGATTGCTGCAACAAACTTGCATCTGTCATTGTGGAAGTTGTTAGCTTAAATAGATTCAAGGAAGAACTGGACAAAGTTTTTGAGCGAATGGATCGGTAAAATGGGAAGGGTTGGTTTTTTTTTGCTAATGCTGTATAAGCTTGCCTTCTCGCTTCACATGCCATTACTAATGCTAACTTTAGCCAGTCCAGGGTGCATCCCAGACAAAGAAACATCAAAGCCAGAGCTGTTTACCTAAGATAAGTTGAATGACCTTGGTTAGGGAGACCAAGACTGAGTATGAGAAAGCACCAACTGTGAGAGCAAAGAATGGGAACAAGGAGCCTTTCGTGATTGTGAATACAAAGAAGAAAACAAATCTGATTGGGACCCCTCTATACTGGCCATGGGAAAGTCTTAGATAACTCAGTTGATGTTGCTGATGAATTGAATAGGTACTTCACATCGGTCTTTATTGACAAAAGACCCTTCATACTGAGGAGAGGTTGTGTGAGTCAAGCTGGGACATATGAAATTAGTGATTTTGAAATTACAGATGACTGTTTATTAGAAAAATGTTTGAGTCTAAACGCAGATAAGTCTCCATGGCTGATGGAATATACCCAGTATTTTTGAGGGAGGCAGCCAAAGAGTGCTCACTTTAACCATTGGAGTTAATTATGACAGCATCGTTATACTTGGGACAAATTCCAAATAAATTTTTCTTTTTATTTATTAGTAAATGCCAATGTATCACCAGTACACAAAAGTGCTTTCAAGAGCAACATTGGTAACTACATACCAGTTAGTTGACTTTTGTAGTAGGCAAAACTTTTGTAGTAGACAAAACCTTGGATGCAATGGTTAAAAATGCAATTAAGGGACATTTAGATAGAAACACATTCTGAAGGACACACAACATGGATTTGTTAAGAGAAAATCATGTATAATTAATTTGGTAAGCTATTTTTACACAGTTGCAAATGAGATGGATGTTGGGAACAATTTTGACATATTTATTTGGATGGCATTTGACTCTGTCCCTCATGAGAGGTTATTATTTATGCTTGAACGTTGTATTTACTGGAAAGATTCTAAGTTAGTTGCAGGGCAGAGGGTTGTGATTAATGAATATTTTTCTGATTAGTGTAATATCAGAAGTGAGGGTCCCCCCAAGGATTGGTTCTTGGACCACTGTTGTTTCTAATTTTCATAAATGACATTGATGAAAGGATAAGGGATGTAATGTCAAAATTTGCAGATGGTGTAAAGATTGGGAGGATCAGTGTCTCCTTCAGGATGACTTGAACAGGCTTCAAGAATGGTCAGAAAAGTGGCAGTGCTGTGTTTTAATGCAGAAAAATGCAAGGTCTTAACTTGGGAATAGCAATCCCAAAATAATGATATTAAGAGTAGGAGACCGGCAGAATTACTTAACAAGTACAGGTCACTGTTGAAAAAAAGCCGTGAATTAGGGTTGAATTTGAAAGTGTCTGCAATTCTACCACGATAGGAGGGAGTATATGATGAGAGCCTTTTCGATCAATTCGGCCCTGGAAAGATTGTGCAAGGCTCAAGGTTAGAATTTTTTTCAGCCTGGTCTATACTTGTTAACAGGAGAGACTGCTTCTACAGGGATGGGATACATTTAAATAGAAAGGGTGCAAGAATATTTGCTGATACTATCGAGGCAGTGTTAGGTGGGTTGGAAAACTGATAGCTTGGGGGGATACAAGGACTAATAGATTAACAGTAGCCACTGGCAGAGGTGAAAGTGATTTTTGCACTGCTTCTATTGGAATGAGCAGCAGCCTGGAAAACAAGATGCAGGATATTTCAGAGACTGCTGGGAGTCATTGCGGTACAAGTAAACACATGAGTTGTGTTAGGGTAGCTAAGAATAGGAACAGGTACATGTATACTTGTGTGTACACCAATGCTAGGAGTTTGGTAAATAAATTTGATGAATTTGAGGTATTGCTCAAAACATCAAAGGCAGATATTGTTGGGATATCAGAGATGTGGTGTCACACAGATATAAGGAATGCAGAACTGGAATTTGGGGAGTACAATGTGTACAGAAAGGATAGGAAGGGAGGAGGGGTTATGCTATTAGTTAAGAAACACATAAAATCCAAGGAAGTGAAGCCAGTTGACATCAAAAGTTGGGTCAACTTTTGATGATCCTGTACAGGTAGCTAACAAACTAAATGAATATTTTGCATTGACATTCACACATGAGGAGTTATTTAGCGAGGGGAATGCCAGAGGTGTATTGAACTCTGGCAGTAAGCTAGATAATCTTGTAATAACTGAGAGTAAAGCGGAGGAGAAATTGTTGAAGATAAACACAAGAAAGGCACCTGGGGTGGATGGGATCTATCCAGTTATATTAAAGGAGGCAGCAAAGGAAGTAAGCAAACCCTTAGCCATAATTATGAGAGCTTCCTTGGACTCAGGGGAGGTACCCATAGACTGGAGATGTGCAACTGTGACCCCAATTCACAAAGGATGATCAAAGGCTGACACAAGTAATTATAGACCTATGAGTTTAATTTCTGTTCCAGGAAAATTAATGGAGGCACTGGTTAAAGAAGCACTGCAGGATCATCTAGACAAGACTTCAGTTATAGCTCGGACACAGCATGGTTTTGTTAAGGGAAAGTCTTGCCTGACCAATTTGATTGGATACTATGATGCAGTCATAGTATCCAATGGATACTGCTGCTATGGATAAAAGGATGGTTGAGGGGGAGAAGACAGAGTGGTAATCAATGGACACTGCTCATCGTGGACTAATATTATTAGTGGAGTCCCTCAGGGTTAAGTGTTGTGTCCATTATTGTTTTCTGTATTTATAAATGATATTGATGATAGTATATCAAGCTTAATGTCCAAGTTTGCAGATGATACAAAGGTTGGCAGGGTTGTTAAGGACACTACTGACGCTATGCTGCTGCAACAGGATCTGGAAAGGATGGGCTGAGAGGTGGCAAAAAGAGTTTAACATCGACAAATGTAAAGTACTATATATGGGGAAACAGCAACCCCCAGATCAATGTATCAACTCTGTGGTACTACACTGACAGTTATTTTGTTATTTGGTTTTTTTTTTTTAGGAGCATTAGCAACTAAGGCCATATTGCTCCGGTGGTATGCGGTGGTCATTCCCTGACCTTTCTGCATCCTCCGTATTTGGTGGCCACGGGCTCGAACCCAGGTCTAATCAAGAAGCCTGTGCTACGCACTGCTGCTCCTTCCCACCTGGCTACGGAGGCACCTACACACATTGACAGTGGTAGAGAATGAAAAGGACCTGGGGGTAATTGTGCAGGCAGCTATGAAGTTCTCTGAGCAGTGCAGACGGGATGCAAGAGTAGCTCATGGTGTCTTGTCAATGATATACAGGAAATTTTCTATCAGGGATAAGGAGGTGATTATTCCCTTATATAAGGTAATGGTCAAGCCACACCTTGAGTACTGTATAGAGGTCTGGAGGCCTCATTTCAAGAAGGATGTAGAGCTGCTGGAACGAGTACAGAGAAGGGCAACAAGATTAGTGAATGGAACAAAGGGTTGCTCTTACGAAGAAAGGCTTAAGTTTTGCAAATTACAGAGTCTGGAGACTAGGCACCGGCGAGGTGATCTGATAGAGTTGTATAATGTCTTGATTGGTTTGAGCATGCCCAATGCCGATGGGATTCTTTCTCTTGCTCAGAATAATTACCTGAGAGGGCATAAATTCAGATTGAGGAAAGACAGATTAGCATTTAGCATTAGTAGAGGCATATGATGCAAGAAAGCAAGCTTATTCAGCATCAGCCAAAATAAAAGAAAAAAAAAAAAAAAAAAAAAACAACCACTACTCCCATTTCACCCCTCAATTCGTTCGAAATACCTGTCCAGCTGAGCCTTAAATTTGTTTAGGCTATCAACTTCAACAACAAGCGATGGAAGTCTATTCCACAAACCAACTGCCCGCTGGCTAAAGGCGAATTTCCGCACATCTATCCGACATCCGTCCTTCCTCAATTTGAATTTATGCCCTCTCAGGTGATTATTCTGAGCAAGAGGAAGAATTCCATCGGCATTGAGCATGCTCAAGCCATTCAAAGCCTTGTACACCTCTATCAGATCACCTCGGCGATGCCTAGTCTCCAGGCTCTGTAATTTGCAAAACTTAAGCCTTTCTTCGTAAGAGCAACCCTTTGTTCCATTCACTAATCTTGTTGCCCTTCTCTGTACTCGTTCCAGCAGCTCTACATCCTTCTTGAAATGAGGCCTCCAGACCTGTATACAGTACTCAAGGTGTGGCCTGACCAATGCCTTATACAAGGGAATAATCACATCCCTGTCCCTGCTAGAAAAATTCCTGTATATCATTGACAAGACACCATGAACTACTCTTGCAGCTCGTCTGCACTGCTCAGAGAACTTCATATCTGCCTGCACAATTACCCCCAGGTCCTTTTCATTCTCTACCACTGTCAGCGTAGTACCACAGAGTTGATACGTTGATCTGGGGTTACTGTTTCCCATATGTAGTACTTTACATTTGTCAATGTTAAACTTCATTTGCCACCTCTCAGCCCATCTGCTCAACCTTTCCAGATCCTGTTGCAGCAGCATAGTATCAGTAGTGTCCTTAACAACCCTGCCAACCTTTGTATCGTCTGCAAACTTGGACATTAAGCCTGATACACCATCATCAATATCATTTATAAATACAGAAAACAACAATGGACCCAACACTGAACCCTGAGGAACTCCACTAATAACATTAGTCCACGTTGAGCAGTGTCCATTGATTACCACTCTCTGTCTTCTGCCACTCAACCATCCCTTTATCCATAGCAGCAATTTGCCTCGAATCCCACACTTCTCCAATTTGTGCAGCAGTCTTCCATGCGCAACAGTATCAAAAGCCTTTCTAAGATCCAAATATATAATATCAAAGTTATTCCCTGCATCCAGTTCTTTTGTGACTACATCATAGTATCCAATCAAATTGGTCAGACAAGACCTGCCCTTAACAAACCCATGCTGTGTCTGAGCTATAACTGAATTCTTGTCCAGATGATCCTGCAGTGCTTCTTTAACCAGTGCCTCCATTAATTTTCCTGGAACCGAAGTTAAACTAACAGGTCTATAATTACTTGTGTCAGCCTTTGATCCTCCTTTGTGAATTGGGGTTACATTTGCACATCTCCAGTCCATGGGTACCTCCCCTGAGTCCAAAGAAGCTCTCATAATTATGGCTAGGGGTTTGCTTACTTCCTTTGCTGCCTCCTTTAATATAACTGGATAGATCCCATCCACCCCGGGTGCCTTTTTTATGTTTATCCTCAACAATTTCTCCTCCACTTTCCTCTCTTTCCTCATCTAGCTCACTGCCAATGTTTACTTCACCTACGACATTCCCCTTCCTGAATAACTCCTCATGTGTGAATGTAGATGCAAAATACTCGTTTAGATTGTTAGCCACCTGAGCTGGATCCTCAACTGTTGAACCATCAACATCCAGTGGACCAATCTGATTCATCCCTTTCCTTCTTGAGTTTAAATAGGTAAAGAACTCTTTTCTGTTTTTCTTTGCATCCTTTGCCAAGGATTTCTCATAATCTGCCTTTGCCTGCCTAATCTCCTTTGTGACTTGGTTACAGACCAACTTATATCTATCATAGGCTTCCACGTCACCCATTAATTTGTATGTATCCCATGCATTTTTCTTCTCTGCCATATGTCTCATTAGTTCATCTGACAACCATTTAGGCCTGAACCTTGAACAATATTTCTTGGTTGGTATGTAAAGCCTGGTAGCTTCCAAGATTAGTTCCTTGAATGCTTCCCATTTTGAATTTGCTGTTGGTAACATCATCAGTTGGTCCCACTGTATAGAATTTAAATACTGTCTCAGACCAGCATAGTCTCCTTTACGAAAGCAAAAACCCTTCCCTTTACCTCTGATGGTAGTTACCTCCTTGAGTAAATCCCACTTCAGCACACTGTGATCACTGCCACCCAGTGGTTCATTTATCTGCAGATTCCTAATGCATGAAGAATCACTACTGATAATCAGATCAAGAGTATTACTCCCTCTAGTTGCCTCCCGAACATGCTGGTGTAGAAAACAATCATCCAATAAATCCACAAAAGCCTTGCTAGTGTGTGAGTGACCAACCCACAAATTCCAGTCAATATCTGGGTAATTAAAATCCCCCATTATAAGACTCTCTGATTTACTGGCCCACTCTATTTCCCTGTACAGTATCTTATTATACTCATCAGAGTCATTAGGCCTATAGCACACTCCTACTCTCAATTTTGATTTACCTATGCTTATGTCACACCAAACTGACTCAACACTGCACTGTCCAGCGATGTCAACTGGCTTCACTTCCTTGGATTTTATGTGTTTTTTAACTAATAGCATAACCCCTCCTCCCTTCCTATCCTGTCTATCCTTTCTGTAGACGTTGTACTCCCCAAATTCCAGTTCTGCATTCCTTATATCTGTGTGACACCACGTCTCTGATATCCCAACAATATCTGCCTTTGATGTTTTGAGTAATACCTCAAATTCATCAAATTTATTTACTAAACTCCTAGCATTAGTGTACACGCAAGTATACATGCACCTGTTTCTATTCTTAGCTACCCTAACACAACCCATGTGTTTACTTGTACCGCAATGACTTCCAGCAGTCTCTGAAATATCCTGCATCTTGTTTTTCAGGCTTCTGCTCATTCCAATAGAAGCAGTGCAAGAATCTCTTTCACCTCTGCCCGTGGCTACTGTTAATCCATTAGTCTTTGTCTCCCCCCAAGCTAGCAGTTTTCCGACCCACCTAACACTGCCTCGATAGCATCAGCAAATATTCTTGCACCCTTTCTATTTAAGTGTATCCCATCCCTGTAGAAGCAATCTCTCCTGTTAACAAGTAACAAGTACCTGCTAACAAGATGTTGGATAGATGTGCAGAAATTTGCCTTTAGCCAGCGGGTAGTTGGTTGGTGGAGTAGACTTCCATCCCTTGTTGTGTAAGTTGACAGCCTAAATAAATTTAAGGCTCAGCTGGACAGGTATTTCGAACGAATGGAGGGGTGAAATGGAAGTGTGTTATTTTTTATTTTTTTGGCTGATGCTGCATAAGCTTGCTTTCTTGCATCATATGCCTCTACTAATGCTAATAACTTACCCACTTGGTGGGTTTTAATTATAAACAGTAGAGAAAGAAAAGGGATCTTGCAGTTATGACACAGGCAGATATGAAGTTTTCTGAGCAGCATAAACAGGCAGCCAGTAAAGCCTATGATGCCCTATCAATGGTTGTATCAAACAATATTCTGTAGAGATAGGGAGGTCGTAATCCCATTGTATAAGGCAGTGGTAAGACTGCATTTGTAATGTTGTGTCCAGGTATGGAGAGTTCATCTGAAAAAAAAAAAGACATTGAGCTTCTTGAATGGGTCCAAAGACAGGCACCTTGTATGATGAGATCAGTATAAGGAAATACTTTCTGTGAACTACAGAGCTTGGCAACTAGGCACCATAGAGGAGATCTGATTGAAGTTTATAAGGCTTTGAGAGAGGTTAGTAAAATGAGTGAAGGTGGATTTTTCACTGTTATAAAGAATTCCAGAACTAGAGGGCCATAAATTGAAAATTACAGAGGAAGAGTTGGAGACTAGATTGTACTAAGTTTTCTTTTAACCAGAGAGGTGGTGATTGTTGGAACAAGTTGCCTCTGCAGATAGTTGAGGCTAATGGTTTAAAGGTCAACTAGATAGTTACCTACACAAGGAGGGGAAAGCGCATTATTTATATTTTCTTATCTATTTATTTATTATTTATTTTTTTTGGCGAGTGCAGGAAAAGCCTGTGGCTTCCTTCCACTTTGTGATTAATACTGATATCTCATTAGTGATTTGACCTTCCTCATAGATAAAAAAAAAAAAAAAACCCCAAACTTCTAGTCTCAACACCAAAACAGAAACATTTTTTTAACAAGTCAAAATGTCTCACTATCAGAGCAGAAACAAAGTTTTGGTGACATTCTTTACAGTAAATAGCCTGCTGCCATAATATCAGTGGAGGTTTAAAGGAAACATACCATAAAATGAAGACACTACTCAAAACAGTTCAATACAGCATTCATCAATGGAATATCTCCAGTGATCTCAAAGCCATTGGTATGTTAATAGGCATGTAAGGAGGATTCACAAAATATTGTTGCTTCCTATGCTTGTAGGACAGCCATTCCTCCTCAAGGTGTTACATCAGACATGACTGGCCTCGAAGAAGCCATATATGAATCAGGAATGAGTAGCCTGTAGTAAAAAAAAAAAAAAAAAAAAAAAAAGTAAACTGCAGCCATTATCAACCCACTGCAGGATGGAAGCCTCCTCAACGATTCATGCTAAGGGAAATGGACCATAATCTGCCACGTTGGTCCAGTGCGGGTTGGCAGATTGACCGTATTTAGCAGTCAGGGGCTTGAATCCCGGTCTACTCAAAGAGCGTGTGCTACTGCACTCCCGCTCCTGACCACTCGGCTATGGAGGGTTAAGCCTGTAGTATGTTTCATTAATGAATCCAGTGAAGATTCTCCTTTCACTTCTCCACATTAAACCTAATGAAGGATTTTTGTGAAAGTAGTGGATAAGATTAATTCGAGAGTCCTGTAAGGTACTTGCTAAGGCTTCGCTTTCCTCTACTAAACTAATTCTAAAAGGCAGTAAATATGAATACATTGAAACCCAAGTCATGTTTTTGGCAATAAAAATAGGATGTAGATGTGTGTTTTAGCTTTTTCTGCTTTTTTTGCATTGGTTGTATAAATTTTTATGTTATTTTTTCCATATTGGGAAGCATTCCACTGACAACAGCTGTGCATGCTACAGGTTGGCTACCCCTGCTGTAACCCATATTTAATCAACATAGGCCTTTCACTTGTTCCTCTGAATATATGAAATCCTTTCATAAAGTTGTTGCCTTGCTATCTTGGATTAGAAAGGTTATTTTTACTCACTACAAGTACTATTTTTACAATCCACAGGCAGTATAGTCCAATCCATTTGTGGTTGCAAATGAGTTTAGAAGTCCTTGTACAAAGTTACTCAGGTTTGAATTTTCATTTTTTTTTTAAAGCTTCAAGCATACCGTTGTAAGTAGTATAACTGGTTGATTTCAACTTTGATTAATTTCTTTGTGATGTCTCATTTTGTCATCCTTTCTTTTCATTCTTTCTTCTAGACTAGATAATGAATTCTGAAGTGTGGTTGAAATATTGTGAAGAAATATGGATTTTAATTATCTGATCAGACCAGAATCTTTTACAGTGTATCTGATTTAAGAAACCAATAAACTATTTCATTTTGCTAAAAACTGGGAACATGTATTGTTATTAAGCTAAAATTTAATGTTTTTTTAAGATTAATCCACTCAAATTATATCTTTACCACAAGATTTAGGTAAAAATTTTTTCTTAAAACTAATTTTTCAAAGATTTAAAATTTCATTTTTGCATAGGTTTCTCTATGATTTGGCTCAAATTCCAGAATATGCAGACAGAGTAGCTTGCATAATGTTTCAGTCAACATTTGCTGAAAATATCAGCTCAACAGAAAATAAACTTAACAATCTAAAACTGACTTGTGAGGTAAGTGAATAATCCAAATGATATTTAAATATTAGAATTAAATATTACAGTGATTGTTTCCAAGCTGTTACTAACCACTTGACTGTCTCGCCTATATATGGTATGTGCACTATGCTTGTTATTTGGTTTTTAGGAGCATTAGCAACTAAAGGCCATATTACTCCGGGGATATGCAGTCGTCATTGCCTGACCTTTCCGCATCCTCTGTATTTGGTGGTAACGGACTCAAACCCCAGTCTAATCAAGAAGCGTGTGCTACGCACTGCTGCTCCTGCCCACCTGGCTACGGGGGCACCGTGCACTATGCATTTCAATGTATCTTGTTTGGGATGCAAATATTCACTAAACTGTCATCAACACTATAGGATTTTCCTGTAAAACAATGTAAATTTTTCTACAGTCATAATTCGGCTATTGCAGACCTGATGGCTCTACTTCAATTCAATAATATCAATATCTGCATCACTTTTTGCATGAATCTATAGATAAATTTCTTTGATTAGCTTTGGAAACTTGCTAAAAAATTGTCATTTTATTATTACCAAATATGATTAAAAAAAATAATGTATTAGCTCTTCTGAGAATTGGTATCATAGTTACTTTAATTAGGGAAGGACATTATGTGGTTGTTTTCCATTAAGATTATTACTATATAATTAATACCACTCATATACCACATGAAATTAATAATATAGCTTATTAAACTAATCACTATACAATTTAAGGTGACATTTGCAGCATCTTACTGATACCCATCATCAGACTATGCTGCTGTCAGACTCTTGCTTATGCACTTCAGGTTTCTGGGAGCATTGGCAAGAGGAGTCTGACAGCAGCATGGTCTGATGATGGGTATCGGTAAGATACCCAAAACATCACCTTAAATTTTATAGTGATATAGGCTATTAGCTTAATAAACTATATTATTAATTTCACATGGTATATGAGTGGTATTAATTATAGTAATAATCTTAATCATGGATGCTGGAAGGATATTTTGCAAGGTGGTACATGTGGGAATAAATTTTTTGCTCACCAAATTTTTGAATACATGCAATATCTTAAGTCAGGTTTAACTGATTTACACATACAGCCGAGCCAACATTTCATGATCAGTGGGAGAAAATACTGCACAAACTGCGAACGCATTCGGGCAAAATGAGAAAGAAAAAGGCATGAAATTTTGTTATTGGAATGAAATAGGAATAATATGTAAAAATTGTATATTGCTTTGAAATCCAAAGGTGGTGCACTTGCACCACCTTGCACCATACTGCCGGTGCCCATGATCTTAATTGTAATTATTATTATATTATATTGATTTTTGTGACCAAACTGACAGATAACAATGATTCAGAAGTTTTCTCTTATTGAATGAGGTTGTGAACCTAAGGTAAGATTGAGTATTACATGTTAAAATACTCAGATGTGTTTACACAAGCTCAGTTGGGCTTATGTGATCTGTTTATTAGAAGGTTGGATTGTTTGCTTGAGTCCATTTTTAGGTAGTTATTTATGTATGATGAGCAGCTGGTATCAGTTATCAATCCCATCATTAACCATATAGTGATTCTGTTGCTATTTATCAAGCATGCTGTTAACTGAGTAGCAGCACACTACTGGAAGCAACCCTCCACTTCCCTGTTGTAAACTAATCCTTCCAACATCCCAAGAAGGAAGACTTTGTCATGATATGATATATTTTATATGGAAAATATGTACATAGATTAAATGATTGGCCACAACTTTATGAAAGGTTGATGTTTAATTCCATAACGCTTCCAATTTCTTTTTACCCCATCATAGGACAAGTGAAGCAAGGAAGAAAGCTTATGCAGTATGAGCCAAATAACCACCAACCTCATTCATCCATTGCCTCTAATAATTTGCATAATTTTTCCTTAAATTTGTTTAAACTACCCATCTCCACAAAACAATATGGAAGTTTTTTCCAACAATCAGTCACTCTGACTAAAAGCAAATTTTCTCACATTTATCTTGCATCCATCCTTTTCAATTTAAGTTTGTTCCCTTGTGTGTTGTCCAAAAATGAGTAAATACTCCATCAGCATTCAGTTCGATCAATCCATTTAAAGTCTTAGGCATTTCAATTAGACCTTCTTGCAGGTGCCTAGATTCCAAGCACTGCAATTTGCAAAACTGAATCCTTTCATTGGTGAGAGTATCCTTTTGTGTTGTTAACTAATCTTGTTGCTCTTATCTGCATTCATTCTAACAGGTCCACATCCTTCCTAAAATAAGGCTTCCAGATCTGTATGCAGCACTCAAGGTGCAGCCTGACCATTGATTATACAATAGGATAATCACCTCCTTATTCCTGATTGTAAAATTCTTGTATATCTTTGACAGAATCTCCTTGAGCTATCCTAGCAGCCTGTCTACACGGCTCACAGATGTCATGCTGCACAATTACCCCCCCCCCCCCAGATCTCTTTCATTCTCTACCACATTGAGTGTGATACCACCTAATTAGTGTGTTATTCTGGAATTACTGCTACCCATATGCAGTACCTTGTATTTATCAATATTAAACCTCAATTGCCAATTCTAAGCCCATCTGTCTAATTTTTCTATGTCTTGTTACAGTACTAAGCCTTCATTCCAGTCATTAACCAACTTGCTGACCTTTGTATCATCTGCAAACAATAAGCTTGATATATCTTCATCAATATCATTAATAAATATTGAGAACAGTAAAAGGGCTCCACTAATAACATTATTCCAAGAAAAGTAGTGCCAATTTATAATCATTCTGTCTTCTGCCACTCAACTATTCCTTTATTCATAGTAGTAACTTGCTTAGTTTGAACAGCAGTACTTCATGTGAAAGAGTGGTAAAAGCTTTACTGAAATCTAAATATATGATGTCTAAACTATGTTTTGTATTCAGTTTGTATTCTTAGGACTTATTCTGACCACAAGATCTGAGGACTTATTTAACAAGTACAGGACAATGTTGTGGAAAAGTCATGAGTTAGGGTTGAATGGGAAAGTGTCTAAAATTTTGCCCAGGCAAACATCAGATTATTTAGACAAGATCTCCCATTAACAAATCTGTGCTGTGATTTTTGTTTAACTGTATTCATGTCAAGTCGATCCCACAAGATCTGAGGACTTATTTAACAAGTACAGGACAATGTTGGGAAAAAGTCGTGAGTTGGGGTTGAATCTGAAAGTGTCTAAATTTTTTGCCCAGACTCGATAGAAGGGAGTACATGTTGAGAGCCTTGTCAGTCAGTTCTGCCGTGGAGAGAATGTGCAAGGCCCATGGGGTAGAAGTTTTCTCAGCGTGGTCTCTGCTTGTTAACAGGAGAGGCTGTTCTTACAGGGATGGAATACCTTTAAATAGAAAGAGTGCAAGAAAATTTGCTGATGCTATCAATCCAGTAATAGACAGGTCAGAAAACTGCTAGTTTGGGCGGGGGTCACAATCTAATAGATTAACTAGAGCTGCAAGCAGAGGTGAAAGTGATTCTTGCACTGCTTCTGTTGGAACATGCATCAGCCTGGGAAGCAAGGTGTCAAGGATTTCAAGCCCTGCTGTGGGTCATCACAGAACAAGTAAATACATGGGCTGTATTAGGGTAACTAAGAATGAGAACAGGTGCATGCATACTTGATTGTACACTATGCTAGGATCATTGTACATAAATTTGGGGAATTGAGTACTGATTAAATCATCAAATGCATACATTGTAGATATTATTGTGACAAGATCAGCTGCAAAATACTTGAAAAAAATTCCCCTCGAGCAAGCAGGATTCTGCCCAAACCAAAACTGTGTAGATGAAGTCCTCACCTTAACAACACACATTGAGACAGGGTTTCAAATGTAACTGAAAACCTCGGTGGTCTTCATTGATCTAACTGCAGCTTATGACGCTGCTTGGAGCACGGCTTAATATATAAAATACTCTGTACAATACCCTGCAAAACAATCGCCAGACTTATTGATAACATGTTCACAAATAGAACTTTGCAGGTGATAATGGGACACACAAAGAGCAAAAAAAAAAAAGAAAAGAAACTCAGCAATGGCCTACCCCAAGGCACTGTCCTTGCTCCATTACTTTTCTGCCTTTACATTGCAGACATGCCTGAGACTCGCTCCAGAAAGTTTGGCTATGGCAATGAGACACAAATCAGTCGAAAACCAGAAGAGATTTTAACAACTGACCTATCCACCTTGGGAAAATACTTTTGCAAGTGGAGGCTCCAGCCTAGCACAGCCAAGACTGAGGCATCTTGCTTCCATCTCAATAATAAGATGGCAACTAGAGAGCTGAACATACACTTCGAGAACCTCTGTCTTAACCACAACAAATATCTGAACTGCTTGGGTGTTGTACTAGACAGAACACGGCGATTAGAGAGCTGAACATACACTTCAAAAACATCCGTCTTAACCACAACGAATATCTGAAATACTTAGGTGTCATACTAGACAGTGAACATTTGACAAGGACTGCATCTTCACATAGGCCTCTTGGGTTGGGAATATTCATATTCATAATAATTACACAATAGACCAACCGACGTTATAAATAGTATTAAATTTATTAAAATAATGTTGTAAATAAAATTCCGATAAAAACTGACTGTACAATATAATATGAATTTAAACTGCAAAGAATTATTTACAATAAAACAATGTAAATTAAACACAGGATGATAAAAGTGCTAAAATAACCGTAGCTTTCAGAGGCATCCACCTCCTTTTTCAACAGTAAGGCTTATCGTACAGCACATCCTTAAATATCAGCAGGCTCACGGTTCTCAGCACGTGGTTCCACAGGAGCATGGGCAGCAAAACTGAAAACAAGGAATAACATTCTGCAAAAGCTGTGGTACAACATGGGGCTCCTCTGCCACGACCTTACGCTCATCAGCTCTCAATCTTGTCTATGCAGAGTACTGTGCTCCAGTTTGGCTTAGCAGTAACCACATAAAAAAGGTGGATGTACAACTAAATAACACCATGCGCATCATAACTGGAACACTCAGGTCCACCCCTACCTTTTGGCTACCCGTCTTAAGCCACATTCTGCCAATAGACCTCCGAAGAAAATGTGCCCTCATCAGAGAACACAGAAAAATAATAAGAGAATCCTGAACTACCAACAAACTGAGGCATTCGAGACCTAGGAATAAACGGGCTGCGTTCCAGACATCCACCAATCCTGATGGCTAAAAACATTGTAACAAACCAATTTCAACCTTCTGGATACAAGAGTGGCTACAAAACTCCCCTCCTCGATGTCATACCATGTATCTCTGAAACACCACCTGGTTTTGACCA
Organism: Mastigoproctus giganteus; assembly: GCF_048544385.1. Taxonomy (NCBI): domain Eukaryota; kingdom Metazoa; phylum Arthropoda; class Arachnida; order Uropygi; family Thelyphonidae; genus Mastigoproctus; species Mastigoproctus giganteus. The sequence continues at coordinate 204,178,744 of NC_143577.1, forward strand.
GCCTCATAAGATATAACTAGCATTAAACAGGGCACAAACGTGCCACGGTAGCTGTGCAGACCTTCTCTATAAGTGGGGCAAAATTCCTTCCCCGACGTGTGACTGCGGAGCTGATAGACAGACCATCCAACACATAATAGAGGACTGTGCCTTGCGAACTTGACGCCTCCGTAGCCAGGTGGGCAGGAGCAGCAGTGCACCTGCACACGCTTCTTGATTAGACCGGGGTTCGAGCCAGTGACCACCAAATACGGAGGATGCGGAAAGATCAGGCAATGACCACCGCATATCTCTGGAGCAATATGGTCTTAGTTGCTAATGCTCCTAAAAACCAAATAACAACAACAACCTTGCGAGCTTACGAAGGAAACCCTGGAGACTTCCTGATGGCGACCAATGTAGCAATTGACTATTTAAATAAGTTGAATGTTGATCTGTGATTCTTGTTCTGTTTTATTTAATTTTATACTTAATTTTATATCTATTGTTCTTGAGTCATGTAATTTGATTCCATGTGTACCATACGATAAATAAATTGTAGAGATATTGGCGACATGGTGTCACTCAGACATAAGCGATGCTGAATTTGAATATAGGGTGTACATATTGTACAGTGTTTCTTGTCAAGCAGCACTGGGGGACCCCCCAACTCCTCATAGTATACTCTGAGCATTACAATACAAACTCTGTTGGGTTGGGTTGGGTTGGTATGTTGTTTCTCCGGCTGTTTAGTTGTGGGTCCTAAAGTGAGACCCCCATTGCTTGTCACTCACTACGAGGATGTAGGGTATGGGTAAGGACTCTGCCAGGGCCAAATCCTGGACATCACCTGAGCTTGCCAGAGAGGACCCCGAGAAGAAGAAGAAGAAAAAAAAAATTCCAATTTTTATTGGAAAGAAAGTGCAGGGATGATAGTTGAGTGTTGGGAAGAAGGAAGAGGAAGATAAGAAAGATGGATGATAGGAAGACTTTCCACTGGAAATTGGAAGTTAGGGATAGAGGGGTCACCTGTGTGAGGTACCCACCTTCCACAGGAGGGGGGGGGTCTGTTAAGAGTAGAAAAATGGTTTGGGGTGGTAGAGTCCACCAGGTGAAAAGTTTGGGTGAGGAGATGGGAAAAGAATAATGGTATTAAGGGGGAGTAAAGTCATAAGATCAGAATGTCCTATATGGGAGGGAGATTGGACTGTGGGTGCATAGCAGTGTCGGCCCTAGGGGTCCTGGCACCCAGATGCAATTTTAAGTCGAGTGCCCCTTACTTTTTTTTTTAAATGTAGTTAAAATTTAAAGGTTAAAAACTCATAACACATATATTTTTTTTTGTAAATTGTGTACTTTGAAAAATACATACACAGTGGATTCCGGTTATTTGGGCCACTGGT